>NC_051269.1:18874674-19214600 GCF_015220745.1 Sebastes umbrosus | reverse complement strand
TACTATTTGTAGAATTAGATTCCAGCCAGTGGTGGCTGTGTAGGATTGTTTCCGACTCGTGTGATCCAAATCGTGTAAGGTCCAAAAGTCAACCTTTTAATTGAAAAAGAGAGAGATGCAATCATTTCCAAAATTCACAACATGTTTTTATCTTAACAAAATGCTTCATTCCATGTTTGTTGGTGTTTAGCCTTTCAAAAACAACATTTTTCACTGCGGTCAAAAAGCTTGTTGCACACAAAGGGAGGCACACACTGACAAGTTATATTTATTAAAGAAAGTTAATTTAATATAAATGACTCATTTCATCTGATCAATCACTTTATTCAAATTGAGGATTTTGTTTGAGGATTATTATTATTTTTTTAGGGTGATGACGTCATAAAATATGACGAAAGACATTTAAAGCTTCATTCCAAAACCTCAGTACAAGCTTTGAATGTAAAAATAAATGACATGCGTACAGCCTGTGTATATAGTCTCTTGGTAGAAGTAGTATTTTAACTGTTGACAAATCCTACCTATTTAATAATTACCATCATTTTGTGATATTTTGTCACATTTTTTATTAAATGGTTGGTATCTCATTTTGGAACAAGACTTTTTAAGATGCCTACAGAGTATTGGAGGATCAGGACAGAGAGGGTGAGAGAGAGAAGAGGAAATGCACAATGTGGGCAATAGTTCAAGTGGAAAATGCTTCCACATGTGTGGTGGGGGAAGCAGACATAAATGACTTTGGGGTGTTGTTATGGTTCGAGAACGGCAGCGAGGAGTTATCCATCATCTTCATTGCTCACCCAGCCCACTGTATTTAAAATCAGCGCTTTCCCGCTCTCGTTTCCTCTCCTTTATTGTTTTGCTCTGGGCTTGTCGCTGTGGGAGAATTTTCACACCACCAAAAACCGGTGTCACAGGCTTTTTAATGGCTTCTTTATTAGGTTACATTGAAACAGGCACTTTGAGTGAAGAAGAGATGTTATTTAAGTCAGAAACTTTTCATGCAGATTACAAAAAATGAACATTAGCAACCCACATTTAATTAATTTAGAGCATTAAAAAAAGCACATTTCAGTTCATCTTCTGAATTCAGACTCAAGTGAAAAGTTAACAATTTTATTTTATTTTAATTTATATTGGACAAATTTGTCTGTACAGTGCAGCTGGCTTAACACTGGACTCAAAGCATTACCTCATTGACACAGTTGTTTCTCTTGGAGACCCCCACTTGAAGCTGCTGTTTATTTTTTGAAGACGAAGAAAGTATAGTGTCTCGCTGAGATTGAAGATCACTTACAGGAGTGTCCTGGCCGGGATAAAACACAGAACATGAATTGCAATACATAAAAAAATGACAAGAACAATCCTTTTTTTTTCTCTGTGCGTAAATGGTGTTGCATGGACAGATAATATTTCAGATAATGACAGTAGGGATGGTGAAGAGAGAATCATACCAGCATAGACTTGCCCACTCTGTGCCACCGGTGGAACACCAGCAAGCTTATTGTGCTCCCACGTTTCTGCCTTTTCTGTCTTTTGTTTGTACCTGACCCATTCAGCCCTCTCTGCATTTCATCGTCTCTCATTCATCCCTGAGTCCCCTGCCCTTCACTCTATTAATTCTTCCATCCCTCATTTTCCACTCCTGCATTTCGACCCTTTCTTTATGTGTCACCCTGTCTGCAGATGACCTCCTTTCATCTCTAACTGATAATTATAGGCGGTGTTATGTGGAGAAATTGTGATGCTACTAGTTTTTAAATACGATGAGAGCTACGCGACAGCAATCGTTAAGCTGTTGGGAATTTATTATCTCGCTAAATGATAATGAAGCAGGGCATAATTATTTTAATGGAGATCTGAAAACTCAACCTTGCCTCCCACACAGGACGAGCCCAGGCCAGTAGATCAGCCTGCTGGAGACCAGGCCCTGCAGTCTCCTGCTCCTTTGAGCAGCAGCTTGGTGCCCCTACCGTCAGTCCTCACCTCCACCCCTGCTCCAGCTCCCGCCAGCAGCCCCGATGCTGACGAAAAGCCCGCCGTCCCGGAGGAGAACGGCGAGGCCGAGATGGAGCCCATGAGGAACGGGGCGGGTCACACTTCAGAGACGGAGAGCAGCGATAGCGGAGCCACCCCCGGAGACAAGGAGAACTCCACAGGGGCCCCACAAGACATGGAAGGTTAGAAGGGCCCCGTTCTTCGGACAGATGCTTCGTTTTATCAATAAATTTCTGTGACATTCAAATTTTGAGCATTAACTCCTGAGTTTAGCTTTTACTTCAATTATTTTCAGTTCAGTTTGTTTTATATGTGTACTGTATTTGCTAGGGCTGTCAAAGTTAATGCGATACAAATGTGTTAACGCAAGTTCTATTTAATGCATTAACGCAACTTGCGAGTTTTAGGTTGTAGCGGGCTCAGTTTGAAAGCTAGAGTGAAGATATTGGTATCATATGAAACGCCAAGGGGGTTGAATTACGCTCCAAACTTATGATACATTTTGGCGAAGGAAAAACTTGCATGGCCATTTTCAAAGGGGTTCCTTGACCTCTGATATGTGAATGAAAATGGGTTCTATGGGTACCCACGAGTCTCCCCTTTACAGACATGCCCACTTTATGATAATCACATGCAGTTTGGGGCAAGTCATAGTCAAGTCAGCACACTGACACACTGACAGCTGTTGTTGCATGTTGGGCTGCAGTTTGCCATGTTATGATTAAAGCATATTTTTTATGCTAAATGCAGTACCTGTGAGGGTTTCTGGACAATATTTGTCATTGTTTTGTGTTGTTAATTGATTTATATAATAATAATAATTGTAATAATAATAATAACATTTGCATAAAGCAAGCGTATTTGCCCATGCCCATGTTGATAAAAGTATTAATTACTTGAAAAATCTCCCTTTAAGGTACATTTTGAACAGATAAAAAATGTGTGATTAATTTGCAATTAATCGCGATTAAATATTTTAATCGCTTGACAGCCCTAATATTTGCGATTTTTCTCTCAACCCCTGCTCGGTGGTCCAGACCTGGCTGAGCCCAGTGGGAAGCGTCAGTATGACAGGGACTTCCTGTTGGGCTTCCAGTTCATGCCCGCATGCGTACAGAAGCCTGAGGGTCTCCCGCCTATCAGTGATGTGGTGCTGGACAAGGTGAGTAAGCCCGTTGTTGCAGATAGCCCTGCATAAATACTCAGACCCGCATGTCCTTAAACCTCTCAGTGCCATATGTTGTTTGTTTTAAAAGTTACCTGTGCAGCAGTCTGTTTCCCTCAGGAGCTCCGTCTCTAAATGTAGCTTTAAAAAAATGCTTTAATTTTCTTTTTCCTTTATAGCCACAATGTTAGTCTATGTTGGGTTCTGTAAGTAGAACATGTATGTTCAAGATTTTCTTTTGAATGGAACTGAAAGGATGAGTCGGTCTACAGAAAATGAACTGGCAATAATTTCAATAATCTTTAAAGTCAGTTATGAAACAAACATTCGGTGGTTTCGGCTTCTGAGATGTGAAGATTTGCTGCTTTTCTTCTCTTTATATCATTGTAAATTCAATGTCGTCCGGTTTCAGACTATTAGTCGGACAAAACGAGCAAAATGAAAATCTCACCTCAGGCTCTGGGAAATTATTCATAATTTTCTGAGGTTTTAAAGACTGAGCGATTTAAGCTATTAAATGATACATTATGGTAATCAATAATGAAAGCAGCCATTAGCTGAAGCCCTAGTTTTGAATAAACTTCATGAAACAGGGTTCTTCATCATAAGCTCAGAGCAACAGGCAGTGCTTTAGACATTAGTCTGTTAGATTGTGTTGCAGCGGAATCAAAGATACAGCCCGCAGAGACTGGTTCATTCCTGTGATCCACACATACGTATGGGTGGAGCATATGGCCCGCTGAAATGCTGTTTTGATTAAAATCACATTGCTATTATGTCACACTTGGCAGTGTTAAGAGTACATGCCCCTCCCCCACCTCTCCAAAAAGAACAACCGGCCCGGCGATGTACAATCCCAAAGTCTCATTTTCTCAGAGGGAGAAAGTGAAATCTCACTGGGGAAAGAATGGAGAGGAAGTCAAGGACAGCTGAAAGACAAAGAGCTGGATTTGTTCTTCTCTCCTCCCCCACAACTATCTCTCTCTCTCTCTCTCTCTCTTTCTCTCTCTCTCTCTCTCTCCTGCGTTCCTTTCTTCCTTCCTTTCCCTCCACATCTGGTTCTGACTTCTCTCTGTGAATGGCCCGCTGATCCCGCTGAACATAATTTATCACCAGTACAGTGAAAATACATAACCTAAAAGCTGTTAATGTAGTATGACTGTCATTTACAACGGGTCACCTTTAAGGGACCAATGGGTTAGAAATGCACACACACTCACCAGGCTGCCTCCATTTACCCTATTGCCATTATTATCAGGGGATCACTGCTCCCCCTGCTGTTCAGCTCATCTTATATATATATATGTATGTAATGATGTATTGTGTATGTTATGTGTCCTGCAGATTAACCAAAACAAGTTGCCATCTCGAGCGGTGGAGTCCAGGGTGATTTCCAGAGGACCTGATTTCACACCTGCCTTTGCAGATTTTGGCAGGCAAATGACCGGAGGACGAGGCGCTTCAGTGAGTCATACGTGCACACACACACACACACACACTTACTCATGCTGCCACAATCATTCATAAAGTCACGCACACACTCCTCCATTTCCTCTCAACACACAATTTGTCTTCATGTTTAATAGACAACTTGCTGATTTTAAGGGGAGTAAAAATGCAATAGATATTACACATCTTTCAAACATCTCTCTCACAGCCAGAGGATAATGGGATACAACTTGAAGTACTTGGTTCCAGTTGGTTTCAGCCGACGTCCAATAAATGTTCAGTGACTGATTCAACACAGAAAACCTCCAATAAACCAGGGCTGGACCCAAATATTAGACTATTCACTTATTCGTTCGTGGGGTAGGTATTTTTTTATCCCCTCTGGATTACAAACATGCATAAAACACACCAAACCTTTTGGAAAACGTTTCTTATTCATAACAAATATAAATACAAACAACAATACTGTAGAATAACAGAATCCTTAAAAGTGAATGCTTTTGATTAAACCGAAAGACACGTGTTGCAGTGCTATGCCGTCCATCTCAGCCAAGAACGGAGAAATGTCTGGCTAAGTCTTTCCCAAGTCATGTCACGGAGACGAGCCAAGCCGTTGCTTATGTCATAGCGCAACCCATGGGGGGGCTCAGGCCAAAAAGGGCTGACCGGGAGCCTCCGCGGGCTTCATTACGCTCAAGCTTGCAGCAGGGCACTGCAAGAGAGGCGGTGCGTAATGCGCAGGCAGCAGCAGCCTCAAAATGGCGCCGTTTAGTGGTTCCGTAAACGCGACTTTGAGGTACATCTACACTCACACACACAGAGGGAAGAGATGCTGAGCGCAGATAGAGGCGTGTGTGCACCGTCCACACGAGGTGTAAAAACAAAAAGTGGTATTCGGGACAGCCCTCCAATATACCACTCCAAACACTGTTTTACCATTGTCAGAGTCAAGATTTGTTTGATTAGAATAAACCTACTCAAGTGCTGCAACACATTAGAGCAGGGGTGTCGAACATAGTACGCCCTGAGGGCCTGAACCGGCCCGCCAGAGGGTCCAATCCGGCACACTGGATGACTGCAAAGTGTGAAAAATGCAGAGAAGTCATTAATTCCAATTTCTCAATAAAATGCACTGCTATTTATCCACTGGGAGTCCTAATAAGAGTAGCAGGCCCTATGCTGGATACGCTTTTATACATCCCACATGCTTACATACAGGCTACGTGACACAACTGTCAAGCACAGGCTACTGTTCATGCAGGAGCCGCCGGTGGAAAATGTCAAAAAAGGAGAAAAGTAGACACACTGTGTTGGGTTTTCCAAGAAAAATGGACCAGTTCCTACTGTATTTCTTCAGAGGTAAAGTGTGCTTGGTGTGTTCACAGCACCTTTCAGTGCTCAAGGAATATAATATTTGGCGCCACTATCAGACTCATCATGGCGGAAAATACAATACCTTGCAAGGACAACTGAGAACAGTGAAGATAAATGAATTGTTGGCAGGTTTAAGAGCAGCAGTCTGTTTTTAGTCGTAGCTAAGAGATCAGCAAGACATCCCGGGCTGCTCATTATTTGTTTTGTAAATCGATTGTTTATTAATTGTGAATGTTTTTCAGAATGCACTTGTACTTCTTTATGCTAAAAAGGGAAACATTTGGAGGTGTTGTTATTTATAGGTTATTATACAATGTTTTTACCGGTCCAGCCCACATGAGATCAATTAGGCTGCATGTGGACCATGAACTAAAATGAGTTTGACGCCCCTGCATTAGAGTGTATCTGTTCTTCTAGACAATGCAGGGTCAGTTAAAGTAGAGCAGATTTCATATATTTCACAAGGTAATTTCAGAGAGTATTCTGGCAGAGATGTGTTGTCTGCACATGGCTCTTAAAATTACAAGTCATTTAACTTTGTTTTATGTTGTTTTTTTTGTGGTTATATTTTGTTGTTTTTCATTGCAGATAGACAATTTATAATATATTGTGTAGCTGGTGACGAGACATACTAACGTGCTGTATTCTTTCATTGCATTCACAGCTTATGAACATTGGGGCACGGCGGCCTCCACCCAGGAAGATCATCATGAACGTGTCGGTTGAGGACGTTCAGCTGAAAAAATCCGAGAATGCCTGGAAACCTGGCATGAAGAGGCCGGAGGTTGTTGTAGAGGATCCTGAGGCGCAAAACACACAGGTTAGGGCCAAATATACACACATGCATGTACACGAACACACAGAAAAGATGCACAAAAGAGAAGCTTTCCAGACATCAGCACCAGGGGCCGGTTGCATAAAAATAGACCTAGTCTTTCTCTTAAATATAACTTTAAGTCAGACTTGCTATAGACACTTAAATGTACTTGTTGCATGAAGCTTCCCTATGAGTGACTAATGTAAAACTGACTTGGATACCCTGTTGCGCAATGCATTATGGGTGAAATAAGGTAGATGCAACAGTGACACCACACCATGTATTGGAGAAAATAAGAGAAAAAGTAAACAGCATCAATGTATTGGGTAAACAGTTGAAAGAGTTAACTAAAAGTAAGGGATAAACAGTTGAGATAGTTGGCAAAAAATAGCTAAACGTAATGAGTAAACAGTTGAAAAAAATCCACTTGATTGAAGAGCTTTAAATTATTGAAGATCATAACGGAATCAATTGGTTTAATTCTTTAAAAATTGGAAAACAAAATGAAAGTTTACTTGTTATTACTCAATAAATGATTTGATCTACCTCAGTAGGAAACAACTTTACGTAATAAACAGACAGTTATGAGGGAAAATATGCATTTTGTAAAATGGTATCTTTATCAGAAACTATCAATAATTGCCATCCCTGTAACAGAGTTAGTTTTTAATGATTATGTCCAAGATAATCTTCAAATAAAATGATTGTGCTCATTATGACTGATTCCTCTCAGGAGCTCTTCAAGAAGGTACGCAGCATCCTGAACAAGCTGACACCTCAGAAGTTCGCCCAGCTGATGAAGCAGGTGACGGAGCTGACCATCAACACAGAGGAGAGGCTCAAAGGGGTCATCGACCTGGTCTTTGAGAAGGCCATCGACGAGCCCAGCTTCTCCGTGGCCTATGGAAACATGTGCCGCTGCCTCATCGCGGTAAGCAGGTCGTCGTGTCGACTTAAGGGTAGAGAAGCAGGCAGGGAAGTGAATGAATAATCTTACCTCATCTCTGGTTCATTCACAGGGGGAATTCTAGTTCAACAACAAGTAAACTTCTCTGAATTGCACAGACTGTGCAGTTTACGCTACGTTTGTGCAATCCCAAATGAAACCAATCCAATTTGCATCTCAACAACTTGCTAAATGTTTCAGCCGCAAACGGATCGATGGGTTTAGATTCATCTCTGCCTCGATGCAACGTAATGGTGTGCAATACAACACAGTTCAATATACAATGTGATGATATAGTGTGAGCATTATCATTTTCTGATGACTTGCAAGAAGAAATCGTAAGATGTGTTACACCCATTATCTTCAGCAGAGAGAGGTGAAAAGAAGGGCTGCTGTTACACTGTTTGAACTGAAGTAGTAAATGTCATCTTTTGATAATTCTTTCAAATGGATCGCTTTTCATTAAATAAGCATTTCTGCAATAAGGAACTCTGTTCTGTAAAACAGAGAAAGTGTCTTGCTGTGGTTTCCTTCAATATATTTTGCAGAAAACTCCTTTAAGTCTGTGGCCTCGTCTGCCGGATACTCGAGTCACTGTTCTACATTTTTAAAGGTTTAGTTTGTCACCTAACTTGCCTTTATTATACTTCTGTTTCTTTACTATAATCTACTATGTCTGCTGTTCCTGTACAGCTCAAGGTGCCCATGACTGACAAACCCAACACTTCCGTGAACTTTCGCAAGCTGCTGCTAAACCGCTGCCAGAAGGAGTTTGAGAGAGACAACGTGGACGACGTGGTGTTCGAGAGGAAGCAGAAAGAGCTGGACTCTGCTGCATCGGTAATGTGCTCTATGAATTACTCAAGTGTGACACCCATTTTCAAGCTGTACCAAAGCATTTTTAATACGGGGGGGGGAGAGAATGAAACTCTGGCGGTTTTGTGAATAACCTCCTTGGGCAAGTATTTGATTGACGTTGCCTTGGGTCCCCTCAGACGACAGAGCGCGAGCGGCTTCAGGAAGAGCTGGTGGAAGCCAAGGACAAGGCCCGGCGGCGTTCCATCGGCAACATCAGGTTCATCGGCGAGCTCTTCAAGCTCAAGATGTTGACGGAGGCCATCATGCACGACTGTGTCGTCAAGCTGCTGAAGAACCACGACCAGGAGTCTTTGGAGTGCCTGTGCAGGCTGCTCACCACCATCGGCAAGGACCTGGACTTTGAGAAGGCCAAGGTGAGGCGGAGAAGAAAGTTGATTTAACATTAACATAACTTGCGATTTTTAGGTCGTAGCAGGCTCAGTTTTAAAGCTAGAGTGAAGATGCTGGCATCATATGAATCCAATGGTACCAACCATATCATGCGAGCTCATCGCGAAGGAGGCTAAATAACACTCCAAACTTGTGCAAAATTTTGGCGAGGAAAAACTGGCATGGCCATTTTCAAAGGGGTCCCTTGACCTCTGACCTCAAGATATGTGAATGAAAATGGTTTCTATGGGTCTCCTCTTTACAGACATGCCCACTTTATGATAATCACATGCAGTTTGGACTGCACGGTGGTGCAGTAGTTAGCACTGTCGCCTCACAGCAAGAGGGTTGCACATGTTAGCGTGGGTTTTCTCCGGTTTCCTCCCACAGTCCAAAGACATACAGGTTAGGTTAATTGTTGACTCTAAATTGCCCGTAGGTGTGAATGTGTGTGTGAATGGTTGTCTGACTCTGTGTCAGCCCTGTGATAGTCTGGAGACCTGTCCAGGGTCCCGCCTTCACCCAATGTCAACAGGGAATCAGCTCCAGCCCCCCGTGACCCTGAATAGGATAAGCGGTTACAGAGAATGAATGAATGAACATGCAGTTTTGGGGCAAGTCATAGTCAAGTCAGCACACTGACACACTGACAGCTGTTGTTGTCTGTTGGGCTGCAGTTTGCCATGTTATGATTTGAGCATATTTATTATGCTAAATGCAGTACCTGTGAGGGTTTCTGGACAATATTGTCATTGATTTGTATTGTTAATTGATTTCCAATAATATATATATAAATACATTTGCATAAAGCAGCATATTTGCCCACTCCCATGTTGATAAGAGTAATAAACACTTGACAAATCTCCCTTTAAGGTACATTTTGAACAGATAAAAAATGTGATTAAATTGTGATTAATCGCGATTAAATATTTTAATCAATCGGCAGCCCCAGTTGTTATCTATTATGAATTATAAAGCGTGTATGTGTAACCTTAACAGCCTCACTGGCACATTGAGCAGGCCTGATATTTTATCTCTAGCTGTAGTAAAAACTTGTTTTACTTGCCGGCTGTATATGCCACCAAGATGAATTCCTCTATATTTGGTTGGTGACTTGGCAAATTAGGTGATAGTGGCGGGGATTATGATCTACAGCAACACGGTTTTGAGCGGCATAAAAGAGAAAGTAGTGGAGGGATTCACTCCCACACCGGCTGGGCTACATTCGGTTCCAGAGGCAGAGGAGAAACTGTTTATGTAGGTTATGAGGAAACGGGAATATCCCCATAGTGGATGCTCTGCTTTATTCTGTCGTTCTGACTGGCTCTCCTGTTGACATCAGTGACTCCCAGCTGGACACAGCGAGAGTCCTCAGATGTTTGGAGAGACACAGCTGACTCGAGGGCTTGTCTGCTCCCTCTCTCTGCTGCACTGTGATGTGTGGTTTGATCCTCATCATCTACCGGTCACCCTGCAAAAGGAAAGCCCTGTGACCAGCAGGGACCACCGCTCTGAACTCAACAGAACAACTTAAATCTGCTGTTTCTTTTTCTGTTTGCTACTGAAGGATTTTTATCCTGTTTACCAACAGAAAAGCATAATTTCTCTACATTAAATCCTACAGAGTGTTGTCTTAACTCATCTTGTCCTTCAGATGAGTTTCACCATGTTTAATGTGGTCATTTTGTCAACATGGCCGTTTTAATGTCGGGCCATTACAGTGGGATAGCGTCTGTGCTTTCTGGGCTTTTACAGTTTTAGTTCCCAAATTGTTCCAATTTAATCTCGAGCGGTCAGGACGGCCTCTGCTCCGAGTAACAAACCGACCAATCTGTCAGTTTAGTGAAATAATGCGGAAATCCCTGAAACCCGCTGTCCAGTAAAATTGAATAGAGGAATAAAGAATATAACCTTCATGTCTCAAATTAACTTCCTCGCTCTCTCTTTCTCTCTCTCTCTCTTTCCGCAGCCTCGGATGGATCAGTATTTCAATCAGATGGAAAAAATCGTCAAGGAGAGGAAGACCACATCTCGGATACGGTTTATGTTACAAGACATCATAGACCTCAGATTGGTGAGTGTGTGTGTGTGTGTGTGTGTGTGTGTGTGTGTGTGTGTGTG
Organism: Sebastes umbrosus; assembly: GCF_015220745.1. Taxonomy (NCBI): domain Eukaryota; kingdom Metazoa; phylum Chordata; class Actinopteri; order Perciformes; family Sebastidae; genus Sebastes; species Sebastes umbrosus. The sequence continues at coordinate 19,203,482 of NC_051269.1, read as the reverse complement.
TGTGTGTTGTTGTGATGTTTGTTTTGTCCCGCCTCATGTTCATGCCAGCTCGGTTTCACGATGAATTTTCCCGCAGAGGTTTGTTTCATTGATTTCTCTGAACTCCTGGAACATGGCATCAGGTATTCTGCTCATATTCTGTTAAATGGATTACTAGTACTGCTCTTGTTATTGAATTTTAACACCTTTTCAGAAAGAGTGATGGGAGAAAAACCTGTTGGGAAATACACTGTAGAGCCTATCACTGCTGATAACACATGATCAGAATACATAATTAGAACTTTCCTATAACGGTGTCATATAATATTAATACGCATTCAATGCACTACAATGTTTGTAAACATATATGTATACTGTATGTTTATTAATAGGTTAAAACAGTGAATGAATGCCATTAACTCTATCATATGTGATTGAGTGATGCAAGTAAACTGTAAACACGGTAAAAATGTGATCACATATTATGTACACAGTTCTGTTTTAGTGTTTTGCTAGCGGCTTTAAAACAGGACTCACCAGACATAGTGTAAATTAATCCATATATACTGTATGTGGGTGTAAAGTCAGATGAGGGCTGGTCAATATGACGAAAATATAAGACAATTCACTATTTTAATCAATATCTTTTTTTGCAAAAAGACTACAACACTGTCACCGCAAGGCTGTCACCGCTATGCATATACAGTGGAAACCACTTATAGTGATCACAGTTACAGTGATCAACCGTTTATATGGATCAGACAGAATGATGCCAATACAAAAGCTGTTTAAATAATTTGCTTATAGTATTCAAGCAGTCCGCTTACAGTGTTCATTTTGGGTCTTTTCCGACATGACAACATATGGACATTTTTTGTAGAACTACAGTAATTCTCTCTTTCTCTGCATCTCTCCCTCTCTCTCTCTCTCTATATATATATATGTATATATATATACATTACATCTGATGCAGTGATTTTCCTTGTTACAATATTTATCTGTGTTGTCCCAGTCAAACAAACTAACACATGAATAAAGAGTTGATGAACAAACATGAGGAGGAAGAGAAACAAACGAGGAGCAAATGTCTTAACATGACAAGTGTCATGTCGGGCTTTCCAGAGATATCTGCACTGTGATTCTCTCCTACAGTAACTCTTACCAAACACAAGCTGTTTGAGTCAATGTCACTGTCTCCTGCAAGACGCTGGAAACACAGATTCGAGCCCCGCTGTGCTGCGCTCTCGTCAAATTTAAAATGAAAATGAGCAAGGCTACTTATGCAGCGCAATGGATCCACTCTGTTTAAAGAGCAAAAGCGACATGTTCAGCATCGTGGAATGAAACAAATGTTAATAACAAATGAAGTGTTGTAATGCAAGTTGAAACTGATAACCTTGTTAACACATGTGTCTGTCAGTTATGATCATTGGCTAACTCATCACCAATCTTTTGAATTTGGGATATTTTTCTGTGCTTGACAACTGATAGAGGTATATCTGCTATGATAAAAACCCACAATACTCTGAAGATGTTTAAGGTCGGTCATTTGAAATGGCTCAGATCAAGTAAAAGAAATCAGTTTGAAACTACTGACACTACCGCTTGATTCAGTTCTGATGTCATTGTGAATCTCGTTATTCTTGCAGCACAACTGGGTGTCAAGGAGAGCCGACCAGGGCCCGAAAACCATCGAGCAGATCCACAAGGAGGCGAAGATTGAAGAGCAGGAGGAGCAGAGAAAAGTGCACCAGGCACTGCTCTCCAAGGACAGCAAGAGACGGACAGGTCAGGCCTGCAGTCTAAATCCTCTTTAAGGCTTAGAGTCACATCGGCACAGCTACAGTGACTCAGGAAGCCTGCGAGCATACAGAGAGACTTCCCGTCCCTATAGCCTGCAGAGACGCTATTGTGCCCAACAGCAGACAGGAAGCCCCCCCCCCCCCTCCCTCCCATCTGTTAGCTGACCTATAATATTTCATCATGTATAGCAAGAAACAGCTAAAAAATGTCACTCTGTCAGCTTTCACTGTTGATTCAATGAATGAAAAATGACATTAGATTTCACTTAACTCAATTAAAAAACTGTATTTTGTGTGCGTTTGTCTCTTTGGCCTCGTAGATCCAAGAGATCAGAGAGATCAGAGAGATCAGCGAGACCAGCAGCGAGATCAGAGAGAACAGCGGCCGCAGAGAGAAGAGACCTGGAACACTGTGCCCATGACAAAGAACAGCAGGACCATCGACCCCACCAAGATCCCAAAGATCTCCAAGGTGAGACATGCTGCTGCTTTTTTTTTTTTTTTTTTTTTTTTTTTTTGTACAAATGAACCAAGCAAGCACTAAAATACAGGAGGCTCTTCTCATTTCTCAGTTTGTACATCTTTGATTCCTTTCCTCACCTCCTCTCCTTGCGTCTTAGTCCCTCTCACCAGAGATGCAAACGGAGGAGGAAAGGCAGACACAGGAGGAGGAGGAGGGAGAAGTGGAGGCAGCAGGCATTTAACAAAATGAGACATCCTTGCTTCGGGGCAGTCATTTTAAAGCAACTCAATTAAATATGACGTGTGGCACATCTGCATCATCTGTCTGCTTTGTTGTAGCATACCTCTGTATTTTATGATCTCTTTCAGATGAGCATAACAGTGACAACATAACAACTTTTACTTTTAATTCAATTCACAACATGGAACGACACACCTCTTTTTTACGTCACGGATGCCGAAAAGATTAATTTGAGGTGCAGCGTAGGAATTAAAATAATAATAATAATTAATTTAAATACATTTTGCAACTGTATAAGGGCTTAGAACATTATGATAGAAGTATATGACGGCCATTCCCATGCTCTATCAAGTCTCTTAAGTAGTTTGGTGCTAAATTTAACCATTTCTTTACCACTCAAAAATTCATAAAAATTATCAATAATCCCTCCAAAATACCACATTAAGACACAAAGACATTGAGGAACACCATAGAAAAAGCCATGCTGTGATGAAAAAATTTGGACATTTGGAGATTTCTGCAAGAATTGCATTTTTCAACGATTGGATGGCGAGCACTTCTGTTCTGGAAGTTTTCAATCTACCTAGGAAAGCCATCCATCCTCTGAATGCTCTGGGTCTTTAGTTTGTGGTTGTAAAGTTTCATGAGGCTGTGATTATCCTAGAGGTCACCACAGGTCATTTTATACAGTGATGTCAAATAATAAAAAAAATGGTCTCACGACAATGAAATGGCCACTATGAGGACTAACATCATCACACATTAATACAATTGGGCTCATTGGAGCAGCTTACAGCTTTACAGTCATACCCAATTTATGTAATTCCAAGACTGTTTAGGGACCCCAGTATTCAGAAATATTCAAACACACCATTTTAGAATAGGCGAAAATAACACATGTATACTGCATGCAAATAAACTGCATTGTTTTTGCCAAAAAGTGATGTGATTATCATAAAGTGTGCATGTCTGTAAAGAGGAGAATCGTGGGTACCCATAGAACCCATTTTCATTCACATATCTTGAGTAGTTAGACTCAAGTCTAGTTTCATGTGATACCAGTACCTTCAGTCTACCTCCACTCTGAAAGACAGTAAAGTCACCCAAGGAGTGGGAGACTGTTTTTTTCACTTTGGGAAAATCCCAATGACCACCGATTAGAAACTGATCAAGTATCCATACTTGGCCTGAAAGTCTTTGTTGCAGCATTTTGTAATTTCTGAATCTGATTCAGTGATGAATCACAAGGCTGCTTTGTTCACTGAGTCTTGGTTGAATATTGTCAGGTCTGCTTTGTAATTTAGATAAATCGGTGAGGTTGTTCTTCGTGTCGGGACAAGTTTGTCTCTCAGAGTGTTTTTCCACATCAGTCAGCAGCTCCTTCACCGGTGGTTGTTGCTCTCTCAGTAGAAAGTTTCTGTGCACAGCAGATAACTGTTTACACGGCACCAAGAGGAATCCTGTGGCTCATTATGTTTACTCACACACTGTCCCTGCCCTCTTCTGATCTGCATTATTGTGGTTTATGTTCAGTAGTACGCAGTCCCTCTGCTGGATCCATGAGGTAATGGTTTGTAAAAAGAAAACTAGTTCCCCCTGCAGGAGGAATTTTGACATATTCTCAGTGTTAGTCGCACCAGAAGAACATCTTGAGTCAAAGGTTTTAACCAGTGCGTTCTTGAGACTGCATTGATGATTGTTACATAAAATGGTTTGCTGCTTGGATCAGCTAACAATTACAGTAACTGGAATAAGTATGTGTAGAACAATTATTTCACATGCTAAGAATCACCAGTATAATAAATTCAGCGTCATCTCTGTAAAGGTTCTCATTGGTCCAGGTCACTGGATATCTTTTAGTCTGTCATCCAAGAGGCTTCATCAATATGGAACTGATAGATGAAAATGTCCTCTTGACCAAACAGACAAAGTCCAGTTGCTTTAAATGATCTACTCCACTTGTGTCATATAAAACCTAAGGGGTTCCTATGCTTTAAGAAGACAAGTAGAGTAATTATTACATTATGTGCTGAATTTATTACATTATTCAACTTTTTTTTTGCGAAGTTTATAATGTAATAATGTACTCATTATGTCATAACTTATTACCTTTTGAACAAAACTGTTATTACAATATGTGCTGATTATTATATTATGAGCTTTTATTACTTTTAAATTATTACATTATGATAAGTTATTACATTAAGAGTTGCTACAAGTGTGGCTAATCAACTTAGTCGGGAAATGACTCAAATAAATATCAAATATTTTAGAAATTCCAAAATATGCTGGAGGGGGGCTTTAAGTCATGTAAGTCATTTATCTTGTCTCAAATGTTCTCCTCATTTGCCTTTTGCCTTTTTCCATACGAGCTTGTTTTTAAATGATTCTGTTTCTGCAGCCTCAAATGGATGAGAAGATCCAGCTGGGGCCTCGAGCTCAAGTCACGTGGGGGAAGGGCAGCAGTGGAGGAGCCAAGGCCAGTGACTCAGGTAAGAAAACGTGTATAAACTGATCCAAGACCACAGTGGATCGGAAGACAAGACAAGAACGTTAATAGCTGTTCCAAACAGCCACTCTCGAAGGCTGGGAATTGTTGGGGATAATGGCGTACACTTTTGGACAATCTTTCCTCTGAGGCATTCATAGTGTTGGGCTCATTTGTACACATCAAAGTGACAGAAATAGTTGTGTAAAGACTGAAAAAAGAGGCCGAAAGAAGCTCAAGCCCTGCTTACTTTCTGACCCCCCACACACCTCACCAATCGCTGTCTGAAGTGGAGGTATGTGTCACATCGACAGCATCGGGAGCGTTTTTTGAGAGCCTGAAGCTCACTAGAATTTTTTTCCTATTGATCAGCATTGAATTTTGTATTTTCTTCCCCTCTTGACATATTAGTCCGTTATACACCGCATGAAGTGACTCAAGTGAAACAACACCTTAGCTTTAATAATCCACAATCATTTCCTTTGATTTTCTGATCATTTCTGTCATTCATATTTCCTCTAACTTTTCTCTTCATAACAGAACTATCTCGGACAGCTGGCCTCAATCGTTTCTCCGCGCTGCAGTCGACGCCTTCACCTCAACCCTCCACCACTCCTCCACAGAACCCCGACTTTGACCCCAGGAGAACTCTGGGAAGGTAAAGAAACAACACCGTGTGCTTCTGATAGTTAATATCACACATACAGAAACACCCCGATTGACTTGTTTTCTTTTTCTCCCAGCAGTCGTAGCAGTGCAGGGAGAGAACGCAGCGAGAAGCCACTGATCACTGCCCCTCCGTCGTCACGGCCCGGACCGTTCACCAGGGGAGGCAGTTCGAAGGAGCTGCTGGAGAATCAAAACCCCGAGGAGCTGTGGAGGGACCGGGAGCGAGAGGGAGCCGAGCCCCGGAGACCGAGTGTCACCGAGGACAAAACAGAGCCAGAGCGCAGCAGAGTCAGGGAGCCTGGTGAGACGCACTGTGCTGCACAACACTGAACATGCATGAAATCATTTTGAATATATAAACAGACTCTATATTGGTTTCTATCATTTTAAGCTGTGAGCAAGTTTTATTTTCCATCAAAAATCCTGGATACATTTTTATAATTTTGTAGTCACTTGCAGTATCAAATTATATTGTCAAATGTGGAATATAGTCACTGCTTTATTGGCGTTTCTTCTCAAACCAGCAGCAGCTAGAAAGTCTTGTTTTTGCAATTTATTTACTTATTTTATTTACAATACTCAGAAAATAAATATTTACTTTATGGAACAGCTAAAATGTTAAAGTTCCAATCAATTATTTTGTAATCATATAAATAACTGATACACTGTTTTTAATTTCAGTTTCTTATCTGATCATAATTGATATCAACCTTTTTGTCTACTGTTCACAAACATTACTAATGTAAACACACCTTTAACGATATAATCAAAATAAACAGAAAACATACATATCATAATTTTAACCATATATACATTTACTTGTATATTGTTTTTCTGTGTATCACAACACATTTAAATCAATTTAGGAGCAACAGCAGGTGGAAAACAAAAGGATCACACCATAACAGATTAGCTTTGGCTATTACTTGTGTTTTCTTTAGGGTAGTCAGTGATTATTTCTCTTGGATATGTTGTCCCAGAAAACATAAATCTGGATCACAAATTGAAAAACTTTGCTTATAATCTGTGATTATTATATTGATGAATATCAGAATAGAGTAAGTCGATGCGTATGTGATTCAATCAGAGAAGACCACACATGGATCTTCATCGTGCTCTTAACCACAGACAGACACGGTTGTTTTTTTCCGTCGACAGTGAAACCTGAGCCAGTGGTCCAGAGCCCAGACAGACCTGCTCTGTCTGAGGAGGAGATAGAGAGAAAGTCCAAGGCCATAATCGACGAGTTCCTGCACATAAATGACTACAAGGTACTGATATTCACGAGAAGATCAACAGTAGATGCCTGTTTAGGTGTTCAGTTGATAAATTAGTGATTGCTTCTTCATCTATGCCTTATTTTCACATAATGTATGATTTAAATGCCTAATTTGCTTTGTGTCAATTTAAAAAAAAAAAAAAAAATGACGCATCATGTATTTGTTTCTTTAAAATACATTTAATGAAGTATGTAGATTAAAGGGATAGTTTGGGTGTTTTGAAGTGGGGTTGTATGAGGTACTTATCCATAGTCAGTGTATTACCTACAGTAGATGACGGTCGGCACGCCGCCAGTTTGGAGAAGCAGACAGGAGTTATTGCACAGAAGCAGAGCAATGTACTGCTGTGGACGGGGTCAGCAGCAAAACGTATTTTAGCCAACTAAAAAATCAATATCAGTAAAAAGTGTCCGCTACATTTAGAATATTTTCACTGCTTTACCTCGCCGTCAAACAGCCCTTTCCGACGGGGATATATCCATCTATGTTCTCTTCAAAGCCACCAGACTCCTTTGACAAAAACAGTCATTTACCTCTCAGAACACAGGAGTTGCTGGTCTACCTCTGACTTAATCAGTTGGTTTGTTTGTGCTATTGTGTGACTTTGGTGAATCCGAACTAATCCTTTAAAACACCAAAGTCAGGTAAAACTACTGTTTTTGTCACTGGAGTCTGGTTGCTTTGAAGAGAGTATAGATAATGGCTTTCCTCGTCTGAAAGGGCTGTCTGACAGCAAGGCACAGCGGTGAAAATATTCTAAATATAGCGTACACTTAAACTGATATCGATTTTTTTTTAGGTGGGCCTTTCTTTTGGTGATTTAAATACATTTTGTTACCGGCCCCGTCCATAGCAGTACATTGCTTTGCTCCTGTGCATTAACTCCTGTCTGCTTCTCCAAGTTGGGGCGTGCCGACCGTCATCTACTGTAGGTAATACACTGACTGTGGATAAGTACCTCATACAACCCCACTTCAAAACACCTGAACTATCCCTTTAATGTATTGCTCTTTAATTACAAGGTTGATAATATCAGAACAATAGCTTTATCACTGAGCATGCAACAATAACTAATAGAATTCAAAGTGCATGTAGTGTTTAAGTTCCTCTTCTCTTACTAGTTCCACTCAGTCCTGATCATATTTCTTTGTTTTCTGCAGGAGGCTGTTCAGTGTGTGGACGAGCTTGAGTTGGACTCTCAGCTGCACATCTTCGTGCGTGTCGGGGTGGAGTCGACCCTGGAGCGCAGTCAGATAACACGGGACCACGTGGGCCAGCTCCTCTTCCAGCTGGTGCAGCAGGGCATCCTGCCCAAACCCCAGTTCTACAAAGGGTCAGTTCAGCTTCTCTTTAATGCACTCAGCCTAATACGTTTCTACGTACAAGGAGCTAATCATTAACTTTTTGGAAAGCCGCAGGCTCTTTTTGTGCGTGCCAGCTTTTTGTTATTGTGCCTGCTGTGTTCCCATAAAGTGGGAATATTGATTGAAACACATTTTCTTATTCTAAGATGTCCCCTTCTAATGATTTTTTTGGTTCATGGATTATTGGGATCCCCATTATTTGTTGCTGTGTTATCCATAGATCCTAGAATATCATTTATAGTTCTCCACAGTTTCTTCCTGTTTCAGTCATACCGTGTGTTATTGTTCCTGTTTGTTTTAGTTACTTGATTTCTGAGTATGACTTCCAATCAGCTGCCTCACCAGATTTCATTGCCACATTTTGATTTCTGTCTCTCTCAGCCATTAAGGCTTTCTGTTCTTCATCCAAGAAGCTTTTCTTGCTTTAACTGTAAATGTAGTATATATATATATATATATAATGGCCAAATGCTCATCTGCCACCTTTTTAACTCTGTTCAGGTGTTTCTCTTAATGTATCCATTGTTACAAACTCCTCACCTAGCATTTATGTTTGAATTGTTGCTCCTGTGACTTGCCTTCACTCGATCCAGTAGGTTGTTGACAGTTTACCAGAAAAAAGATGAGTGTCAAAATCTCCTAGCTGTTCTGATTTTCAAACAAAGTATGTGCAACTTCATGTATTTGTATTTGTAAAGAATAAAATCAAATGTAGATTAATTTGGCCAGTAAGTTGATCATCGTATAAAATCTTTTCAAAATCTGTAATTCTGAAACAAACAATTTGAACATGTGTAAATCGTGTTATGTGTCTGTTAAATGACGATAGGAATCCAGTTTTCTGCTTGGTGGCGGTTTTTCAAAAAGACACATTGGTATGAAAATACCATAATTACTGTGTAAACATGGAGGCTTTTTCAAAAAGGGTTGTTTTTTCTCTTGAGAGTACAAGTGCTCATCTTTCCTGTAATAGGACCATAAAATGGGATCATAACTCTCTTCTAGTTCTTCAGTGTCCTGTAATCTTAAAAGAAAACACTTTTGAAGGTTAGCTGTAATTTCAGTACAAAACAGTCAGTTCATCCAAATTCAGAACTTCTCTCAAACTCAAAAAGGAAAACTCAAAGTGACGTCAGGTAGAAGTAGAAATAAATTGGTAAAGATCAGACAAATGCAGAGAGAGTGTATTTTTTCTTGTCTGAGTGACATTCAAACATTTTCCCGTTCAAGATCATAATTAAAAAATGATTTGGGAGTTAATCAATATTTTGTTGTTTCTTAAATAAAATAATAAATAGTAACTTATGTATTTGAGCAGTTTTGTGTTTTATACATGTTTATAGTAGGGCTGCCTGCTATTAGTCACCTAAACGGTCATTTTGGTCTTAGTCGACTCAGATTTCTTTTTCTTCTTTTTCATGCTGAATGACTTATTTCCAAGAAACTTATGAGCACATCTCTGGTAAACACAAGATTTAAAGTGGTGCTTTTGTGTGATTCTTTGTAGAGAAACTCAGTTTTACAGATCTGTTGATTAATAATAGTCGACAAAATCGTATGAGCGTTAGTCGACTGTGAATTTATTTGGTCGAGGTCAGCACTAGTTTATACACGTATATGTGTGAGTGTAGTTGTCACCTTTTAGACCACAGGAACAGTAATATAATCATTTTTCTTTGCTTCCTAACCACCACTGTGTTGTTTTATTTTCTCAGGTTGGCAGATACGCTGGAACAAGCGGATGACATGTCCATCGACATTCCCCACATCTGGCTGTACCTGGCCGAGCTGCTCAGCCCTGTGCTGAAGGAAGGGGGCTTCTCTATGAGAGAGCTCTTTAGGTACTGAGGCATTCACTCCATACTCAGGAGAAAATATGCTACAAATACAGTAACATTTGGTGTTTGCTCAGGAAAACATTACACTATGTTGATCAATATTTTCCTTGATGAACCAAATGAAATGGTTGTTGTCCTTTGGGTCACATTTTTTTTTAGTTTATGTTCCTCCTTCCTGTACTCATTTCCAAGATTAATTTCAGGCTATACTTGGAGGAAAATGTAACTGTTAACAGTGACTTAACAGCTGCACAGGAAATCGTATTATTGTGTTATTCAACTTCTCCATTCTCCGTTTGTTCACAGTGAATTAAGCAAACCTTTGCTTCCTGTGGGAAGAGCTGGGATCTTAATATCTGAAATACTGCACATACTATGCAAACAAATGGTAAGCAACACTTTAATCTTCAGTTGTGTAATTATGTTACCAAAATGCAAGTAGTAGCAAGATTTGGTTCTTTCAGCTCGTGAAAATCTTTTTTCCTGGAAACCAGACAGAAGAAATTAGATATTTCAAAGAAGAGAGGTGCGATGTTGTCTCTTCTTGTGTCCACAGAGCCATAGGACTGTGGGTTCTTTGTGGAGGGAATCTGGCCTCAACTGGACCGACTTCCTGCCAGAGGGAGAGGATGTCCAGGCTTTCATCTCACAACAGGTTTGTGATAAAGGCCTCCACTCAAATCGAGAAATATCAATATTATTGAAAAACTATTTCTTTATACGAATGTAATACAAGAAGTTGACAGAGAGCACATTATACTCCCACCCCCTCCTCCATCGTTCTTCCTCTTTCTCATTTCCTGTTATTTCTCACTTCTCTATCATATCGATGTCCCGTCGTCTTGACACAAACAGAAACTCCAGTTCGTTCTGTCGGACGACTCCAGTCCCGAGGCGGCTCTGTCCAAACAGATCATGTCTCCTGAGGAGCTGAGCCAGCAGCTGGAGAGACTCCTCCTGGAGGACATGGCCAGCGACGAGCAGATCTTCGACTGGGTAGAGGTATGAGAAGTGACATGTTTTGCACACATTTCTCAGAGAAGAAACATCCAATTCTGCAAGCTAGCGGCATAAATTCAGAGGGGCAGTCTGTTATTAATGACGTGTTAAACTCTGGCACAGTTAAGTTTCATTTGCAGCCAGTAATGAGCAGAAATATTTAAGACACTTTTTTCTGTGGACCCGCTGGATCGCCGGCAATCCTCACCAACATTACTGTCTATCAGAGGCTGTAGCAGGCTCAGTCTTAAAGCTAGAGTGAAGATACTGGTATCATATGAAACTAAAAAACTTAAAGAATCCATTGGGAAGGAGGCTAAACAATGCTCCAAATTTAAGCTTAATTTTGGCAAGGGAAAAACTGCTGATTTCCAAAAGGGTCCGTTGACCCCACTTTATGATAATCACATGCAGTTTGGGACAAAAAAAAAAAAATTTTGCATGCAGTATAAATGTGTTATTTTTGCCTATTCTAAAATGTGTATTTGAATATTTCTGCATACTGAGGTCCATAAACAGTCTTGGGATTGCATAAAGCTGAGACTCTTGTGGATCCAATGAGCCCAATTGTATTCATGTGTGATGATGTTAGTCTGCATAGTAGACATTTCATTGTAGTGAGACCATTTTTTGAAACTTGAAATCACTGTATAAAATGACCTGTGGTGACCTCTAGGATAATCACAGCCTCATTAAACTTTACAACCACGAACTAGAGACCTAGAGCATTCAGAGGATTTATGGCTTCCTAGGTAGATTGACAAAAAGGGGGTTGCTGAGCAGTTTTCAGAATCAATCGCTGAAAAATGCAATTCTTACAGATATCTCGAAATGTCAAAGTTTTTTTTATACCAAATCACAGCATGGCTTTTTCTATGGTGTTCCTCAAGGTCTTTGTGTCTTAATGTGGTATTTTAGGGGGATTTTTGATCATTTTTATCAATTCTTGTGGTAAAAAAAAATTGTTAAATTTAGCACCAAATCTGTGTAACAAATGGTATCAAGCCAAAAATTGCTGCAACAACTTATGAGACATTAGTGAGCATGGGAATGACCATCATATACTTCTATCATAATGTAATCTAAGCCCTTATACACTGTCACAATTTATTTTAATCAATTAATTATTATTATTTATTTTTTTTTTCTGATTTATGACTAGAACAACTTGACACACAGTGCTGAGCTGTATCTCAAATTAATCTTCAGGTTCCCAGCTTTCAGATGATGTACACCACTTCTATGTGACATCTACTGTTGACCTGCTATCTCCCCCTAAAGACCACCTGTCCCCCCCTAAAAAAGACAAAAAAAAGTATATGTGGGTCTCTCAGGGTTAAAGGTGTTTCCTGTTCTTTCGTAGCATAACTGCTAAGACTGCAACTGTGTTGAGCCATGTGAGATTGACAGGTTGTGTGTTCTGTCTTCCCCTGTGCTCCATTTCCCAGGCAAACCTAGATGAATCTCAGATGAGCTCGTCTCCCTTCCTGAGGGCTTTGATGACAGCTGTGTGTAAGGCAGCAGTGAAAGGTAAGCACTCCACCACCTGGAGGAGACACTCTGCTGCTCTATTCTGCTAAAATCGCACCGCTGATTACATTATCAGCATGCACTCACTCTGCCTCCTGCTTTACCGAACAGATGATAACACCAACTGTCGAGTGGACACGGCCATCATCCAGAGGAGATTGCCTGTATTACTCAAGTACCTTAACTCAGACACTGAGCGACAGCTGCAAGCACTTTATGCACTTCAGGCGCTGATCGTCGCCCTCGATCAGCCTCCAAGTAAGTGCTGCATCTTAGTTTCATTAGGAGGAGGTGGGAGGAGTTAAGTTATTTTTCTTCATGTACTCTTTTTCATAATTTCTTACCAGAGAAGATAAAAAATGTACACCGATATTTGAAGCAATGTTATTGTATATATAATCTCACCACAAGGTCCGTTCAACAGCTGGTCTGAAGCTATTGATCATGTCACATGATCTTCATCAGCAGATTAAGTTCGCCCAGTTGTCATGGAATTATAGATGCTCATATTCACATTTTTTCCTGAGCACTTAAAGGGGAATACCACCTAAAGTAAGAATTTCAATATGTTATCTCCATGGCCTAGTAATCCATATTTGTGAACATGAGCTACTCTGTCAAAGCCGGAAACTTGAGAAGAAACATCTCTCCCTATTCATTGTCTATGGAGCAGCGCCACACATTATACAAGGGATGTCACAATTCTCCAAATCCACTTTCAATTTTAAGGTCACGATTCGATTCGATTTTCGATTTAAACATTCCGTTGTTAGACTAGGGAGTCTTGATTCGTAAATATCAGCAGATCATTGGTTTTATGCCCTGACAACTGTCATTTACACTTTCAACAAAAAGAAGATCCACTAGATGGCAGGACAGCTAGAGTCCATCAGAGTTCACAAGGCACATTTGAAGGCTCCATGACGTCCCTGTCGGTGCCTACGTGCTTTAAACTATGGCAAGTGTAAACCCCGCTTTACCGTACAAAGCGATGTAGACACACAATAGATTTTAAGTGGAGATAGCACGACCGCAGCTAAAAAATCGACAAACAGTTCAATGAGCGCTGTTTTCTTGGTTGCTGCAGTCTCTTAAATCTTCTGCAGCCTACAAACTGTAGTTCTTCTGTCAAGACACGTTTGTTGTCTACGTAACTTACGAGGAAGGCAAAGTGATGCCACACCGGTGACTTCAGGGAAGCAGGAGGATTTTCCAGTTCTGTTGTTTTATGTCATCTCCAACTCCGGCAGTGTTCGTGGTGTCTCAAAGTGCAGCTGCAGGCTACCGATAAGATATGCTGTGTTGTCTTTGAGGTGTTGTTTTTTTTGTGGATGCACGCAAGTAGGTGGGGGGGCGGATAGAAAAAAATCACTGATCCTGCTTTTGATTTCGATGGTCGAAAAGTGGAAGCTCATTTAGATCGGTTTCCGATTTAGAATCGACATCGTGACACACCTACTTTATACTCTATGACATCAGAAGTTTGAGTTTTAGCACTCTAGTTTTGGATTTGGGAGAGAGTTGTTCATGTTTACTAATATTTGTTTAACTGTCTTAGACCATATGATTAACATGTATGAATTTTGAAAATGGGCGTACAGTATAATGCATAAAGTTATCAGTTTGCGGGGGCGGGTTCGGATGGTTGATTAATGCATATTTTTGCAGGTCGGGTGGTGCGGATTAGCTCTCATAACGGGTCGGTTGGGTCAACAATTAATTTTGAATCTCAATATTACTGTCCTCTATAACATTAAAGCTTGGGGAGGGAACATTGGAGAAACCAGCAAGACCAAGCTAAAGTGAAAAAAAATGATCCAACTCAAAAACCGAACCCAGTGTTGCAGTCTTTTCCAATGAAAGTAGCTAGCAGCACCAGCTCCAAGAGTCCCTAAATCTAGCAAGAAAGTCTGCAACACTGACAGTCCGTCCCTTCAGGCCTCCCTCCAAAGCCGCTTACCCTAAATTATCATTATGAACGTAATGTATTGTTAGTACTCACATCTGTCGAGCTACCAACTTATGGAAGACTCCGGTGACGCGCAATGAGTGCACGGGCAGACTGCACGCAGCTAGACAGGCAGGTAGCCTGTCCAGTCATTTCATGTGTTTCGAATGAAATAATTGAACGGGTAAGAATGAAACTAATTACAGGAAACTAACATGTACAGAAGTTATATGGACATAAAGAGATTATGGCTTTGATAGTCAGAGATTATTTGAGTTTTGTAAACCGGGCTGATGCTCGTTTTGAGCAACTCAATAGCATCTTTCATTAGACCTACCCTGATTGATATATGCCCATGTCTTTCAAACTTGATGTTCACGGGGTGCAATGCTGCAAAACCACTTAAATGATGCACTAATTGAAGGTTAATTTGTCTCTGTATAAAATAATGTCAACGGGAAGTGTAACCAGGCGCGTCATGGCTATCTTACTTCTTTTGGATGCCTTAGCGTGTCAGGCCCTTGGAAGAGAGCGTGTCGCTGTGCTGATATATTGGCAGAGACAGGCGGGGCCTTATATGCGTAGCCTTTGGGTCGTTAATTATGCTAATTCCCAATACTCATGAACACACACTCATTTACGCACAGGTGGCATTCATCATGTTTACGGTCATTTATAAAGTTATCTGAAGTTAGGAGCGTTTGCTGAATCTGATGTGGCACACTTGTCCATGATATGAAAAAAAAAAAGTAATAAAAAGATTAGAATACAAAAAAATGTTCTCGCATTAGGTCCAATGTCCCTTTTTAAAATACTATAAATAATTACAGAGAAAACCACAAACTAATAACAAAACGTACCTTGAAGAGGTTTACGAGTTAACGAGTAGCCTCAGGAAATGTACTTCTTTTGAAGCTCTCAGATGTAAAACAGTTGTTCACACCTCCTCCTAGGGGGGCATTTCCTCAAAGAGGGGTGCGTCTCCACCACCAGGACGTCTCCACTGGAACTTGTGAATTAATTGTAATACAGGTGATCGGTGGGGGGGGGGGTTACTGCAGCAGGACAGGAAGTTTTAAAGACTCTTCTCTCAATTCAAGAATCCTTATCAGAGCCACAAAGATGACTGATGTGTGTTTGTCTTCCAGACCTTCTCCGGATGTTCTTTGACTGTCTGTATGACGAGGACGTCATCTCGGAGGACGCTTTCTACAAGTGGGAGACGAGCAAAGACCCTGCCGAGCAGCAGGGTAAGGGTGTGGCCCTCAAGTCCGTCACGGCCTTCTTCACCTGGCTGCGGGAGGCGGAGGAGGAGTCGGAAGACAATTGACGAGGGAGACACCCGGGGGGACACGACGTAGTAGAACTGCATCCTCATGACAGAACAAACAAACAAACATTCAAAATGGGTGTATGGGCAGGACGACATGTTTTACGGCTGGAATTTTTTTCTGCGGTACGGTTCTGAAACATGCCGACATTTTGAGTTTGGATTCCAACGGCGGAAGCACTAAATACCTGTATTATACATAGAAAATATTTTTGTTTTAAATTTTAACTTACTTTTGTTTTGTTACTTTTTAAGAAGAGACTTAAAAGATACATAGGTTCTGGACTCTTTAATTTATTATTTTTTTAAGGACTGCAAATATGAAAGTTATTTAACATTTGCAGATGCTCACAAATGAGAACAACAACAGAAATAACAATATAATTAATTATAATAACAAAATAATAATTGTGAAATAAAATAGCCTCCCTGGATTCCACACTGTTTGGTTTAAAACAGGGTAAAACACAAAATGATGTTGGGATGAAGGGGAAGCAGAGATAAAAAAGGAGTGGATGCACAGAAACTATTAACGTTGTCCGTGTATGACGTTTTGAGGTCAAAGGTTATCTCCTAATAACCAGAAAGTGTTTCCCTCAGCCTCGGCTTGCTCTGCGTTGATAATGTACATACGCCTCGTGAAGAGGTAGAGGTATGCATTCAAGAAACGATGCAAGTTCAGTCCACAGAACTGTCAAAACAAACGAGACGAACAAACCGGTTACATTCAAATAAAATGAGCAAAAATGCAACATTAAAAAGCAAATGGCCAGGGTCGCTGAACATTAAATGCTTGTAATACTTCAGACCTACAGAGCAGATTAAAGCTTGTAAATACATTAAAGACAAAAAAGGTATTTAAAAAAATGCTGATTGTCATGATTTGTTCTTTTGATGGTTGGTGTTTGGAGCTGTGGGGTCGCCAGATTTGCTTCTTTTGGTGACTTTGCTACGACTTAATGTGTGTTTGTGTGTTCAGTTTTCCCGTTTTGGATAGCATCCTCAGAAAAAGAGCTGTAGGATGTGGCCAGGAAGAGCAGCTGGAGTCACTGTGAGCCACTGATTTGTTCTGCTGAGCATCGACAAACGTTATGAATGAACTCAATTTGTTCCCTTGGCTTTGAAATAGTTGCAGCAGTTTAATTCTTGCTTGTAATTGACCACAACTTTTTTATATTTTTGTGTCTAGATTGTGTAAAGATCCAGCTGATATGTATATAATGTGGTCACGAATGCAGTTGCATTCATATTACAATGCCGCTGTGGTCACATGCTTATCAGATCACCAAATGTGGCTTGCTTAACCAGTCTATGATGCATTTGCTTGTCTTTACAGTCGATTGACAAAAAATTCCAGCTTCTTAGTCATGAGAATTTGCTGCTTTTCTGTTGTATGTCACTCCATCTTTGGGTTTTAGACTGTTCGGACAACATAAGCAATTTTAAGAAGTCAAATTAGAAAATTGTGACAGCCATTTTCACTATTTTCACACATTTTATAGACCAAACTAATCCATAAATTGAGAAAATAGTTGGAGAGAAATAACTTACAGTGAAATAATCAAATTTAAACCACACACAATGATACAGACAGAAATCTGAAGTATTTTTCTAAAGTTTATTTTACACTTAATGTGTCTACTGGCTGCTCTGAATAAGAAATGTTGTGTTCCTCTTCATTTTAACTTTGTTAGCATTAGGCAACAACTACACTTCCCATGAGCCTTTGCTGCAGACAACCACCCAAAATCTCATTAGATCTGTAGTTTTTGAATGCATACATGACAATAATTGATTTATCTTAGTTAAATTAAAGATGTGTTCAAATTGCATTGACCTGTATAAGTAGAGGACATAAAGTTAACTCAGAATAAGAACATAAAATCTCAGTAACATATTTGCTAGCTAGCCTTTTTTTCATTACAGACAGACAGAAAGCTAAAGTAATGTTTTTGGTCTATTTTACACTTAATGTGTGTCTACTGGCTGCTCTGAATAAGAAAAGTTGTGTTCCTCTTCATTTTAACTTTTGTTAGCATTAGGAAACAACTACACTTCCCATGAGCCTTTGCCCCCGACAACTACCCAAAACCTCATTAGAGCTGTAGTTTTTGAATGCTTATATGTTTTCTTGGTTAAATTAACAATGTGTTCAAATTGTATTGACCTGTATAAGTAGAGGACATCAAGTTAACTCAGAATAAGGACATAAAATCTCAGTAACATGTTTGCTAGCTAGCCTTTTTTTCATTACAGACAGAAAGCTGAAGTATGTTTCTTATGTTTTTGGTCTATTTTTACACTTAATGTGTCTCTACTGCTGCTCTGAATAAGAAAAAGTTGTGTTCCTCTTCATTTTAACTTTATCAGAATTAGGCAACTACACTTCCCATGAGCCTTTGCCCCAGACAACCACCCAAAACCTCATTAGATCTGTAGTTTTTTAATGCTTACATGACAATAATTGATTTATCTTAGTTAAATTAACTATGTGTTCAAATTGCATTGACCTGTATAGTAGAGGATATCAAGTTAACTCAGAATAAGGACATAAAATCTCAGTAATCTCAGTTTTCATTAGCTTAAATCGGCTATACAACAGCAGATTTCAAAGGTTAGTGTCGGTAGTTGGGGATCCTTTCGACGTTGCTGTGTGTGACGCAGCGACGTGCTGGTGTGACGCAGCGACGTGACCAACGGGACCAACGGTCCTAACGGGGCGGGGCTCGTAAACAGAGAAATCTAAATAAAGAGATCGTGCAGAAATTTACTCCAAAGTATCTCACTTTTCTCCACAAGTCAAAGGTAAGTTTGACCCGCGTTACACACAGGTTACTACCTAAACGTGTAGATGCATGAATGCGCTGCTGTAAAAACCACATAGTCCGGTGTTTTCTACTCTAAATGAGTCTTTATATCTGCCTGGTGCGACGCCATTACTCTGTGTGTGTGTGTGTGTGTGTGTGTGAACCAAAGGCACAAAATGGCGAAATTTGCCGAAAATTTCCAGCAACTCATGTCTTTTTCTCCTGTTTAAATGATAAACATGCATTCATAAAGGGTAGAGGGTGAAGTAAGGAGCATGGTGTTGTATTTAAGAAGGTTAAAGCGGAGTAAAAGCAGCCTTTCTTCTTGTTTTGTGTCTGTATAATGGGCCTCAATGAATGAAGTGGGTTTGGCGGTGTCGCCATGTTTAACCACGCACCAAACAGACTGATGGGCCTTAAACCAGTGCTGCTCATAATGTGCCTTTCCCACTGTGTTTAACTCTGTGTTCATGTTCCTCATGCTCAGGTTAATCTCAGTGTGATGCCGATACGCCGAGCAGCAGCGACTCCGACCCCGGAGAAGCCCCCCTCCGCTGCAGCAGAGAAAGGTAAAGACTGGCTCGAGAGGTCGTCCATCACCTGGACAACAGAGCCCCGTGAACGCACCGTCATCAGGACTCTATGTGCAGCCCACTCACAGTGGGACTGGGTAGCAGTCTGCAGATCATGCATGTGTGGGCATGCAATGTTTGTTTGTTTTTATTTACAAACCTTGCATCACGGAAGCAAGTCTGCAGAGATGGATATAAAAACCTAAAATAAAATGTCAAATTCTGCAATATTTTAGTGCTTTCATGCAGAGTTTAATAAGAATTGGATAATATCATACCTAATAATAATAATATCATAATATCATACCTTTCATCACAGAAGCAAGACTCCAGATATATAAAAACCTAAAATAAAATGTCAAATTCTGCAATATTTTGGTGCTTTCATGCAGAGTTAAATAAGAATTGGATAATATCATACCTAATAATAATAATATCATAATATCATACCTTTCATCACAGAAGCAAGACTCCAGATATATAAAAACCTAAAATTAAATGTCAAATTCTGCAATATTTTGGTGCTTTCATGCAGAGTTAAATAAGAATTGGATATTATCATACCTAATAATAATATGATAATATCATACCTTTCATCACAGAAGCAAGACTCCAGATATAAAAACCTAAAATAAAATATCAGAATCAAATACTCTGCAATATTTTTGGTGCTTTCATGCAGATTTAAATAATAATTGGATAATTGCATATCTTTGAGGGAAAAAAAATATATAATGTTGATGTACTGGACAAGGAGGAAGAGTCAATTACATTCAGGATATTGCATCAAACCCTTTCAAAATAAGAGAGAAAAAAACACATTTAAGTTTTGATGCCAAACAAAAACACTGATGGATGGCCTAACTATATCAGATACAGCCAATCGGCAATCACAAAGGCCAAATAATGCACCACAGTATGGAAATCAGACAAAACAAGGAAAATCACCTAAACAGGAAGGCAATCCAGGCACTCCAAAATATCAAACAAACTGGGCATGCAATGTTTGTTTTTTTACAACCTTTCCTCACGAAAGCAAGTCTGCAGAGATGGATATAAAAACCTAAAATAAAATGTCAGAATCAAATACTCTATGCAATATTTTTGGTGCTTTCATGCAGAGTTAAATATTAATTGGATAATATATCTTTTAGGAGAAAAAAAAATATATATTTAAGTTAATATATTGAACAAGGAGGCAGAGTCGAATACATTCAGGATACTGCATCAAACCCTTTCAAAATATTTATTTAAGATGCATATGTGGGCATGCAGTGTTTTTTTTGTTTTTTTTACAACCTTTCATCACGGAAGCAAGTCTCCAGACCTGGATGTAAAAACCTAAATAAAATGTCAAATACTGCAAAATGTTTGTGCTTTCATGCAGAGTTAAATT
Organism: Sebastes umbrosus; assembly: GCF_015220745.1. Classification (NCBI taxonomy): domain Eukaryota; kingdom Metazoa; phylum Chordata; class Actinopteri; order Perciformes; family Sebastidae; genus Sebastes; species Sebastes umbrosus. Next base: position 19,182,777 of record NC_051269.1, on the reverse strand, counting down.
AGATAATATATCTTTGAGGGAAAAAAAATATTATGTCTATATATTTTGGACAAGGAGGCAGAGTCAAATACATTCAGGATACTGCATCAAACCCTTTCAAAATAAGAGAGAAAAACACATTTTAAGCCATTAACCCAATGTTTTGTTGCTAAACAAAACACTGATGGATGGCCTAACTACATCAGATACGACCAATCAGCAGTCCCCAAGGCCAAATAATGCACCACTGTATGGAAATCGAGACAAAACAAGGAAAAATCACATGCTGGAGAGGCATTACAATCCTGCACAACCAGAGCAGTAGCATTGACCTTTAAGATTCAGGATGTTTATTGTCACGCCGGTTATACAGGTACAATGGTGTGAAATGCTTTTTGCTGGGAAGCTCCATTAAAATAATAAATTATATTACAATTATAAAAGGAAATACTTTGTACCAGGGCATATTAAGAACATATACATATCAGGAAGTATGAATGTACATATATAAGAAATACTTTGTCCCATCAGTACGTTTTTAGGAGGAAATACAGCAACATAACATAAAATTGTCAGAGACTTCTGTTGCATGTTGTACCTTCTCTCTATCCCATGTTTCCTGTCCCTACATCAGTGCCCTGACTCAAAATGGGTGGCAAACTTTTATTTGTAGGTGACAACGTTATTACCCAACATGTACTTCTAAGATAATTTACATATTTGTCTGTCATTATGCTGTTTGTAAAGCTTCAGCAGTGGTCACTCGAGCTAAATTTCTAACTTAAAGGTGCTATTGATAACATTCAGCCACTAGATGTCGCATTCTCCCTCCCCCGTTAGTTCCATTGCATTTACTTCACAACAAGTCGTTGCTGGGCACTTAGCGTCAATCTCAGCCATTTTTTTCCACACTAACTGACAACTCGGAGATACCACGTGAACGTCGTTATGCTATTGGCCCGCAAGCCTTGTTAGAAGTGGGAACCAAACGTCAGATATCTTCCACAGAGAAAAAACAAAACATTCATTTTGGACCCGCCAACATTTTTTAATGCTTAATTCACAATCATATATATATATATATATATATATATATATTTTAGGAAAAGCCTCTTTTTTTTATTTAATTTTTTTTTAAATTAAGTATTTAATAATATTTTTTTTTCATTTATTTAAAAAAAAAAAATCTTCTACATAAATATGTTATCAATAAGATCTTTAATTATTTCCCAGAGCTACTTAAAAGATTGTTGTGATATTCACAGCGTTATCGCACACATACTTTTTGGTCTTAATTTCAATGGTTTCCTCCTCCACAGAGGCTGAAGCATCCTCAGAGGAGTCCCCCTCTGCTGACGACGAGGAGCAGGCCGCATCTTCGGCTGCGCCGGCCGAGGGCGAGGAGGGCGACGCCGCTGGCGAGACGGAGCCCACAGAGAATGGAGATAAGGCAGAGGGAGCCGCGGAGGAGAAGGGTGAAGAAGGGACAGAGAAGAAAGAGTGAGTTTTCGACAGAGAGCTAGTGTGCAACTCTGAACGCTGCGATATTTCACTTTGATCAGCACTTTTATCTGTTTATATTATCCTTACCTCTGCTGGATAACGGCAGGCTGCTCCCCTCATGGTTGCGGTGTTGCATTACCAAAGGCTGTGATCTGTCACAGCCACATTCATTAGACAGATGTATTGGTCCCTTTGTCCGCAAGTCTCGGAGGAGTCCAGGAGGAGAGGACGTAAGCATCACGAAAGTTTGACGATTTGTTACCGGCTCAGTCCACATCTCAAAGAAATGGCAGCATTATCTACTAAAAGCTACATAAATAATGAAGAATAATGCGAAGAAAATATTTTTGTTTTGCCCACTTATTCAAAAATAAATAAGCAAAAATATCTTCTGGATTTTTTAAACAGCCCTGCCGTTTATTTATAGATGATCTAATTGTAATTTATAAAGCCTCATGGACATATTTTCTTTATGAAAATGCAATGACCTTTGTTTTGACCTTCCCTCAAAAATATGTACTCGCATATTATAAGGAAACCAGTGGGGGAGAAAAACCTCACATTAAGCGATGAAATATTAGTGATATTCAACCTGGCTTTCCACATAAATAGCTTATAATTTCTCCTCCATTCCTTCTCCCAGACATTGACAAAGCAAACTTTACCTGACACTAGCGTAGCAATTCAGGTAGAGTCAAATTACCATGGTGATCATTAAGACAGATGTTCTCAAACTTCATTTTGTCTTTCCCGTCGGTGACAAAGGGACAAATGCAAGGACTGCGCGGCTGGACAGTGTGCAACACACTGCTATGTTCTCCTACTAAGGTGAGGATGTGATAAAGATAAGGGTGGTAACAATCACAGTGAAATATCGCTGCTAAAGAATCGAACCACGTCACTGAACTTGTGTCTCGCTCCCCCTTTTTCGGCGGCAGGTTGAAGGATGGCTACAAGTACGAGAAAGCCAAAGTCAAGAAGGTGAAAAGGACGATCCCTGCGTGGGCTAGCGTCACTTCCAGCAAAAAGCTTCCCGTCGCCAACTTTGCAGGCACTCAACACAAAGTGGATAATATCCTCATCGAAGCTATCACGGTGTGTACACACCCTGTAAATCCGTGAACAGTGGTTTGTTTTTTCTTCTTCTTGTTTAAAAAAAAATCTGATTTCCTGTCCTCTTTCTTTTACAGTCTAGTAATGACAAGTCTGGAGTTTCATACCAGTCCTTCATGAAATATCTTCTGAAGAAATACCCAGAGATGGAGCTCAGCAAGAAGAAGTTTCTCATCAAGAAAGCAATGAAGAAACATTTGGAGAAGGGCACCATCAAACAGGTAAGGAATGTTAATTAGCTGGAAAATGTCTAAAATGTTCATACTTGTCCCATGCAAGGATGTAGATAACAGCACCGTTCTTAAATCGAAACATTTTCAACATAGACATTATCAAATATGTGTACTTGGCAATAAATGCAACTGACCCTTCAGAAGCTGACTCATTTTAAAACCAGAATCCTGTAAACAGGGATTACCAGTTTTGCTGGTGTTGCTGGAGTGTAGACTTCCCTAAATCCACTAAAGAGAAGGATAGAGCTGCTAACGTTAACCTAAACTCTGATATCATCCAGGACCAGCTTCCACACAGTGGGGAAAACTACATTGTTGTGAACAGGCCCTTTTTTCACCATGACTTCTAACGCCACAAAATGAATGTACTAAGAAATACTGCTCAGCCTAGGAAGTAATGCTGGGATTGGTTACTACTGTAGGCTGTAAGCTAGTTCGCTGGACTAACATTTGCAGGGTACATTAGAACAGACAAACACACCCTTTAATCCTTTATTTAGGCCTTTGCTCTCATATTTTGTTATGTTTTGAAAGGATAAAAAAATACACAATCCACAAAACTTTTTAAAGCTGAAGTGTGGAATTTTGGTCTCCCCCTGCTGGCAGTGAGAGTAATTAAAAATAGTATTATTTGAATTTGAATTACATAGGGATCGACCGATTATCGGCCTGGCCGATATTCTGCATTTTGTTGATTATCGGTATCTGTATTTTTCTTAACCGATAAAATAAATTAATTTATAAATGCGCTACTTTGGCTCTGATCAGCCTCCTCTCTGTGTCAGCCTGCTGTCAGTGCTCTCCACTGTGCAGTCTGGCTCAATGTTCCGCCCACAGCACTATCTGATTGGTTACACGTCATCAGCAATAACCAATCAACACTGAAGGCTGCTGATCCACAGCCGTGCAGAGAAAAACACACAGACAGACTCAGCCCCGTTGAGCGAGCGGTGCTGCTTTCTCTCGGTAAGACGGAAGATATTGATTATAAGTTGCAACAAACATCCCAATCCTCTATGCTGAGGTTGCAAAAACACCACAATCTTATGATCTATTTATATGCTGACAAGCATGTCTAGTTTCCCGGTCCCCTGTAAAGGTATTGGGTAATAGGCTGACATAACGTGTGACCAATCAGAGAGCTGCACAGCTGTAAGTGAGTGAGCGAGCAAGGTAAGTTGACAGCAGTTTGTGTACTGCACACTAAAACAACGTTGTTGTGGAGTCAATTAACTAATCGTTGTGAGAACAAGTAAGGTATATCAGCATTCTTCAAGTGCACCAGCACGGAAATATCGCCCCAGACACCACCACTCAGGTATACTCGTATACTCAGAAATACAGAGAGCTTCCCTGGTGGCAATAGGCTTAATCAGCATTGTGCACACTCGTTCGGCAAGGGCTTAAATATAATGGACGTTCATTTATATGTAAAAGGCCCGCACTCTAGCTTTAAATCTTAAGTAACGCTCTTACTAGAGCCCTATGCATCCCGCTTGACCGGCTTTACAAATGGTCTATTTCACAGATGTTCATTGAAATGTGTCTGGTCTGCTTACTTACTCTTGTTTTTTATCTGTCTCTCACACAGCTGAAGGGTAAAGGCCTTTCAGGAACCTTCGCCATTGGGAAGGTGTCCATCTCGACTAAGGTATGTTACAGCAGAAGTCTGAAGTGAAGTGATGCACAATAGTTGTGCCGGACTATTTCTTGGCAGGAGCAGCAACATCCTGGAGGTCGTGCTGGTTGCCTAGCAATAGATTATCATTGTGTTTATACTTGGGTTTTTGTACAGGTTAAACAAATGAGATAAAACATGAGTTAATTATTGGGCTTTGGAAGTGCTGGGTACTGTTGGACAGAGTCCTGTTTCCAGCCTCTGTGCTAAGCTAAGCTAACCATCGACTGGCATTGATCTTCTCGTCAACTCTCGGCAAGAAAACGTATTTCCCCAAATTTTGAACTATTTCTTAAAGTCATGAGTTAAGTTTTAATCATAATAGTTTGGACTGCAGGGTTTCTTTATTGACAGTAGGAAATCCCAGTACAATATCACATAGATCTAATCCCTATGTCAATGACGTAGTTTCAACAGTTTCCTTTTTGCCATTTTCTCCTGTGAGACTGGGATGTGATTGCTCTTAATCATCATGTCTGTAAACGGATGGTGTTTCAGAAACCTCCTCTGAAGTCTGAAGCTCTGGGAGATGCTCTTCCTCTCATCATCACTCGGCTCTGTGAGCCCAAAGAGGCCTCCTACTACCTGATCAAGAAATACCTAGAGCAGCACTTCCCCAACTTCAACATCGCAAACAGGTACGGAGTATTTTTTTCTTGTTGAATGTTGTTTAATGGAACTTTGCAGACAACCAGAGCAAAAACGAACAATTATTTTCATTGTTGATTCATATGTTATTTGTAATTCTAATAAGCCTTTACATTTTCAAAAGTTTCCAATTTTTTTTTAAGTCCAAAAAAAAAAAAAAGTGAACTGTTGACAATATAAAATATAGTAGATGCAAGCAAATTGTTGCATTTGAAAAGCTGTAACCTGCAAAAGTGTAATATTTACCATGACAATGGAAGATAAATCCATCCCTGACCTATACTGAAATTAATTAACTGTCAATTAAAGTTTTTTAGCATTACAGATCATTGGTGGTCACTAAAAGCTCCAGACATACTCTAGATTTAAAATGGAAAAACTACATTTTAAAAGATAAACCTCAAAGATGACACAGCCATACGCTGGATTTTAGTGGCTCAGTAACTTATAAAAAGGGGTGTGTCAAGCTGTGTTATTATTGAATATATTAATGATTAACTGGTTTGTCCTCAGGCCAGACATCCTGAAGTCAGCCCTGGTGAGGGCAGTCGAGAAAGGACAACTGGAGCAAATCACTGGGAAAGGAGCCAGCGGGACATTCCAGGTAAAGCTCTCTATAACACAGTCTAATTCATTTTTGTTCCAAAATGAGTCCCTGGTAGCATAAACATTTTACAGTTCTAGTGATGGGCAGTTGGCAACATGAAGAAATTAGAGAGAGCCACTATGGTGGACAAAGATGTAGCTGACAACACGGTTAAAAGCTACAGATTCAATGAAGTGCAAATGACCTGAGATCCTAAAAATATTTATATCCGACTGTCCCAGCTGAAGCGTTCTGGGAACCAGGTCCTGCTGAAGGGCAGCAACATGGAGGACGCCATCACAGCCGCCATCACAGCCATGAATGAACCTAAAACCTGCAGCACCACCACTCTACGCAGATACCTAGTGGACGCAAACAAGGATAGAAAGGAGTACCAATTAGGTAAGGCCCCCCCCCCCCCCCCCCCCCTCTCTCTCTCTCTCTCTCTCTCTCTCTCTCTCTCTCTCTCCTGCTTCCATGTCTTAGCAGGACTTCTGAATGCTTTTTCAGGTAATTACATATTGGGTTAAGTTTCAAATGATTGGTTTCCAGTTGGAAAGTACACTAAATTATTCAAAATCAAAAGTTTGTCTGTTTTTTGTTCATGTTGAGAACAATGGATTCCAATAGTGACCAGTTTCATCAAAAACATGGAGGTTAATAAAACATTACAAAACCACACCTGCAGCATAATCCTCCTCTCTGCTGTCTATCCGCAGTGACGCTATGTTTCCGACACGCATATTTTCACCCATATCTGGTCAAATACCCCCCCACACTCATACAATCACAGTTCAAATTAAATTTAATACGTACAGTAGTAAGTGAACGTTCATAACGCTGTGTTGTTCGGCCCTGTGCCGATGAACCTCTAGCTACTTCCATCTGTCCTATTGTAGTTTACTGATTGGCTTGCAGGCACGTCAGTCAATTATTTCCTCTATAAACAAAATGCAAGACTCAATACAGCTAGTTCTCACCAATGCAGGAGGCGAGCACGCTTAAAGCCCCTGAAAACATTGCTGCAGATCTTAAGAATTTCTCCATAACACTAAATATTCTTTAGGAAATGCGCAAAAAAAGTGCCAAAGGAGTGATGTGAAGGCATCCATTTTTTACCTTTTTAAAACATGAAAACTGATCACTGTTTATTCCATTGTAACAACACGAATGCAAGCTGATCACAGCAGCTGTTCTCTGTGGAGAATGAAACAAACTTTTACACCCACGTTTTGAGCTTACAAGAGCTTGATGGTGTCACTTTAAGAGCTTGTTTTGTAAAGTGTGCTTTCTTTTCATTTTGTAACATTAAACTTAAATACACTGCGTGATGAGCTTTTGTTAACAAGGTTTGTGCATCCAAAATGAGGTCACTAAAAGGGGAACTCTTTTCTTTAGTGGCCAGTCTGAGGAGGACCCTGACAAAGTGTAAAGTCCTCGGCTGGATGGAGCAGATCACCGGTCACGGCTTCACAGGGACCTACCAGCTATCCTTCCCATTTTACCCGAGGTATGGCAACTACTTTTGGAGAAAAGGGTTCTATTATGTAAAGATTTGAATACTCATATCTTTTTTCTTTATCACACTTTGTCTCAAGGTTATAATTTGTATTTCTTTAGTCAATTCAGTGAGCTTTCCATAGTGTATGTAGTTTGACAAAGTGTATTTCTTTTCCATTTGAATCCAGACTGATGAGTCAGCAGTTTGCTTTGGACAGAATATTCACAAAAAACTGAACACTCAAGATTTTTTTTTTTTGTTTTCTCTTTCAGCCCTACCATCCTGTACCCAGACAAGTTCAACGAGCCTCCAAAGAAAAACGCTCCCCCTGCAACCAAGCGGAGGCGGACAGTTGAATCTTCTGACGAGGAATCAGAGGAAGAAGAGTCTGAGGAAGAGGAGGAAGAGTCTGAGGATGAAGCTCCCTCTCGGAGGAGGTGGGTGTTGATCTGAACTTAGTATCTCTAACACAGGGTTGAAGTCTGCACCTCCATCATTTCTAATGACACTCGTGAAAAGAGTATTGGCTGCACACTGACTCAAAACCATAAATCTATTTAGATGGACAACTTTTTGATCCCAATCACATCTTCATCAGGTCAAAATGTTAACAAGTGGTTACAGCATCTGTATATGTGTACCAGTAGGTTGTTGTGAAATACACTTCAGAATAATCAACAATTCAAGTAGTACACAATGAAAATGCACATTAACCCCAAAGAGTCGAATAACAGAGACAATATATCAACAACATTTTTTTATGGTTGAGGCTATGGACATTTACCAACAAGAAGCTATACCGTAAATAAATCGAAATTTCCAAGAAATATTTTTATATTTCACCACATATTCCTGGTTCAGACCTCTTTAGTGTCAGTTTGTTGAGGGGTAAAGATGTAAAAACTTTCCCTTTTGGAGAAGAAGAGTATTAATGTCCTCAGCCGTTTTTAAAGAGGACCTAATATGCTTATTTTCAGATACATACTTGTATTTTGGGTTTCTACTAGAACATGCTTTAATGTACAGCAGTGTTTCTGTGGGGGAGAGTTACTCCCTTTGACTCGGACTTTGGGCTTTGTAACTTTGCAGACCTTTTACATGCACAAAAAACTATATAACACACTAAAGGAAAGGGAAATAGCACAAAGGCATAATAGGTCCCTTTAAACATGTTGACCTGACTCAGATCCAACATGAATCTAAATAAATGTGTGGTTTGGAGTGAGTGTGCAGACATTACTCTTTTAATTGATGCTGTTTTCTAATAACGTTGCACCCACATGTGATGTGTTTATAATTACATTCCTTCTACTCAACTAAAAGCTTCCTGTTCAAATTCCTTCTAGAAAATCTCAGAAGAGGCCTCCCCCCAAGGCTCGCCGCCCCCCGCCGGCCAAGAAATCTCGGAGCGCAAGTCAGACAAAAGCTAAAGGCAGGGGACGCCCCCTCGCAAAGAAGTCTCCCGCCAAGAAAGCAGTGTCGTCAGCCAAGAGACGGGGAAGGAAACCGTCGGCCGCAAAGAAAGAATCCACACCGCCACCTAAAGCCACGCCCGTCAAGAGGGGAGCTCCCGCAAGAAAGCCCAAAACACCAGCTGTTAAAAAACTGGCCAAAAGGGGGGCCAAGCGACCGGTGTCCCGAGATTCATCCCCCGAGGAGGCTGTGGTCGCAAAGGAGACGACGAGGAGCGGGTCCAAGCGATCCAAGCCTGAAGAGTCCTCTCCAGAGAAGCCCGCGGCGAAAAAGCCGGCGACCAAAGGCGGCTCCAGGCGGCCCGAGCCCGAAGAGTCATCCCCAGAGCCTGTAGTCAAAAAGGGGGCGAAGAGCACCAAGCAGTCAACTCGTAAGTCCAAGAGAGGGAAATACTGAGCCCAGGAGCACCTTCCACGAACTGGGCCGCTCTGAATCTGCAGCAGTCTGCCGCTTCGTTTCAGTGCTCTCTCGCTCTCTCTTTTTATCATTTTCTCCCTTTTTAACAGGGCAGTAGTTTTTTTTTTTATTTCTATTGTAGATTAAGAATGTTATCCTACCAAGTTTACTGTACACTGAAAGTTTCTGAATTTCCTTTTTAATCACCATGTGTAGAAAAGCTCAGTTAGTGTTGCCATTAAAACAGACATGTGACCAGCTGCCAGATCGGGAAGCATAGCGAGATCCGACAAACTGTAACTAGAGCCATGTAGTGACTTCCGTTTTTATATCCGTTCCTCGCCCGCTCTTGAGTTGTTGGCAGCACACGTTCCTAATATCAAATGAAGTCAGATATCAGTGTTTGAAGGTTGAAAAGAAATGTCCATTTTAAGTTGAGATATGGGTTGAAAAGATTAAACCTTTCCTGATATTAATATTTTATAAAACAGATTTTAAGGTTGTTGTCCTGGGATGAAATTACGATATTTTTGGCCGTGCAGTCCTGCATCAGAATCAGAATTTTTTTATCCATCTTATGATTATATTATGAATTATTGTGAACAATGATTATTTGTTTATTTAAAACAAAACAAAAAAATGCCCCCAGAAAAGATCAGGCCTGCAGGTGACAGGTTGAGGATGAAACACTGTTAGTATTCATTTCATTGCGGAAAATGTCTTTTTTGATATGTGTGTGTAACAAGCATATACATAACTTGATTTTATTGCTTCACAGCTGTAATTCAGTACCAAACTGTAAGAAATGTGTGTTGTGAATATGAAAAAGGAGGATAATAGCTCATACATACCCTGCATGCATGTATTCCTTGTGTTGTTAAGCTTTTTTTTTCCAAGTCATTAATAAAATGGCTATATTTGTAAACTCTTGCTGTGGTTTTATTTAGCTTACAGGGAGAACATTTCAATATAAAAGCGCACATTTTCCTGATTCCAGAACATAAAGTAGTATTAGGTATTGAACTTGACGATTATCAGTCATGAATTGTTTTAACAGTTTCTTCGTTCTGCACAAAACTACACGCTGTTGTATAATGATGTATACCTGTAGGTCGGTGCTTCAGGGCTGCTGGGACTAGCAGGGGTCTTTGAAGGAATTTAAAATAATTAACTTGACGATTTAAATGTTTTACCATTTAATCATCTCACTTCCTCAGGGTTGTTATTCACAAAAACAAATAGTTAACTATAACAAAAAAAAACAAGGGAATGTCTTTACCTAAAAACATTAAGTATTTTACAGCCTACTTATTGTTTAAAGTGGAGTGTATTGTACTGTTTGATTTCTTGAGAAAACAAAGTTTTTAATTGCATTTTTTTATGTTTTAATATTATATTTTGCCACTTTTATTAATTTAACTGATTACATTCCTTTTTGCATATTTATATCAAAATTATTAAAACTAAATAGTACATTGTTTCAGTGTGGAAGAGAGGTTCAAGGAAGCTGTGCAGTGGTGGAAAGTTAGTATATTTATTTACTTATTTGTACTGTGGTATGTCAATCTTAGGCTATTTTTACCCCACCACATGTCAAAAGGAAATATTGTACGTTTTACTTCCCTAAATTTAGTATCTGACAGCTATAATTAGCCTACTAGATTTTTTTGGGATTGAGATTACATTTAAAAACGTTATAAACTTAAAAATAAAAATGTGACTAATATTACATTTATTTTACAATAAAAGATTAAACCAGTGGCTCCCAAAGCCTTTGTGGGCTTGTGACAAAATCAGTGTCTGGTTGTGGCCCATGGTCACGTCTCAGATATCTGAGTTGTCTGGAGCTGCACCAAACAAACATTACCTCTTTAAACTTCTCAGAGGGTTTAATTAAAATATCCGAGCATCCAAAATGTAACAAAAAAGCAAATATTCTAGAAAAAAAAAAAAAAAAAAAGAATGTGAATTTGTACAATAAAACTTTGTTTTTTATTTTTTTCTACCCCATTTACCATCTCATGAGCCCAAGATTCATCTTGTGGTCCTTTTCTAACCCCAAAGTTAGAGAACATTGGATTAAACTACTGACCTGTACACAGGTAAACAGTAAAATGTCAGCATTATCAAGATTTATTTATTTATTTCTTTATTTGCACATATATAAAACTGCACAAAATCCAGTCACTGAAAAACAAACAAGAAATGTGTCAGGAGAGGTCAAGAAGCCACAGGCTTATACAAAGGACCTCCCCCAACCCAGGAGAGAGAAAAAAAACTAACAAAAAAGGAAGAAAGATCTAAAATAACATAATTTTAAAAATACAACAAAAGTTAAACAACAACAAGAAGTACACAAAATGTGCAGAAAAACCCTAACCAAACAGTGGAAAACAATCCAATAAAAACATTGAAATACATACAAAAAACAGAACATAAAAAAAGGAAATATATCTAAACATATCCAAAGATAATTAGACATCAAGAATTAAATGTGATGATAATTTCCTTTTAAAATGTTCTAAGGGTAACGAGCTCTTGATAACAGGTATTTTGGTGTTCCATATTTGTACACCACGATATCTGAGGGAGGACTGGCCATGTCCAGGTGAAGATGATTAGCCTGTCTAGTATTATGTGAATGAATTTGAGAATTAGATTTAAAGAAGTTGCTAAACGATGATGGTAAAGAAGAAGGCAAGATAATATATTTATATATAAACACACATATCTGATGAATATTTATGTCATAAACTGAAAGAATGTTCAGTTTCCTGAACAGTGGAGCAGAGGCCTCCTTAGAGTTTGACAAAGTTGCCAGTCTTACAACAAATAAAGTTTATGAAGATTGGAGGGGTATGTACTTGCCCAAACAATATTACCAAAAATCAAATAGGGATAAATCATGGAATAATATAAGGTTAATAAACAAGAAACATTTATGAAACTTCTTAGCTTGCTGATGATAAGATGTCATATCAGTTTCTATTTTCAGTTTCACTTGTAACTTGTAACTGTGCTGTTGTATTAGGTATCCTTTCCCACCACTGGTCGTGTGACGTCACCAGGGTGAGTTGCGCAAGGAGCAGGAATGTGTGGAGGAGCTGGAAAAAGAGAGACAGAGAGGATCTAGAGGAGGAGGAGGAGGAGGGATTCAACGCCTTATCTTCCGCTTACTGTCACATATCTGAAGGGTCGACGTGTTCATATACCTCCTCGTTCATTCACCTCCTCCCCCCCCCCCCCAGCCCCGCCTCGAGCAGCAGCAGCAGCACACCTGAGACCTGAGACCACGGAGCGGCAGCAGCAGGTAAAGGTGAGGAAGGAGGGCGGAGGTGGCGGGTTGTGGTGGTCTGGTGGAGGTTCTGCGACTCTGAAAAGTGAGTGTCTGTGATTTCTCAGCCTCGCTACTACAACTACCTGAGCTGTCGGCTGCACGGACAAGTTTCTTCCACCGAAGTTAGTCATTTGTGGTTTCGTCCTCTGTCTGTAAAACACAGGTATCTAAACTTTCCTGTGTGCTATCAGCGACTTTGACGCATTTACGGTGCTGAAAAAAAAATTGGATAAAATGGTGCAATGACCTGCAAAACGGTCCACAGGCAGGATTATCACTACCACAGGTAACAGTCACCTTCCTCTCTTCCTGTAACATTTCAACATGGACCTGTAGTCCACAGCACGGTGCCAAACCTTCACTTTATTATACACTTTCTTTTTCTTTTAAAACCTCCTGTAGCAATACTATTGTGATTGTTTGACTTAGTTTCCTACTTGTGTGCATGCAATCACAGGCAACAAACAAATAGTTTACTATAACAAAAAAAAAAACAAGGGGATGTCTTTACTTTAAAACATTAAGTATTTTACAGCATACTTATTGTTTGAAGTGGAGAGTATCATTGTACTGTTTTATTTATTGAGAAAACTATAATTTTGTATTGCATTTTTTATGTTTTAATATTATATTTTTCCACTTTTATTTTTTTTCCACTTTTTTATTTTTAATTTAACTGATTGAATTCCTTTTTGCATATTTATATCAAAATTATTAAAACTAAATAGTACATTGTTTCAGTCCACAATACGGTGCCAAACCTTCACTTTATTGTACACTTTTAAAAAAAAAAAAAATTCCTGTAGCACTACCATTGTGATTGTTTGACTTAGTTTCCTACTTGTGTGCATGTTTTGAAAGCTTTTTATTTTTATTTTTTTTCATTTGATTTTTCCTTTATTTGGTTTTACTCAGACATTTTACATAAACATACTTAATTGGATACAAATATGAAGTGAACCAACTTTTCCACTTTTTACAATGAAATTATAGAACACACAAATAAAGCATGGGGTGCTTTTCATGTGAAATAAGATAAAATAAATAATAATAATAAAAAAAAATTACATTTAAAAAAAAAGAAAAATTAAACAAAAGAAGGGCGTTTTGGGGAAATTTTCTTTTTCCACTCCTTCCAAATTTCCTCAAATTTAGTTTCTTGAAACTTCATAGAGAAAGTAATTCTGTCCATTACAAATATTTCATAAATTACATCATACCAGTTCTCTAATGATGAGGTATCTGGATTAAGCCTTGAAAGCTTTTTAAACCAGTATTGTTGTTATTTTTAGTGGCCTTTGGTGTAAGATGTTCTTGCTGTCTGGTTTTTACAGAGATAAACCGGCAGCATGGGTGAGGCACCGGTCAGTGAAGATGGTACAGTGACTAGATCAGCAGAGGTAACTCTAGAAATGTGATTTTACATTTACGCTGGTGTCTTTTTATGTGTTGTGTTTTGCCTAAACTTGTGTCTTTGCTGTAAAGTATGTGGGCTCCTTCCCTGTGGACGACCGCTGCTTGGATGATCAGATAGAGAGACTGCACACTCAGCTGAAGTCCCTTAGAGTAAGCCTTAAATGGTCATTATCCCAAAAAGCAACAACTTGTACCTGTTTAATGGAGAATACAATATCTAATATGTCTGTTGTCTTTAATCAGAAATGTAAAAGAAGGAAGTCTGTGTCCCTAAAATTCTCCAGCAAAGGTGTGAAAATGTATAATGAGGATGAAACGGTAAGTATGAAAACGTTATGCACATTCCTAGACGGGTTGGTCTGAAGAGCATGCTGTCTCACTGTATGTGTCACCTTCACTGTCTGCAGACTCTCCTGATGGCTCACGCTCTGCGTAGAGTCTCTCTGTCCACCGCCCGGCCCATCGATGCCCAGTTTGCCTTTGTCTCCCACAACCCGGGCAGCACTGATGCCCAGCTGTACTGCCATGTCTTCCAAGCCAGGCACTCCAGAGCAGTAAGACGTGATCAGTGTCATTTATTACAACAAAGGTGTTTCTCAAGTTTAGGATCTACTATTATTTACAGAGAAAGTTACAGCTCCCATGAGTCAGAGACACTTTTTTTAGTGCAAATGTGGAACATGGCTTGTGAAATATTTGTGATTTTGATATTATGGTTCATATGGATCATTATAAAAAGCCTATTTGTGATGCATCAAACCAAGAATGCCCAATATTTAAAGAGACATGTAGGTTGGTATATTATGAGGGGCTGACTGTTTAAAAATACTGCGACCAAGTCCATCAAAGTATTATATGTATGTACACCGATCAGCCGTAACATGAAGACCACTGACAGGTGAAGTGAATAACATGGATTAGCTCGTTACGATGGCACCTGGCAGTGGTTGGGATATGTTAGACAGCAAGTGAACATTTTGAACTTTGTTTTGGAGGCAGAAAAAATGGTCCAGCATAAGGATGTGAGCGACTTTGACAAGGGCCAAATTGTGATGGCTAGACGACCGGGTCAGATCATCTCCAGAACTGCAGTTCTTGTGGGATGTTCCCGGTCTGCAGTGGTCAGGACCTACCAAAAGTGGTCCAAGGAAGGAAAACCTGTGAACCGGCGACAGGGTCAGACCCGAGGCTCATTGATGTACGTGGGGAGCGAAGGCTGGCCCGTGTTGTCCGATCCAATAGAGGAGCTACTGTGGCTCAAATTACTGAAAAAGTTAATTCTGGTTCCGATAGAAAGGTGTCAGAACACACAGGGCATCGCAGTTTGTTGCATATGG
Source organism: Sebastes umbrosus (assembly GCF_015220745.1). NCBI lineage: Eukaryota > Metazoa > Chordata > Actinopteri > Perciformes > Sebastidae > Sebastes > Sebastes umbrosus. Next base: position 19,167,577 of record NC_051269.1, on the reverse strand, counting down.
AGATGCGTAGCCGCAGACCAGTCAGGGTGCCCATGCTGTCATAATGTTATGGCAATGGGTGTATATACTAGTTTAAAGAGGACCAATAATGCTTTTGTGCTATTTCCCTTTCCTTTAGTGTCTTCTATAGTTTTTTGTGCATATAAAAAGTCTGAAAAGTTACAACGCCCAAAGTCCACGCCAAATGGAGTTACTCTCCCCACAGAAACACTACGCCTGAACTGCCTGACATGCCTCGCTTGAAGTCCCGCCTTTTCTTCAGTAACATGGTGATGTCACCAAGTGACACACTTTGCCTAGCGGCTAATGTCCTCAAACAAAGCTAGTTAGAGAGAGTCAAGTGGAGTTTGAAAAGTTTGGTTCGGCTGATTAATCACAACAGTGGGCCAGTTGACCAATCAGAGCAATGACACAGGTGCTAAAACGGAGCGTTTCAGACAGACGGTGAATCATGGTGTATTCAGACAGACAGTATGTAAGGGATAATGTACAACAAGACAGTCATTGTTGTGAAAGAATCTCTGACAGGGCGATGCTGCGAAGCGAAGGGGTCTCTCGTCGCCCTGAAGGGGATTCTTTCCCAACAATGATCAGCTAGCTGTACATTATCCCGTTTATTACACGACTACTTACTGAAGAAATCAATATTTTGACACAAAAACGGTCCACCAGAGTCCGACATCTGAACTGCGCCCATAGCAGCGGTCTGCTATACACCGCAACGGTCTGTTATAGAGAAATTACAGACCGCAGAACGCCGTGATTGACCAATCAGAAAGGAGTATTCAACACAGGCGTGTAATAAGAGAAAAATAATGTGTCTTTTGAACATTAAATCATGTAAACATGTTCTAGTAGAAACCCAAAATACAAGTATGAACCTAAAAATGAGCATGATATGTCCCCTTTAAACTGTAGCTCAGACCTGTTGAAAAAGGCAACTATGTCACTAACAAGAATTTGGTTTGTCAAATAGCACTGTTGAACGTAAGAACCTTATGTTGCTCCAAAATTGATAATACAATTTGAGTAATACTGTTTCCACGTCTTTCCTGCAGGCACAGTTCCTGAATCTGCTGCTTTGCCGCTGTTTCCAGCTGTCTTACTTAGACAAGCACCCAGAGGAGGCCCAGGAAAAATCCGTTGGCTCACTGCCTCGCCGCAACCCCTCCCTGCTCAACCACGGCTTCCCTCTGAGCGTCAGCGCCCTGGTGTCCTTCAGACGAGCCCCTTTTCTCGGGTTGTTTCCAGGGACTAAGGTTTGGATTTGAATGTCTTCTTGTATTCACTCTTACAACATGGTATTTTTACTTCAACCTCAGTGTTTCCCTTCATTTTCTTTCCCCTGATCTACAGAAGAATCACAAGTCTTCCGATGAACTGACCAGCAGTCAAGATGAAGTCTTCCCCACCTCCTCCCCCTCCCTGGTGCGCAAGAAAGCCATGCGCGCTAAAGGGATATGCTCCGGGGCTTACCGCTCCTTCACCTTCACACCACTCAAACAGCGCATTGCTCAGGAGCGACTGAATGCGTCACAAGGTGGGCCAAGTGTTCACAGAGTGCTTTCAAGATTCAAAGAGATGATTAGGTAAAGCAAACCCCTCAGTGTTTAGGTGACGGGCAGCCACTCACTGTCTGTCGTGGTGTCAGAAGGTAGATGGATAATGTTCTGGTCTCACGTGGGTCATACTGGGCGTATATTTTAAGCTTCTCACTGTTGACTCTTGGCTTTAACGCGTTGAAGCACGAGCTTTGTTTTATGGGTTATTTCATCACCACTTGCTTTGCTCATCTCAGTCCTGTTTAAAACCAAACATTTTCCATCACAGAGTTGGGATTACATTGAATGTTTCCCCACGCAAACACGACGGAATATCTCCACTTTTGGGCCTCTTGGCATGTAAACATCTCCAAAGTCATGATTTCTTTTCTTAAACATGAATCAGGAAAGGACCAAGACAAGGCGCCGGCGAAGAGATCCCGCGCTCCGAGCCTGGCCGAATCAGAAGAAGCACTGGCTCAAGCAGTCTGGTGTTGGGATGGTATCGCAACGTGAGTGTCGCTCATGCGTTTCACGCAGATGCTTTCTCCAGCCATTATATATGTCTTGTTCGGATTTCTGACTGCGTATCTTCTGGTATTTCAGTGACAGCAGCTACTCCCTGCTTGCAGACGATGTGCTGGGATCGTACCTCCTGTGCCCACATCCCAAAAAAAACAAATGTGGCTCTATCATCATTCGATTCCCCACTGGCCTCATCACCCACCTCATCGAAAACACCCGTAAAGGGAAATTCCTGCTGGAGGTAGTTGTTTTGTCAATGTGGAATGTTCTACATAATTATTAGGAAACAGTGAGTTTGCCAGGATAATATTTGCTTAGAAGTGGAAACAAAATGATAAGATGTAGACTGAACTACAGAGGAAATGGTTCACTCCCCACTCCCTTTTCCACTAAGTACTTTATGAATAACAATCAACTAACAATAATATTGTTATATGTAATAATATTTTTATACAAGGTTTGTATCAAAGGCACCTATATCTGATATTTCATACAAATATTAATCCCTACAAGTCTGACCTTCTATAAATCTCCTCTTGGGTAGTTTCAGAGTTTGAAAAAGTATTATTTCGACAAAGCTACATGTGTATTTTGTATCTGTTTGTTCCAAGAGGTGAGAATCCATCAAGTTTATATCAAGCGTAACATCATAAACATAAGATGCAGTTTTTTCAGTGCTGCATAACCACATTGAATTGAAGAATCTGGATTCCTTGATACATATTTCTTTTCTATTTAAGTGCAATATTTAGAAACAGGGTTCTACAGTATATGAGTGAGGGAAAATATTCTTAAATTTGTAATTATTGTGCCAAAATATTGCAAGTATTTGGACTAATTTGGTGTGCAAAATCCATAGACTGTATATAAGAAGTGGACGTTGTCACCGTGACATCATCCATTGGTTTGTGGACTGACGTTTCGAAGCCTCGAGTCTGGCATTTTGGCCATCACCTTCTTTGTTTTTTGTAAGCAAAAGTGACACGAGAGGGTGATCTATTTGACTCTAAATGGGACCATAATTTACTAAATTAACATCATGCTTTATTGAAGAAGACTTGAAACTAGTGATTGAGACCATAAACTCATGTTTATAATGTTTACTGAGGTAATAAATCAAGTGAGAAGTGGGGTCATTTTCTCATAGACTTCTATACAATCTGACTTCTTTTTGCAACCAGAGGAGTTGCCCCCTGCTGGCTATTAGAAATAATACAAGTTTAAGGCTCTTCAGCATTGGCTTCACTATTCAGACCCGGAGGTACTGTAGCCACTGGCAAAAACTCATGAACTGAGCACTGAGACTATATTAAAACTCCACTGAAACTAAGAATAATCAAGTCATTGTTGGCATTTGATTGTAGTTGTCTCAGCAAACTGATAATTCTGTGTAACCCCTATTAAAACATAATTCTTTTTCTGTTTCTTTGTGGCAGAAATGCAAGACTGAATTCAGTTCCATAGCAGAGCTGATTGACCACTACACAGCGACTCGGAATGAGCTGACGTGTCGGCTGAGCTGCGCCCGGGTAAACCACTGTTACGAGTGGGAGGAAAACACCAGCAAACCACAGCCTCTCAAGAGCCTGAACAAAGCCAAAATGAAAAGTACCCACAGAAAGGACTGGGTTTAAACCCTGGACGCTGGAACTTGTGGACTGCCAACCTAAGAATAAGTGTCATCTTTTTTTTTTATTTTGCACATATATCATCTCTTACCCTTAAATCACATTTGGTGTTTTTTGGAAGTTACTGTATACAATGCACTTATTAACAGTATTGGCACTGTATATAGTGCACAAGACATTTCATCAGAGGGTACTTATTTGTAAAGTGTAATATTTTGTGCTCGCTGCTTTTTAAGTTTTTCAATATAATCTTTTTAAAAATATTTTTTATTTGTGCCTATGAGGCACCAGAGGAGTTTATTTGTCTTTTAAAGACATAAAACGTAACAAATTGAAACTGTGGAGTGTTTTAATCACCCAGATTGTTGCACCTGATGGCAAAGCCACATTTTTTTCTTGCATTGTAAAGATGTTGCACAAATATATCTGATAAAATTTTATTATTCCTTGAATTTTAATCTTGCTTGCACATTAGTCTTTGTGTTAAGACATTACATCTGGAGGATATGTAAGCAGTAATCCTATACACGATGATGTGTCCTGGTATAAGAAAATATGACCAAGACACCAAATATTTTCTATATCTTGACACCTCCATTTATTGGTGCACTTATATCATGACCGCTAAGAAGAGACATGTTCAAACTCTCTGTTTAACGTTTGTGTGCAGTCACGGTTTACTGGTAATTTTAACTGGTAATGTTTGTTTAAAAACACTGCACAAGGTATATTAAACTGCATACAGTGGTATGACGTCTTTATCATAAGATTTTCTGTGATATTGTTTTTCTAATCCAAGAGGCTGCATTACAATTTAAGTAACTGATTTGAGTATTTTGTACCATCTTTTCTACATTAGGCCAACAAACAGTTTTCATATTGTTCACCGCTGTTTGAGATTAAACGTCAGGTGTTCTCTGTTTTCAACCTTACATCCTGAAAATGTTGTTCTCCATTATTTATGACTCCACATAGCACAACCTCACCTGCAGCTTTGGTATTGAGGAAGATGCTACTTGCTCTCACATATTATTAGGCAATTTATACTGTACACAGTTTCTAAATCTCAGGGCAGAACTCCACATGGGATTCATGTGCTAATAGGGTCGCAGGAGATTTCTGCACTGATAAACACTCAGTTGCCAGTTTATTCACATAGCTTAAACTAATGCAGTCTTGAATAATAAATCCTAAAAATGTTTTATAATGTTCAGCTTTTGTTGAAACTGTTTTAGAGAAGTGTTGATTCAACTTTATGATCATTATGGAGGCTGCAGTTTGTGGTGCTGTTGAATTTATAGGCCTTTGTCACAGCCGACATTTAGTCTTGTCATAGTAGGAAAAGCACAGGTGTTACTGATGACACTAACAATAGCTCTGTTGTATTCAAGTGTCCCAGTGAGTGTGACAGTGACCCAGCATGTACGATACCTGAAACCTGAAATCAAAGCAGCTTAATTGAATTCATCCATCATTCATTTCATTATTTACACCGGTGCTTTTCTTACTGTGACATGTTAAAATGTCTTCAGTGAAAAAAGGCCTATTGCATTTATACGGACAGATGTTGCTCTTATTTTATCTACCCCATTTATATCAATGAGGGTTTATTTTATACAGTCTATGGGGTAGGCTAAACAGCAGAAACTCCTCTATAATGTAATACATGTCAACAGCATCACAAACTAGCCGAGATCCTCCAAAATGATCCTAAAGTTGAATCAACGCCTCTCTAAAACAGTTTAAAATGCAATAGTTTCACATTTATCTAACTTTGTGAAGGCAAAAGAAAACATCATCCAGCAGTGTGAAACTTAGCTGTCGCTTTTCCTCCCCAGCTAAAATGAGTAACCCAAGTGTAATGTTAAAGATATCTACTCAAGATTTGTATTTGTATTGGAAACTTGTTATACACAACTATACAAAACAAGATTGTGTAGTATTGGAGTGGATAAGCCTAATGTGGGACATTTTTTTGCATTTCAGATTTCTGAAATATATTGTGATTTGAAGCGCACATTAAATCCAAACCCAGCACCACTCCAAAATCCCCAGGATTTGATAGCCTTACCAGTACTCTAATGCCAAGTTTTCTCAGACAAATCTTGATTTTCTAATGTCATGTCCGAGATGTGGGACACATAAAAGACACTCTGTGAAAAGGCCTAAAAATCACCTTAATTAATGTAGGAAACACTCCTAACACAATGTGCAATCCCATGTTCAGTAATTTTACCACTTACTAACAAACAATAAGACTATAAATAATAAAAATAAATTAAAGGGACTGTTTGTAACTTCTTACACGAATAAATCAATCCTGGTCGGTGTCCCATGCGCGCTCGCGTGTGGCTACGCTGTTCAGACAAGACTCCAACACAAACTACACAGAAGCACCAAAACCGCAAAGGTATATCTAGTGAAGCCCGTCTTGCAAAACAGTGTTGGCCGCGGTCGGAGGACGCGGGGGAGACCGTAGCTTTCGTCTTCAGGGCCGGAGTCTCTGCTCCTCTGCCTGCCTGCCTGCCTTCACTCAGCTCGCTCCACCTCACGTGCATGCGCGCACACTACACACTGCAGAAGAGTTAGTTTAGCTCTGAGAATATCTAGTGAATGTACAGTGGACGTTTGTGCAGAAATAAATGCTGCAGCTCCTCCAGACCAACAGAGGTTTCCCATGTCTTGTGAAGTGACGGGGCTCTGCAGAGAGAAACGTTATCGTCTCCGATCGGGTGCCGGTGTCTTCCCTGTTCCCTCCGACCGCGGTCGGGAGGCTGAAGCAGGAAAAGCCAGCACTAGGATCAGCAGTGATTCATGGAGAGACCTCCGTCTGGTCAGCTAACATTACTGCCAAGCAGCTGAAATATAGAGTGATATTGTGGTTTTAGCTGACGTGTGTCGCCTCACTGTTTAGAGAGATGCTCGTTCATGTCTATGTAGAGCGAGCACAAGCTCGAGCCCGACGCTGACTTTCGTTGACTTAACGGCCACAGGTGTCGCTGTTAACAAGCATTTCTGATTCCTACAAACAATCCCTTTAAGAATAAAGAATAGTTTTGAAGCATTCACATATTAGAAAGACATTGATAGTTTTATTGACTTTTATTTGTCACACCCACTGGAGCTTAGATGTCCCACATTATGCAGTGCCCCACTTTACAGCAACTCACCCAGCTGTGTAAAGTTTGCTGCCAGTGACCTCACTAGCTCCTCCCCAAAATGGCCGCCGGTCTGGGACAGTTACAGCCCCTCAATGGTTGTTTATGGTTGCTGAGCAACGTGAAAGCACCGTGAGAAGAGGAGCGGACCTGTAGAGACACCTGAGGAGGACTGAGTCCACCGTGTCTGGACATATCTCCGTCTCAACGTCATCATCTTTAATCTCCTGTGTATTTCCGTATCTTTGTGTTTTATATCGTGTCGTCATCTTCTCTCAGCGGGCTGTGAGCTGTTAGTGAGGAGCTCTATCAGACATCTTCATGAAGCGGAGCTGAGAGCTGTTCGCTGCTTTCATCTGTTATCTACTGAACAAGCCAGCTGCTGCTGGGGACTGCCTGCCTGCTGACACATGGGGTCGGAGTCTGTGAAGGTGGTGGTCCGCTGCAGGCCTCTGAATGACCGTGAGAAGGCTCTGGGCTCCGACATGGTGCTGTCCATCGACCTGCACCGCTGCCAGTGCTTCATAGAGAAACCCGGCGCAGTGGACGAGCCGCCCAAACAGTTCACCTTCGACGGGACCTACTTCATCAACCAGACCACCGAGCAGATGTACAACGAGATTGCATATCCTTTGGTTGAGGTATAAACTCCTGCAGAACCACTTCTGATTCAGTTTTTTGTTGCTAATACACAGAAACACCCATCTAGGACTCTAACCACTGAAGCACTTTACACTTACTTTACATTATACACCCTATATACCACTTTATAGACTGCACATATGTACATATTACATTTATTTATTGCATATACTACATTTATTTAATGTACATACTACATTTATTTAATGTACATATTTCATTTATTTACTGTACATATTACATTTATTTATTGTACATATTACATTTATTTAATGTACATATTTAATTTAATTTATTTACTGTACATATTACATTTATTTAATGTGCATACTACATTTATTTAATGTGCATATTACATTTATTTAATGTGCATACTACATTTATTTAATGTACCTATTTAATTTATTTATTGTACATATTACATTTATTTATTGTACATATTACATTTATTTAATGTGCATACTACATTTATTTATTGCACATACTACATTTATTTAATGTACATATTTAATTTATTTATTGTACATATTACATTTATTTATTGCACATACTACATTTATTTAATGCACATACTACATTTATTTAATGTACATATTTCATTTATTTATTGTACATATTACATTTATTTATTGCACATACTACATTTATTTAATGTACATACTACATTTATTTAATGTACATATTTCATTTATTTACTGTACATATTACATTTATTTATTGTACATATTACATTTATTTATTGTACATATTACATTTATTTATTGTACATATTTCATTTATTTATTGTACATATTACATTTATTTATTGTACATACCACATTTATTTAATGTACATATTTCATTTATTTATTGTACATATTACATTTATTTATTGTACATATTACATTTATTTATTGTACATACCACATTTATTTATTGACGGACTGTACACACTATGTTCACCCATTCACTCTGTATCTTTTATATCTCTATTATTGTTTTTATAATTTTTGTATACCTTTACCTCTCCCGTGTTTCACTCTTTTTGCTGATGTTTACTGATGTTGCTGCTTTGACACCTGAATTTCCCTCCGGGGATTAATAAAGGTTCATCTTATCTTATCTTAACTTAACACCCAGCCAACATGGTTATGTGGGCCCTACATGGGTTATGCTGGGGGGTACCTGGGTACCAAGTGGGTATGGGCCCAAAATAGGCATCTTATCTGGGACCCAGTCGGGTCAACTAATGTGGGTTCTAGGTGGGTCACTAATGGGAAATTAAGAGATGGGTTTTGGTTTATGTTGCCCAGATTGGACCCAGTGTACTCCTGCATGAAACCCACAAGGGTAACTGGTATGGGGCCAACATGGAAACTGTGGACAAACCCACTTACAACCCATATTTCAGCCCATGTAGTCCCCAAGTAGTACCCACATTGAACTTAAAACTGGGACTAAGATGGATCTTGGGTATGTTGCCCAGTTGGGGCCAACATAACACCCATTGTAATCCTGCATGGAATCCATGTGGGCAATTGACATTGGGCCATTATGGAACCCGCAGACAATCCCATATATGGCCCATTTTTCAGCCCATCCAGGCATTGCAAAAGTAGCAGGCAGGTCACTGGACACCCCCAGTCCAACACCAGTGGCCTATATCTTATTGCTAATGCTCTGGAGACTTCATTATTTACTTAACAGTCTGCTTTCAGTCACTTACAAAGGTCAGCAGGGTGTTGGTCCATTTTAAAGAAGACTCATGCAAAAGGTCATTAATTCCATATTTTTATTTTTTTTTATTTACAGGGCGTCACTGAGGGATACAATGGCACAATCTTTGCCTATGGACAAACTGGAAGTGGGAAGTCTTTCACCATGCAGGGGGTGTCCAATCCTGCAGCCCAGAGGGGGGTCATTCCACGAGCCTTTGAGCACATCTTTGAGAGTATTCAGGTAGGTTGGGCAAACTCTTGTTAAAGCTGCTGCAGTGGGTAGAATTGGAGCAAATATTATCAAAAAAAGTTAATTTTATAAAACAGTCACTATATCCTGACAGTAGTGCATGAGACAGTATCTGCAAGATTTCACAGACCGGAGGAAAACAACCTATCACAGCTGACCTGGAGCCTGCCGTCTCTGAGCAGCTGTCAATCACTCGCAAACTCTGATCAAACGGTCAAACTAGGCAGCGCTGATCAAATATGAATCAATATTCTGTTACTGTAATGCCTATTTCTTGTCTAAAATGTTTTCAGAAACATCTTGTAGTGTACTGTTTAGCTGTAAAATGAGAAAGTTTGTGACCCGGCAGCCATGTTGAGATCAGTTGAGGAAATACCAAGCACCGCCCACCAGCCGGGGCACACCTTCTCATTTTACAGCTAAACAGTACACTACAAGATGTTTCTGAAAACAGTTTACGCGAGAAATAGGCATTACAGTAACAGAATACTGATTCATATTTGATCAGCGCTGCCTAGTTTGACCGTTGAACGGAGTTTGTGAGTGATTGACAGTTGCCGCCGTTGAATGAACAGCCATTAGGAACTCTCTCTCTCTCTGAAATGACCTGTGATTGGACAAAATCTCCCGTCACGAGCTAGATTTTTTAAAGCCTGACAACAGAGCCATGAGGAGGTGCAGAAGTCTATTTTCAATTACAATATGCTGAAAGGTTATTATGGATTTTTTTGCCCAATGATGCCAAAAACATTCTGCCTACTGCAGGTTTAATTGTGCAACATATCCAACTGATGCATTCATAGATTTCATGCAAAACGTGCCAAAGTTTCATTCCAGTATGTTTCATTTTCCTGTTGGGGCCATATGCATACTTGCCTCAGTCTGATGGGTCTAGTCTCTGTCCAGGCTTGTCTACGCTTGAGAGAATAATTTTATGTGCGTGTGTGTTTCTGTGTGCAAGCTAGTGTGCAGAAAATACAAAATTCCTGGTGAGGGCCTCCTACTTGGAGATTTACAACGAAGAAGTCCGAGACCTTTTGGGAAATGACACCAAACAGAGATTGGAGGTAAGCCCCTTGAAGCACTTTCAATAAACAAAACAGACTGCACTGTGTAACTATAGAGGATAACAGGTTTATTGTTCTTTGGTAAGTGCAGTCATTATAAAAACTTGTTTCTCAGACTATTCACTTGCAGTGAACACCGTGCTTTCTGTATGTTTTGTGGACAATACTGTGCAAGTTGCCATGGTGACTTAAAAGCACAGTAGTTACATGATTTCTTGAAGGTCAAGGTGTTTGCACAAGTTGACTGATTAGGATTGTGTTTTTTTTGTGTGTTGTTGATGAATGCTTAGCTGAAAGAGCATCCAGAGCGCGGGGTGTATGTGCGCGACCTCTCCATGCACACTGTGCACAGTGTGGGGGAGTGCGAGAGGATCATAGAGCGAGGCTGGGGGAACCGGGCGGTGGGCTACACGCTGATGAACAAGGACTCCTCCCGCTCACACTCCATCTTCACCATCCATTTGGAGATCTGCAACATAGGTGAACACACAAACACAATGATACAACCCCTCTAAAATGTTGAAACACATATCTACAATCTGTTCAATGTGAGATTTTTATCTGCGTAAACGTGCTTGTAGGAACATGTGATCCTATTACACCTCATAACGTCACCAGCTGCTCAACATTGAAGAGCAAGATACCATCAAGCTGTAATGCTTAGTGTGTTTCAGGAGTTATTTTTTGTGCCATTGTTTTTGTTTGTGCAACCACTTTCCGCTGAAATTATATTTTCCCTGAATGCCTTGTTCAGAAAAATCATAAATATTTTGCTTTCAAAAGAATGTGGACAATGAAAGAAAAAAACATAATTTTTCATGCACTGGTCAATTTTACTTCCATAACTAGTAGAAAGAAAACATCAAAATACACATTTTGGTGTTTATTTTACTACTTTGTCTATTTGCGTCTGTAGATTTCTCCTAAATTCACCAAAAGTTGGCATTAGATAATGACTCATTTTCACATTTAATCATGAAATTTCAGAAAACTTCCAATACAATAAAAGAATTGTTTTAGTGTAAGTAATCAAATGAGGAAATTCCACAGTGATATCTATTAGTAACATTTTTTTTACCCTATTCCCCTGTGGTGTTTAACAAAATGTATGGAATTTTACAATCCATATCTTTAAAAGCAGTTTTCTCAAAATTAGGTTTTTGTCAGACTCTGAGCCAGAAATCTCGACTTCAGTAGCTCACATCCACCAAACTTTCCAGTTTCCTATCTATATTCTGAAGGTTTTTAGTGAGGGGTTTGTTCATATATCATTCATAGCCGGATTTATAGAACATTTTATTCCTAAAAACAAGGTGAAAATGTATTCATTATGGCTGTTGACAGAATTTTCTGATTTATGGAGTGATAAAAATATCCAAAATTCCCTCTGTAAAAGCTTTTGACTCTTCATATGTCAACAAAATGCAACCTGGCTTTTTCCAATGTTCAGATTTCTGTTCTGGAAATGTATGCAAAGTATCACGTATTTGATAAGAGAATGCCTCATTTGCATATTTAAACATACATTTTCAGAAAACTTGTAATACATAAAAAGATTGCCTTAATGTAAGTAATCAACTGGGGAAGTTTCATGGTGATATCTATTAGTTAAAAATGTTAGCCTATTCACCTGGAGTGTCTCCTCTTAAATAACTGTATTACATGTTAGCCAGGTAGCCAACATGTTTGTGAATAAAAAACACAATGTGCTTCATGGCCTCATTGCATCCTGCTTTATTTGCCATGGATACCATGGATAGAGAAATTGCCAGCTCTACTAGGAGGGATTTTTCCTTGTATAATTTAAATATTGGTGCAAAATGGCTACTCAGTTATACAAATAATAAGAAAAAAAACACAGCTAAATAATCTTATAGTTGAGTCAAGTCTTTTTATTCATATATCACATTCAAAGGCAATTTAAGTGCTTTACAGAGAGATGGCAATTCTAAACAGATGAACCGTAAAAATAATTCAATAAATGAATTAAAAATAAATAAAAGTGCGAGAACCGCTACTTATGTCTGAAAGCATAAAAAACACAACAGGCATATTGCACAAAGAAGTAATTAATAATAAAGAGAGAGTTTAAACAGCTATGTCTGCAAAGTCATATTTTATCTACATTGTCTTTGTCACCCCACATTCTCAGATGCAGACGGCCAGGATCATCTACGAGCAGGTAAACTCAACCTGGTTGACCTGGCAGGAAGCGAGCGTCAGTCTAAGACCGGCGCCACAGGTGAGCGGTTCCGCGAGGCCACCAAGATCAACCTCTCCCTCTCGGCCCTGGGCAACGTCATCTCTGCGCTGGTGGACGGACGCTCCAAGTACATCCCCTACCGGGACTCCAAGCTGACCAGGCTGCTGCAGGACTCTCTGGGAGGAAACACGCGCACCTTGATGATCGCCTGTCTGTCACCCGCTGACAACAACTATGAAGAGAGCCTGAGCACGCTGCGCTACGCCAACCGGGCCAAGAGCATCCAGAACAGACCTCGCATCAATGAGGACCCCAAGGATGCTCTGCTCCGAGAGTACCAGGAGGAGATCAAGAAGTTGCGTGCCCTCGTCTCGGGCCAGCTGGGCAGCGCTAACCTTGCATGTAAGTGGTATATTTTGTGACTAGCCTTTTAATACAAGGGAAACAACATCCTTTTATTTGATTATTGCCAAAGGGTGTTTCATTTGCTTCTTTGTTGAATGATTTGTATTACCTGTCTTGCTAAAAAAAAACTCCTGCTTTTTGTCCTTTTGTTTATCATGCAGCTCTGCTGGCTGGTCAGTTGTCTGAAGCATCCCCTGCTGTTCCTTCAAGGCCACAGTCTAGCACCACAGAAGCAGAGAAGGAGAAGATTAAAGAGGCAACTACAGGCCGTTCCCACACCAATACATCACTTCACATCTCTACATGCTTTGAATAAGAACCAAGTGATTTATAGGACTGACTGTATTCTGCTCTCGCCACAGGAGTATGAAGAAAGGCTGGCCAAGTTGCGGGCTGAGTACAATGCAGAGCAGGAATCCAAAGCAAAGCTGCAGGAGGACATCACTGCCCTGTGTTCCTCCTATGAATTCAAGCTGTCCAATCTGGAAAAGGCTCAAGCCAGCAGGGGGAGCTCCGTCCCAAAGAATGACAGCAGAAAACCATCTCCCCAAGAACCATGTAACTAGTTTAAACATTTGTTTCGGTGCTCTTCAGTCTGTCAAAAAGCTCTAGTGAATCAACACTCCTGACAAAGTCTGAACAAAAACTGAACATTAGCAACGTAGTTGTTTATGACTGCATTGTTCTTGTTATTGTGTACACCTCCTGTATACTGACACTGCTTTGGATTGTCTTGCTTCTTAGCATCAGTGAGCTCCAGCTGTATGACAGAGGTCACTGAGGAAGAGCTCTGCCACAACACTGATCCCATGTGCCACAGTACAACTGGAGAAACTTCTCTGACCAAGGTACTGTTCACTAGCACCTTCCACCATTACCACTAATCATTCAAAACCTGTTATAGGTCCTAAATGAGGTATCCATCACTTCAGAAAACAACGGCTTGAAATGATGCTGGCATGAAAATACAACTATGGTATTATTAGAAACTTCTTGTGTATTATTTCCTCATGTTGGTGAGCCAGCCTGCCGTACAGTCAGCAGTCGGTGTCCATGAAGACCTAGACGGAGTCGGGCTCATAGAATCACCTGACATCACTGTAGGGCCTGTGGACCAGCAACACGTCCTGGAAAGGTTTGTGAGCTCCCATTTTACACACATAACCAACAAATCAGAACGGCTTACACTTTATGATAAGGGTCTTTCCACATCATGTCTTGCCAAAATTGTGCACAGGATGTGGAGACATAATGGTCTGACACGTTCTTATGAACACAACGGTTCAAGAACAATACATGATGGATATTTTATGCTGTTATTTATTGGCCGATATTAGCTCATTGCAGATATATTGGTATCGGTGTCTATCAGGGCTGGATATCGGTACTCAATACAACCCAGTACCAAGTAGTATCGAAACTTCTCCAGTTAAACGATACCTGCATTCGATCCTTTTTGTCCCAGATCCAGAAAAAGAGGGTCTATTTGTATGGTTTTGCTCACAGCTAATCACCGCAAACGTTCTTCAATTTAATGCGATGTGTGATTGGCACACTACCGCAGCGGCTACAACCCATACAATCTGTGGTGTGATGAAGTCAAGCACGGTGTATTTGATGGAGTTGGCAGTTCAGCGTGCAGAGATGCCACCGAAACATTGAAAGTATGGCTATACTACACGCCTGTGGCGTCTGATAAGATGAAATGCGGTGGTGGTGGCATTTTAACAAAAAATAATTTAAAGAAATGCCAAACAAGGTTTGAGGTAATTTTGTCCACTAGAGAGCAAGTTTAAAATGTCCTGCTCAGTATGATTTCAGTATGTGTCTATCACAATTTAACAAAAAGGAAGGGATCTGTATCAAGAGTGTTTGTTCCTATTATCGGTATGTGTTTTTGTTAAAAATTCCTACATGCTGATACGTTACCAAATTTCTACTCCCAAATATTTATGTTTCGGCCTCAGAAGCCCATTATCAGTTACCAGTTGCCATTCATCCATCTCTCCCCAGACTGCAGCAGCTGGAGCAGGAGGTGGTTGGAGGAGAGCAAGCCAGGAACAAAGAGTTACAGCAGAGACAGAAGCAGAGGAAGAAGCTTGCTGACCAGAGAAAAGTCCATCTTATCCGCGCTCTGTCAGAGAACGGTGAGGACAGTGAAAATGTGCTGCTGAACGTCTACAACTCCATCCAGGAAGAGGTCCATGCCAAAAGCCAAATGCTGGTCAAGGTCCAGGGCAAGGTGGGTCACAGCGGCCGTAGGGACAAATGTAACAGGTTCTGTGGGACATGCAGTGGGTCTGGAGCAATGTTCAACAAATGGGTTCAGGGTGTGCAGTACAAAATACCACAGAAATTCGTGGCAGTGAATTGTGTGTTCTGACATACAGCCATAAAACCTGTTGTGACAGCTGAAAGCAGCCAAACTGGAGATCCGTGACCTGCAGGCAGAGTTCGAGGTGGAGAGGGATGACTACCTGGCAACAATCCGGCGGATGGAGATAGAGGGCAAGTTACTGCACGGCCTGCTGGAGCGCATGGTGCCCCTGGTGCGCCGCGACTGTAACTACAGCAATCTGGACCGCTTGAAGAAAGAAGCCGTCTGGGACGAGGAGGGCGCCGCCTGGAGGCTGCCGGACGTGACGGTGCAGAAAACAACTCTGCCTTCAGGTGCAAAGTGTGAAGAGGGCATATAGAAAATAAACTAAGTAAAAAAAGCATCCATTTTTAGTGATGATGTAGCTTTAGAGTATAAATATATGTTTTGCAGATTCTTTCCCTTAAATATGATCTCACTTTCTTTCTCTCTCACAGCTGTGGCTCCGAAACTTTCAGCTGGCAGAGGTTCGGCTGCTGATCCTGGAGAGCAGTTCATGGTATGTTTATGTTTCATGCATCATCTCACACACACTGAAACACTCACAGAGTCTTAACCCTCCATGTGTTTTTATCAGGTGGAGGAGGACAGGTACAAGGAGATGCTGGACCGTAGTGACAGTGAGAACATCGCCAGCAGCTACTTCAAGTCAAAGAGAGCGAGCCAACTGCTGGGACGTGAAGCTGCCAAGGGACACGGTAAGACCAGGACCTGCAGACAAAAAACACAGTTTAGGTGGCTAATTAGCTTTATCGCTGAATGACGTCACTTCCTCCTCACTGTGGTAAAATCTGCAGGTTGTCATCATTGTGTGTGTTTCCGGTTTTCGAGTCTGAAGTGTCAGGTCTTTGAGGGGATCAATTAATCAAGCCAAGAAAAAATACAAATTTAAAGGAACATTGTGTAACTTTTCAGGGATCTATTAGCAGAAATGGAATATAATATTCATAACTATGTTTTCAGTAGTGTATAATCACCTGAAACTAAGAGAATGAGCCCTTCATAACTACCTAGGGAGCGGGTCCTCTTCATTGAGTCCGCTATGTTACTACGCCATGTTTCTACAGTAGCCCAGAATGGACAAACCGCTGCCATATTTCTACGTCACGCTTGTGAAACTGCGGTAACGTGAGCTGCAGAGTTTAAAGACGTGGTACCGCCAGCTGACGTCCGTTGCTCCTAAAGTAGTGTTATTATGGTAAGGATGGCCTCTGAGCGAGGCCAACGGCATTACCACGGTTTTGCACCCACATTACCACAGTCTTGGAAAGGTAGGGGTGAGCGGAGGGGTATTCAGTAGGTTGCACTCTGCAACCACACCACTAGCTGCCGCCAAAACCTTCATACTGTACCTTTTAAACAACGGTACAAAAGGAATCATGTTTAACTTGTAGAAAGTTAGAAAAATTGAGGAAATGATTCAGTGGTGAAAAACAGGAGTCAGTGATATGTTAAAAAGCTACAACTGAGACGACTTTCTGCAGTAGTCACAACGCCAAACCAATTTACATTCAGGCGTTTTCCCCTCTCATGTTGGTTTTACCCATCTGAGCTCTTCTCCCTCAGCCATCCACTCTCCTCCCCTGGTTAACGGGGCAACCCACCTCACTGTGAGCGGTTCCACCATGAATCCGTCTGTCAGCTCAGACTCCGTCATGCCACGGCCCTTCCGGCTGGAGTCGTTGGGTGTCCCAGTGTCCAACAGTAAGGTGAGGCGCAAAAAAAGCAAATCTCACATCCACAGCGAAGGGATTTGAAAAGACTCTTCCCTACAATACTTAAACACATCTCACTGTCATCTGTTTTTGACCCAAAAGATTGTATAAACTGTGACTGAACCCTATCACATTTTGAATGTTCATTTTGAACCAAATGCTACCTACAGTATGATACTACCTTTACATTTTTGCACTGTACCTAAAAACTTGTGATTCGTGCACTGTGAGACTCAAAGTTCAGCTCCTATAATATTTAACTTCTAATGTGTTTTGCTGTTGTTGATTGCAAACCACAGTTTTAACCTGTTCCTTATCTAACATCTAAAATTCTTGCTGCTGAAAAGATAAAATAAAATGCATTAATTTATCCACTTCATGGCTAGTTTCATTTACTTTACAAAAAGCCATTCAAACATGGCTTGTTGAGTGTGTTGTGAACAGTAATAACACATAAGATCTCAATCAACATGTCAGACCGGTTTGTAGTCTGACTCCACTGTCACAAATAGGTCAGGGGGACTGTTGTCAAGGCAGCAGCGTTGACAAGTAGTTATCTCCTGTTACATATGACCTCTGGGTCCAGCATTGTGGATTTTGGTGTGACTTTACTTAAGCCTGATAAAGATGAGAGAACCCTCAATTTATTCTCTAGTCAAATGTGTTAATTTAGAAAACAATGTCAAAAGGTTGAATAGATTTATTTTAATTAGGGCTGTCCTCGACCAAATAAATTCTTAGTCGACTAACACTCGACACATGATTTTGCCGACTAAACGATTAGATGATTTAATCAACAGATCTGTGAAACTGAGTTTCTCCACAAAGAATCACACAAAGCATCACTTTAAATCTTGTGTTTGCCAGAGGTGTGCTCCAAAGTTTCTTGGAAATAAGTAATTCAGCATGAACAAAGCATTAAAAAATGACTAATCGACTAAAGAAATCTTAGTCAACTAAGACTAAAATGTTACTCATTACTCGTCTAAGAGTGGGCAGCCCTAATTTTGATAATTAATTATTTAAAATAAGTAAGTCAAAGTTAACGCGACAATAATACGTTAACACAAATTCGTTTTAACGCCACTAATTTATATAATGCATTAACAAATCTTGTGAATTCACGATTGTAGTATAAGAGAGAAGATACTGAAAAACTAAGAAACATTAGGAATCCATTGGTACCAACGATGTCATACTAGCTTGTTGTGGAGGAGGTTAAATAACGCTCCAAACTTCCGCTAAATTTTGGCGAGGGAAAAAACTGGCATGGCCATTTTCAGAGGGGTCTCTTGACCTCTGACCTCAAGATATGTGAATGAAAATGTGTTCTATGGGTACCCACGAGTCTCCCCTTTACAGACATTCCCACTTTATGATAATCATGCAGTTTGGGGCAAGTCATAATCAAGTCAGCACACTGACACACTGACAGCTGTTGTTACCTGTTGGGGTTGAGTTTGCCATGTTATGATTTGAGCATATTTTTTATGCTAAATGCAGTACCTGTGAGGGTTTCTGGACAATATTTGTCATTATTTTGTGTTATTAATTGATGTACAATAATAAATATGTACATACATTTGCATAAAGCAAGCATATTTGTCCACTCCCATGTTGATAAGAGTAAATACTTGACAAATCTCCTTTTAAGATACATTTTGAACAGTTAAAAAATGTGTGATTCATTTGCGATTAGTCGCGATTAACTATGGACAATCATGCGATTAATCGCGATAAAATACTTTAATCGATTGACAGCCTTTATTTAAAATAATCCTATGATAGGGCAGATACACAAAATGTAGTCAACTCCATAGTTGCATTTGTATCCCTACTGATAAACTCAATCCTTTCTGCAGCTCAACTTTCTGTCTGAGTATCATATATCTAAATTTGGCTATGGCCTGATTTCTTCATCCATTGTTTAATATTACTTGACCGGCAGAGAGCCGTGTCAGTTTCAAAATTCGACACCCTTTGTTTGCCTGTGTGCAGACATACTAGACACAGATACCGGCCCATTAGGCGAGCCCCTTGCCTTACTGAGAGACAGCACTACAGAACTGTAACAGTCCCTCGCAATAATCAACCACACACTAATTCAAGACTGTTGCATAACGAATGACCATTCAAGTAAGTCGGTGGTATTAGAAGTCTTACTTGCAAGGGTTAATGAGGAAACAGAGAAAGGAAAGCACAGATCTGCTAAGTTCACACGGAGGTGGGGCTCAGGATAATCGGATAATGGAAGAACAGCTGAGCAGGCTTTCTCGTCGCTCGAGCGCGAGTAAGATGAGTAGTGTGACTGGTAGTCATTCTGTAAGTGGAGTGTTGGATGAAGCAGGGTCGGTACTGCCACTATGCAGGTTTACAGGGATGGTAGTTTGACTGAATTAAAGGGCCTTTTGCTTTGTGCCACTCTAACTCTGTGGGATGTTGCTCCACAGCTCAGTCTGAAAAGGCAAACCATTAAGAGCTCAAGTTAATCACATCTCAAATCACAAGTCAAACAGTCTAAGAGTTTCAGAAACTAAGCTGCGTAATTCAAAATGTTGGCTCTATTTATTGCTTGCAGGGAAACAGATGGACTGGATTTAAACTTGTGAGGATAAAGATAACACTACGCAGTATATAACATCCAGACGTCTTTATTTTCACTGGTATTTATGGAAATAGTAAACAGTGGGTAAAAATAATCACATTATCATTTTTCATATCTCCAGTGTTAATAAGATGAAGGCTGTCACATATATTTAAAACCATCCCAACAATATATAATGTATAAAATAGTAGTAGAAACAAATCTGTGAGCTATTGATACATCGGATCTCAATAATAATGTGCTGCTGATTGCTACTAAAGATTAGAAAACACTGAAAAATCACCCCAAAACACTTTCAGAATTTTGTTTTACAATAATTATGATCTTCTTCTTTGAGGCTTTGCGCCAAGGAATGTACTCAACAATCCACTTATAGGCACATCTGTGACTTATGAAATAATCAGTAATGAAAAAACAAAAAATCAGTTGATTTGGTGATTTGATGTTTCCTTTTAAGTAGAAGTACAGTGGAGCAGCAAGTTATGCACAGTATAATGATTAATGGAAAGCCACAATATGGCTTGCTAGGCATACTGTACTCTATATCTTTCTATTGGTGAATTTAGACAAATAATTTATTATAGCCATAAATTTGTGTGTGCATTCTAGTGTATGTAAAAATGTATTTCAAACATTCAGCAACCCAAGCACCCTTAGGCTGATTAGGTGTCATGTTTGGCCGTGTCAAGTCACATCTAACTGAAATGTGAACATACGAGATTCTGATTAGATGGATCTACATTAACACACCATTTTAATCAAACATGTAGAGCCTCAGGAGTTTGAAATGTGGAAGGTGCATTTTCCGATTGAAACCTACAGGAGAACAATAGTAAGTCCAGTCCCCTGTATTAAAACCTATATCAAAAGTGCTGGTCTTGCCCTTTAAACTCCTCCTCTTCTTCATCCTCTTCTGCTTTAGTTTGCCAAAGTGCCACAGTGCCAAGTTCCCACTTAGAGCTCTAACTCTCTTTAAGCCGACGGTACTCTTGAACTCTCTCTGAGCACTGCGTTTACGCAGGCAAACTTCTGCTGTTTACACGCTTTAGTCTTTGAGCAGTCCAAGCTTTCTGAGGGCTTCTTTTCGATCAGCTCCCATCCCAGGCACCACCATCACCGTATACCCGACTGAGTTTGAGGGTTTGCGGGGTACGGGCTGACAGTTCCCACCGTTTCTGTGGTTGTCCAGAGTAGCAGAGCGCTGCAGACCAGCTGCCCCTAATCTATTGGATTGAGCGGGGTATGATACGGACTCAGGCTGTTGGTCACATCTGGAGTAGTGATGGAAACTGACACTGCTCTGCAGAGGCTTGATCTTGGGCTCTGTGGGCACTTGAGAATAACAAAACGAAGGGCTTCTTTGTGGATTAACATTAGATGGACCTTTTTTAAATCTGTTGGGTGTTGGGTCCAGAAAGGAGTGAGGTTTAGGGGGAGGCAGTGGGGCTACTGACTCGTTTTCTGGCTCTTGGTCTTTCAGGAGACCCAGCTTCTGCAAAGCCTCCAGTCTCACGACCTTGGGGTCTTTTGCATTCTTGACATCGTATGAAGAGTCTGAGGTTACGGATGCTTCATTTTGTGTTTTCACAGATATGTTGGTAGGAATCTTTTGGGGTTTGGGGGCCACAACCGGAGGACCTATTTTAGGCTTAAAAGCCTCTGAGTGGGATCTGTCAGATCTTGGTAGATTTCCGAGGTTTGGGCCGTCCACTGTGACAGGAAGACGCTGGTCCAACTCTATAGTGTGATCTATTGTGGGACATAAAGGTGTCTTCTTTGCGGAGGCACTCCTCCGCAGATGAACAAGTGCGTCATAGGACAGAGGACCTCTAGATAAAACTTCAGCTGTCCTAACCGAGTAGTCCCTGGGTTTGGTGGGAGGAGGTATCACAACATTGACCTCTAAAGGTACTTGGGGAGCAGCAGGTTTCTGGTTGTGCTTGTGATCAGGTTTGTTGCTTGAAGTAGTGAAATGAGGCTTAGAGCTGAGGTTCTTGTCTGGAGGGACACCCGGCTTTGCGCTGAGTACAGGACATGGAGAGCTGCTTGCCACAACAAAAGGTGTAGGAACCAGGTAGCTGTGCATGGGTTTGGTGTCAACATTTTCCTTCATGGGTTCCGTAGAGGCATAGTGCTGTGGACCTGAAAAACAAACAAACACGTTTGTCACTAGAAAGTATTTAATTGACAACTGATAGCTAATTCTGTATCTGTGCCCAGAGATTAACTCACTGTTGAGCTTGCTTTTGCTCATGGAGGCTGACAGATCAGCCAGTTTGTTGGCAAGGTTGCCAGGGCAGGGCAGTTGGTCTGGTTCATCATTGGACAGTCCGCTATCTTCCTCAGTATCCAAAGAATCAATAGTCTCCTCCAAAAACATGAGACATGCCTTCTCTTCAGCAGTCAGGTGCTCCAGACTATCATCACTCTGTAATACATAAAAAAGTAATGTTTTCCTTTTGACAACAGTTCCACAATGAGATATCCCAAAGGATTTTAGAAATTAACATCACATTTTATCAGACAAACCCTTCACATCTATTTAGATACATCTATTATCATCTATTACTCACTATCTATTACACGATCTATTACCAGAAAAACTATGAGACCATTTGCATCACTTTGCTTTTATGTTTCAACTTTCATGGTTTTGTCTTGATACATAATCTCATGTTGTTTTGTATAATGATTAGTAGAACTAATAAGTTGGGAAGAGTTGGGAGGTAAGGTCAGAAACTTACAAAGCCAGAATTGGCGCTGAGAACGCTGTCACAGCTGCCAGCACTGTCCATGCCAGTCGTCGTATCCAATCCAATGCCACCTGGCCAGGTATCACTTTTGGGCATCTTAGTGCCCTAGTTTATCTTAAGTTAGTAGCACAGATTGTTGTGTTTCACCCTGTGACAAAAGGAATACATGGTGAGTTCAAATTAAAATTGTTCCTCTACAAGCTTGGCAGAGCGAAGTTATTAAAAAAAAAACGCAGAGCATTCAAAAGTAGATTCTATTTAATGTAACATACTAGTTTTGCATATTTTAACTAAATCTTTTATGTCTCTATTTATCACTTTTCCACGTTTTTTATTTTTTCTATATTCCAGACAGCAATTGGTTTGCATGCATTTTTGTACAGTATGAAATGAGTCCCTAAAGGATCACATTGGGAATCTTCTTTAAAGGGTGGGTCCATTATTATTAGAATTTGTTTGAGGTTTTTATATCATCCTGTAACTTCCCAGTGGTGTTTCTTATGTATTCAAATCCAAACATTGACATTTTTGTTGAAGTATGTATATTTAAGTGTCAAAATGCTTTTTTCCAAAAGCCCTTTTAAAAACTTTTTCCCACGTGACCTGAACTAAGTTACTGCATGATGACGCTGCTATATGCACAGTATATATACATCCTTATGGCCATTGATTAGTGTATTACAGGTAACTTAACTGGCGGTCGATATGCTCCCAGTTTGGAGACGCAGACAGAAGTATCGGCACGGAAGCTAAGCGATGTACTGCTGTGGATGCCACACTAGTTCGGATCCAAAAGTCACTCAAAAAACACAAACTAACTAACCAACAGCAACTCCCGTGTTCTGTGAGGTAAAATTACTGTTTTTGTGAATGTAGTCTGGTGGCCATCAGACAGCCCTTTCTGTACGGGGAACTGAAGCCGTTATACTGTCTCTTCAAAGCCACCAGACTCCAGTCACAAAAACAGTAATTTAACCTCACACAACACGGGAGTATACATACAACCCTGCTTAAAAAAATCTGAACCAACCCTTTCATTTCCAAACTTAGCACAGCTAATGCTGGGGCTAGCTAGTGCTAGCTAGTGCTAGCATTCACATTATTCATAACCTTATTGATTAGCTTATTTTGGTAACCTACGTCACTGCTTTTTGCTAACGGCTGAGTCGGCGTTTCCATTTGAAACAAACAAACAAACAGAAAAGAACGCACATGGATCTGCCCTTTAAAATACTTTCCTATTGCATTCCCTTGCAGCACGTTTGCATTATATCTCTTGCAATATTTTTGGTCTAACGTTACAATTGCTTTTGTGTTATAGTGATAACCTTATGCAGCCATTTATAATTCGCATGAACGGGTATGCAGTTTACAAATAACTGTGTGCACAACCTGTAGGCAGAAAACACACTGGTGTGATGTTATGATGGCTTTTCTATAGACATCCGTAATGTCATGATTTACAAATAGCTGGAAAAATTGTATGATCAAGTTTTTAGAGTACATTTAACACATAGATTTCAATGAAAGATGGAAGGAAGCTAATAATAGCAGTAGGCACCAATAAGTCAGTTCCTGGTATTGAGAAATTACCAGATTTCTACAACGTCCAGACCACTAACAACGGTATGCATTAAGAAAACAAAAAAGAACTTTCAATACTGGTAGTCTGTGTACAATTTTGCAACAAAAAATATGCTAGATACTAATCATGCCTGATGTTCTGTGCAAAAAAGTGCGAATTCTCACACAGTGAAACTCTACAGGGCTCGACATGCACTTATTGATCAACAAAGCTCTAATCACAGCTCTAACAAAACAAAGAAAGTCAGTGTTATCTGTAGATGCATCAACCATAATTCTAAACCCAGAACTTTGACCACATCTGATTTTAGCTGTAAAGGAATTTAGACTTTGGCTTCCTCTATAATTAATAAGTAATTGACCGTACAATGTGCACAGACACTGATTAACAATATATGGCTTGGAGCCAAGTGAGCCATACATTTGTTTCCAAAGAATGTAAGCAGACAAAATGAACGTAAATCAGCACCACAGGCGACTGAACAGCTCCAGATCAGGCTGAGCCGTCTTTACTACTAGCTCAGGATTAAATATAAACAGTCAAACATGTCAGGATCACCTGGAGTTATGTCAACCCAGGGTTAAATTTAGTCCCGGGTTACTTTAATGTTATTAGCCTGTACTGTAAACATGGAGTGCATTGTGGTTGCTCAAGAATCTGTGCCTTCATAACACATTTATAATATGGTAGCATGACTTGGACAAGAGTGCTCAATTGTAGACTTACATCATGATGCCATTAAAGAACAACAAATGTGTCTGGTGGCAGGCACAGCATTAATGTATATCACAAGAGAAAACTATAACTATTGCGAGTGTTGAAAGACAACTCAAAAACTATTACAAGTGAATAAAAAGTGTTAAAGAATTCCTTTACGGCCTCTGTAAAATCAATTATCTAAACCTCCTCTAGATAGGCGATCCATCCTTTGGTAAGTTTTGTTTTCATTAAGTAAAATGTCTTTGCTCAAAGGCACAGTTTCAGAAAACTACTGAAGTGTTTATACACTTAAGAATCAATTGCTGCAACCATTTTAATGCAAAACAGTAAGACAGATTTTAAACTATATTATTTTCACAACATCCATATTTGCTTAGTATTCTTCTAGGTCTGATTTTCTGATAACATAGAGATAAAAAAGCTAAGGTGTTATAGCTCCCAACTAGTTTTCAAAATCATGCTCACAATGGCATTACTGTGCAGTTGTAACGTAACTTTTAAGAAGAAAAAAAATTAAAGGCGACTAAATGTTAACTAATGATCATCTAATTTAGTCTTAAGACTCTGCTCATTAATTTTCATATTTAACTGGTGAAAGCGATTACCAGTGAGTCCATCTAAAAGAGTGCGGTATATTTGGCAAATGGTTCACAGTGATGTTAATTGGCTAAAATATGTTTATATGGACAAGTAATGTTTGATTTATTAGGCAATTTTCTAGATTTCTATCTAAACATACCTGCCTTAATATCATCTCATCCACATGTAACATCCTGTGTAAGCCTGTGGTGTGTTTTACATGCACACCATCTTTCTGTTGACTGGACAGAATGACAGGGTATCATAGCTTAGTGTGTTTCTGACAGATATCTGACTAGTCCTCTAACTGCATGTGACTCAGATTACAGCACACATGCCACTCCTAATCTTCCTCAACCGGATCAGTTTCAGAGGGAATGGAGGGCAGCAGCAATGATCCCCTGAAAGCCATATGATATTCAGTTCGACCATGTTGTCTGACTGCAACATTATTAATTTGGGTGTATGTTTGTCCACAGAAATTATTATGAGCTTAACGTGGTGCGATACAAAGAGAACGTAAATGTTAATATCATGGTTTGGGATTAGTGTCCTCCTGGGGATGTTAAATATAGGCACTATGCTGGCAATGTGAGACGTTGTTTACTGTAAAGGAGATTACAAATTGAAGGCGCAGCTATTTGAGCATGCGATTTCTACCAGAAGAAAACAACTTTTAGAGATACATTTTACTTTTCTACAGTATAGCTGTAGAAGGTTTGTATAAAAGGAACGTCTGTCTGATCCGAGTGAAAAGAAATTCACTTTTGGATAAGTTTCAACACCTGAGAGGGAAGGGCTGCTAGATAAGCCAAGACAAGGCACAAAAGCACTCCTGTTCACTGTTCACGCTTTGTCATCTCATCCCTGTAAAAGTCCCTATCGCCAGGCCAATATGGAAATGTCCCCATGTGTCCCGCTGCATGCAGGTGAGGATATGAATCTGAGATAACATTTATTGTATCAACCTGACACAATCTGGGTTGATTACATGCAAATAACAATTCTGATGGAGTATTTTTAAAGCTACTGATTTTTGGTAATCAAATTTGCCTTCCCTAAGTATTATATAAAGTTCCTGTGCTGTGTGACTTGGGTTTTTTCCCTTGTCATAACAAAACCTCAGACTAAAAAGGCGGTAGTTAGTCATTAACCCGTTTCCTGTGAAAGGACAGGGATGAGTATACATCATAATGTTATCTCCAAATAGATACACCTATCAACACAGTACAGTAGCAACCGCCACAGAAAAAAAAGCAGGATGTGCCGAGGTTGAGGCAATAAATTTAAGTGCCATGTCCAACTCCTTGGAAAACTGTAATCTCTGCTTCAATAACACAGTCGCAGTGTTGTTTTGATTGTGGCTATAAAAGAGCAACTGGCCAAGCTTTTATGATCCTTAATGCATTGTTTGAAGGGGATTGAGCAACTGGGTCAAATCATCACTGTTCATTTCAACCTGGCCTTCAGATTCAAGTATTATGCTTCATGTCCTTTGTAATAAAGATTATCTGCCCCAAATACAGTCTTTACAAAACATACAAAACATCCAATTGATCAAAGGATGTTAGTTATATATATATATATAAAACTACTACTTCAGTCCCAAATGACAACTGAACTAGTTTGCAAATAATACAAAGGCTGACTAAACTCTGTAAAGAAGTTCATTAATATATCAACTATATAACACTGTACACAAATATGAAGTGGCAACAGAAGCTGGGCAGAAATAAAAGTAGTTCAAGCTATCATAAATTATCTTAAACTCAGGTTGATATAAGCTAATTTAATTCATATGAGTTATTCATTCATCTCTCATATTAACGTCAGAAGAAAAACACCATGTTAACTAATTTAAAGTGTTGTATAAACAAGCTGTAAATAGATTAAACGGATCACAAACTGTACATTGCATTAATTGAGAACATACCTGTAAGAATCTCCTTGCATTAGTCTTTAGTTATCCATCTCCTGCTTCTGGTGCAGGTGAAGACTTGGGTGAGTGAGTGAGCGGCTCTGTGTTACCTGCATGGAGGGACTTTGTGCTCTAAGCTCTCAGCCAATCAGAGAGCAGCCTTCTCATTAAGACGCACTAGCCCTTGTTGTCATGGTACCTACAACTGCAGTAATCTGCTAATCAGTGTCTCTGTTTCTAACTCCCTGTAGTGTGTAGGCTCCTTATCTACTGTGAGAGGAAATGTAAACATTTACTCTAAGCGGTATTTTCGTTACATGAATTAAATTAATTAATAAATAAATAGTTAAATAAATAGCCTAATAATTAAATTAATTAAATAGCTTTATTGACAATATCCAGCATGTGAGCTCGACATGAAGGATTCAGATCCTTTACTTAATTAAAACTAGCCTACTATACCACTATAAAAATACTCTGTTACAAGTGAAAGTCCTGCATTGAAAATGTTACTTATTATGTGGGTATAATAGTATAGTATGTCGAAGAATTTCATGAAAAAAATTCATAGTATAGTATGTCAAAAAGTGTCATGAACAAAAGTCATAGTATTGTATGTCAAAAAATGTTATGGAAAAAAGGTCATAGTATAGTATGTCGAAAAATTTCATGAAAAAAATTCATAGTATAGTTTGTCGAAAAGTTTCATTGAAAAAAGTCACAGTATTGTATGTCAAAAATGTTCATGAACAAAAGTCATAGTATAGTGTGTCGAAAAATTTCATGAAAAAAATTCAGTATAGTTTGTCGAAAAGTTTCATGAACAGAAGTCATAGTATAGTGTGGCGAAAGAATTCATGAAAAAATTTCACACTATAGTATGTCATAAAATGTTTGAAAAAAAGGTCATAGTATAGTGTCGAAAAATTTCATTGGAAAAAAGTCAAAGTATAGTTTGTCGAAAAATTTCATTGAAAAAAAGTCACAGTATTGTATGTTGAAAATGTTCATGAACAAGTCATAGTATAGTGTGTCGAAAAATTTCATGAAAAAAATTCATAGTATAGTTTGTCGAAAAGTTTCATTGAAAAAAAGTCACAGTAAAGTTTGTCGAAAACTTTCATGAACAAAAGTCATAGTATAGTGTGGCGAAAGATTTCATGAAAAAAAGTCATACTATAGTATGTCATAAAATGTTTGAAAAAAAGGTCATAGTATAGTATGTCGTAAAATTTCATCAAAAAAAGTCATAGTATAGTGTGTCGAAAAATTTCATGAAAAAAATTCATAGTATAGTTTGTCGAAAAGTTTCATTGAAAAAAAGTCACAGTAAAGTTTGTCGAAAACTTTCATGAACAGAAGTCATAGTATAGTGTGGCGAAAGATTTCATGAACAAAAGTCATAGTATAGTGTGGCGAAAGATTTCATGAAAAAAAGTCATACTATAGTATGTCATAAAATGTTTGAAAAAAAGGTCATAGTATAGTATGTCGTAAAATTTCATCAAAAAAAGTCATAATATAGTATGTCGAAATATTTCATAAAAATAGTCATCGTATAATATGTCGGAAAATTTTATGAAAAAAGTCTTCGTATAATAAGTTTTGTTGCATTCCACCAGTACTGTATACCATTTATAATTCACATACAATATAGAATTTGTATGCATTTGGGACAGCTAAAATCTCAACACCAGATAAAAAAGACTTTTTCAAGCTGCAAGCTGGCAAGACAGGCTTTTTCAAGGCATACAGTACATGTATTAGCTAGTCATAGGAGAAAAAGGGCTTATATCTAATAACGATGGCTCCATCCCACTCAAGAGCGCCGCTGAGTTATTAATTACACCTATGGGTTTTCTGCTATAACATGTCAACATGTAGGCATGAATAATGCCTACTATGAAGAAAATGCACAGATAAAAATCAGGTGAGACATGGGAAAGGTCCATACAGTTTAAAAAAGAAGGGTCTTTATCATACATATTAAAAAATATCCCTTCATCACTCTAGACACAAACTAGTTTAGGCCTAAACGCTAACTGCAAATGTTGAGTGTACTGTAACTCTTATATGTCACATGGCCTCTTTGACCAGAAGTAGCAGCTATCACTGCTGCTATAAACAGCTGGTGAATAAATCTTAGATCCTATTAGGAAAGGGTAGACGTTCCTTAAAATAACATGCAGGTAGTGTAATCCCACTACGATGGCTCAGGATGTTGTTTAGCCAACAAGGGCTTATTCCCAGTGGCCATTGATTGCCAATAGGAGCTAAATAGATGGGTGATGTGGGGACAATTATTATTACAATTATTATTAGAAAATAAACTGAACAGAATTCTAACAATCACTACAGGCATAAAACATAATCGCAAATAAACAAATAAAAAGTTGACAACGACTCGTACACAACACAGTCGGTTATAACTTTTAATTGTGACAACACTGAAAAAAATCAAGTAAATCCAGTTATTCTGTAGTGCTTTGTGTGCAACATTCATTGTTATTGTCCTTGAAGAGTCATGAGAACTTGGTAAATACAAAATACAACAAAGCCATTTCATAGTTTCACTTTTATGCAAGCTGACTAATCCATAATCACTGTTAAAAATGAAATTAACCACCTGAATGTAACAAACGAGGGGAAAAATAATAGTAATTCACATTCAAATAAAGAAATTATTTGATATTTAAGCTTTGCCTTTAGTTAATTCCCAGCGCCATCTCGGAGTCTGAAAAAAAGACAAATCCGACCTGTGGCCCTTTGCTGCATGTCATCCCCTCTCTCTCCCCCTTTCATAACTATCACTATTATTAAAGGCATAAAAGCCCAAAATATAATCTTAAAAAAGAAAACTCTAAAAGTTGGCCACAATAATTGTTTTTGGCAACAACTCGGTACCAATACTACCATCACAGATATGCGAAGTAGAAATACTGGTTCTGTACAACATGAGGCCACAATAAACTGTGCTTCAAGGACAACATTTTAACACTGTTGAGCTGTGGTTTAACATAAGTAAATGCATGCTTCATCCTTATAGGCAGTGCATATCAAAGGAATTAGTAAAGAGATGATGCCTGACTTTAGCTGAAAATGTGAGAACATGCTCCAGTTGTACGAAACATACGGTGGAACGTTTTTTGGACAACATGCATTACATATTAAACCATAAAATGGACTTTTACTCATAGTTTACACCCTGTTTTTACACCCTGACTAGAGATATTTTTAGGCTGCGAATGTGAACGGAAAATTTAAAATTGCAAAGATGAATGTTTAATGCTGATTAGCTAAACACATTGTGGACTGTACCTGAACAGTAAATGCAGTAAGTGAGCAGGATTTATCTCATATAGCATATCTTACACTCACTCCTTTCAGATTTCAAGTCAGTACACTTCCCTCTCACCATGATTTGTGTTCTGAAATCCAACACGCAAACACATCATCACGCTTAGTGTTTTTCAAAAATATTCAGTAATATGAAACAAAAAAAAACATTAAAAAAAAATACAGCATGTTGACATTTGAAAATGAACACACTAGAATTAAAAATGACACTCCTGAAATACTGTCGTACCCATGAAGAATAACAGCAACAGACTTTGTGAAATGTGTTGTTTTCAGCACCATTACTTTTTTTTGTCTAATCTAAAATAAGCTCACTGATAAACCACATTGCAACATCAAAAAAAAGGAAAGGGAAAAACACGATAAAGTCCCACATAAGTAATTAGGCTAATTTTGGATCACAATTTGCAACATGACATTGTATTTCAAAATGCATAACCTCAATCTCAAACCTCAATCTCAAATAATTCAAAGAGATGTCATATTTGTATAAAGATGAATCCAGTTTAGCATTAACACAGCACAACTGTGCTGACCAATTCAGACATCTAAAGTTAACCAAATGATCCGTTTTTTTAGTATTGGAAGTGTTTCTGACATACATCTGTCAACATTGGGGAAATAAAAAACATGCTACATAACCAACGTGATGAATAACAGTCATACTTTGTGTGCTGCGCTTAAGACAACAGTGAATAGGATCATATCATATAGTGCAAATAATTCTTAGTGGTAGTTTTAAACTCTTTCTAGAGCCAGATAGCGTGGTTTTATCAAATATAAGTTTAGCCACTCACAGGTAAGTATTGGCAATTTGGCGCATTTTCTAATTGACAACACATCAGTCGCTATTTGGTTTGTTATATCAATATAACCCAGCCATCGAGTATTCAAAAGAGATTAAAACAAATCGTAAGAATGGTTTGCATATTTTACTTGACCCAGTTGAACAGATTTGAAACCATCCCTAACTGACTATAATGATGGTTTAAAGACATCGGAGCACTGCAGTAGCGTTTCTGACTTTGAGAACTGACAGCAGTTAAAAAGTAATACTGAACAGGTTAGAGGCTGAACACACTGTCTGCAGATTCTCCATAGATGTCGCTGGACAATGTGAGGTAGAGGATCACACAAGCAGATTGACAGATAGACCAACAGAGTTGCCAGACGTGGGGCACGGGGTTGGTGGTGGTTTTTATTTGTGAGAGGGAGAAAAAGACAAAAACAGTGTTCACACTTCGCCAAAATTAGTGTGGCCTGTCTCCTTGGCATGCTCACGAGCTTCCTTTTGTCCCACCAGGCCCGTCTGGCACACCATGCAGCGCAATGCAAAGCGGTTAACGTCCGTGAACTGCCGCTTGCGGCGAGCCTCGTCTGCCAGCTCGAGGGCCTGGGCCAGGATTACGTCATCCGTGGTGGAGAAGATAGTGTGGGCCGGAGCGTCGGAGCCGGGCGTTTCTTTCTGCAGCGGGTCGTAGTGGATGCCGTCGTAGATGAGCAGCACACGCTTGTGGTAGCCGGCATCCTCCCCGAATCGATCCACTCTGACTGTCTGAGTGTCCACCACACAGATCTCACACTGGTAAAACTTGGACAGAATAGACACCTCGATGGCTCCCCCCCAGGTGTCATCACGTCTTATCCAAGTGCAGTACTCCTCATTGGTCTTGCCCAACACCGCTTCGGAGTAAGCTGCGGCGTCACTTGACACAATCTGGGCGATGAGGCCTCGCATCTCAGGGACACAAGCGGGGTCGTATACACCACCTTCCACCACATAATACACACTGGTGAAGAGGCAGGAGTTGTCAGCTGGGACCACTCGACGTGCCAGCGTGGGTGAGGCTTCCAGGCGTGGTGTTTTAGTCACAGTGGGATGATCCTGAGGAGGCTTTGGTTTGTTTTTTTCTTCCTCGACAATGAGTGTGTCTCCTGCAGAGGGTGATGCAACATAGTTCAGCCTGGTCAGACTTTGGTAAGAAGAGATTGAGAGGGAAAAACCTCGTTTGCCATGTTTTGAGATTTCTGCTGCCACTCCAATACAATGGGATGAACTAAGTTCCATCTGACTTCCTCACAGCATTAAAGAATTAAAGGACCAATATGTAATATATTTACGGTAATACATCATAAAATGACCATGATATGTCGTCAGAGATTAAGGAAACATGCTGAACTGTAATACTG
Organism: Sebastes umbrosus; assembly: GCF_015220745.1. Lineage (NCBI taxonomy): Eukaryota > Metazoa > Chordata > Actinopteri > Perciformes > Sebastidae > Sebastes > Sebastes umbrosus. Next base: position 19,134,662 of record NC_051269.1, on the reverse strand, counting down.
GCTTCTCTGACAACAATACAGCCAGTGTGTTCTCCTTTGAAATTTCCATTACCGTCCGGATGTTTTTTGTTTTGGCCTGTGTGACCCCGTCCACTACCCATTTCAACACCCCGTTGCCACATATGAAACAAACTGGCGCTCCAAACAGCCTTCTGCAGCCATGGAAGCAAAGCAACACACTGGATCAACAGAGATGACGTTAACATTACGTTCTACCCATCTCTCTGTGGTCCGTGTGCAGCTGGGTTATCACGGAAGTGAATATTTGAGACACACAGCCGGTGAAGTGATTCCGACTACCGCTGGCCAGAGGCTAACGCGGTCGCATCTGGAAGGTAACCCTCAAATTGTGGAAATTTGCGCAAACTGCTATCAGTCACACCGAAGGAGCGGATGGGCCACAGCTCCGATGTTTTGAATTTATGTATCTTTTGAATTTGGACTGCTGTTTCCCATTTTAAACGCTAGCTGTCAGTGCTACATATTGCTCCTTTAAGTTCAAAATATTCCACAGCAACTTACAACCCACATGAACTGATTCATAGATCACTGTCCAGAATTTTCATAATGAATATTTCTTCTAAAAAATACTGAAATTGCACTTATGTTATATCTTGAAAACATGTATGTATTTAAATAATAAAATAGTCATATAAACAATAAATGATGTGAATTTATCTGGATGTTTGACAACTTGCCTGATTTGATGGGGTAGTCCTTGAGGTGAGCGTCTCCATTTCGAAGATCAAGGCTGGAGGGTGGATAACCAACCATAATTTTCTGCACATCACAGGGGATACCAGTCAGCTCCTCCACCTTACTCTTCAGCTCTTGCACACAGGACTGATGAGTCAAGCCTTGCATTATGTGGCTCCCATTTTTGGTCTTACAGCGAAGCCGCAACATCCTACCTACAAAAACATGTGACAACGTATCAGTAACACAGCTGGTATTTGGTATGAACTTTGCTCATCGACCAAGGCATTTGCTGTCCAGAGACTATAGCTTTCAAGAGGAGACTTTCTAGACATCTCGATTAATAAATAATATTAAATCAACCTTGTAATTTTTTTTTGTGAATGACTGTAAAACCCTAACTGGAATGTATCAAACCGTATTCATATCCAGGCATAGAATTATTTCTGTTGCTGTCATAAAAATAGTCATAAATGAAGTCGTAGTGCAGTGTGTAATAAAAGTCAAAAAATGTCATAGTATTGCATGCCATAAAAATGTCACAAATGTCATAGTATAGCATGTAATAAGAGTCAATAAAGTCATAGTAGGTTATATAAAAGTCATAGTATAGTATGTCATAGAAATATCATATATCACTCAGTTCTTCATTAAATGGTTTGAAATAATTTTTGACAACGGGGTAATTTTCAGTACAAACATGAAGCCATTTACTGTTTGTTGTTGTTTATCTTGGTGACTCAGAGTGTTGAGAGCAGCAAATTAGACTGTTGCCATTCTAAGGATTGAATGAATATTTATTTTTTAAAAAGTCATTAAAAGGCCTGTCAAAGAATTATTTTGGTGAATAAAAGTCACTTTTATTTTGTAATTATCATGTCAAAGTGGATATGGGCTGCTTGGAAGTGCCAATAATGGCTGATTTCAAATGAGCACAAAGTGAAGATGGTGTGTGTATTGTAGTTTTTTTTTTTATCCCTGTAGCACAACAGAAAACGTTTTAGTTTTCAAAACTAATGTACTATTTCAGTAAGTAACAGAAAAGTCGGACAATCTGTTATTGTTTACCATAAGTAAACAAAATGCAGTGTATCAGTATCATTTAAGATTACTATTAATCCTCAAATATTTACCTCAACTGAGGAGTGGCCTTTACACATATATAAAAGACTTTTTGTATTTAAAAAAGATAGGGCTCCTTCCTGACCAAAAAAATAAAAGGCGAGCAGATAGTTGGGCTATACTTTCTGGTTGCCATCTTTATTTGGGTCATGGAATGAAAACACACCTTGGCAGGATACTATATATGGTTTTAAAAAATCACTAAAAGAGCATTACTTAAGAAGAAACTTTAGTAATTAATAAGTATTCTTGGGTGTGTAAAGGTATTATGGGCATTCCATGTTAAATGATGATATTTATCTGTTAGATCATGATAGATTCAGTCGGAGCCGCTCTATTTTCTTTGTGTTTTTGTTATTTAAACTGTCAGTTGTTATTGTTTTATTTACAGTTGACGTGTATTACCATGTGTTATGTTACCAGTGTGAATGTGTATTTTTGTATTGTCACCATGGAAACTATGTGGACCCCAGGAAGAATAGCTGCTGCTATGCAAAAGCTAATGGGGATCTTAATAAACAAACAAACACCTTGGCAGGAAAAGGTGACAGGGTTAGAGAAATGTCTAATGGATCAAAATGTTTTACAAGTTTTTCAAAGTGTGATTCATTAATGCATCAATGCAAAAGTTACAAAGAGTGACTAATGTGTGAGGCACAAACTGGGCCACATCCCATGAGGCACAACTCTACAGAAAATGATGCAAGAAGTGCCAAATAAGACTCATAATAACCATTATATAATGTGAAAAGTCGAGTTGTCCCTTATCTGTAACACAACTAGGACATCTTTGAGGGGATTTAAGGATCTCTAATCTTTAAAAACATGCATGTAAGTGTCCCCCAAAGTGTTGCCTGCTCCAGTTGGTGATGAAATCTACTTAACTCACATGCTTTTTAGGTAGATAGCTAGTTGAATTAGCTTGCTGATTGTGTTTGTTAGTCTAACTTGTGCAACAACAGCAAGAATCTGGATGTTGCTGGTCGTTGTTATAAAGCTGCTTTGTAAATGCAACACAAGTAAAGTGCTGATGAGCAGCATCAGAGGCTGAAACACATGACACACATGCTTTGTTTTGTTTTGTTTTCTTTGTTCTGTCACTTAGTTAATTCAACAGCTAGCTAGACTCACAGATAAGCTAGGAACTCCCTGCCAAGCAAGACAAACACACCATGATGTGGAGCACAACTTGAGGAACAAGCCGTGTTGATATGGTGACATTTATCCTGGTAGAAACATAGTTGCCATGGAGTCACAGACAGCAGCTTATATCATGTAGCATCATGCTAACGTTAGCATGCTAGCCTGTAAAGTGCACCGTGTTTAAAGGCGTTTCTCATTTAGGTAAACTTTGGTGAATTCTGTTACCTAGCAGCTGACATGTTCATACACGACAGGGTGTATAAAGTGACATGTGAGCGAGGTGAGTTATGTTGTTTTGTTCTTACCTGCTGTTGACTGACTGCAGCCTCAAAGCTTCAAACAATAAACATCCAGTGAGAGAGACTGATGTGTAGCACGTCAGGTTACGTCTGTTCGACGTCATCACGCTCTCTGTCTGGATAAGGCACGCATGGAAACACGGCTTGTACCGTAAACAGCCTAATAGATATAATAGAGAGCCAATAAAATATATTAAAATGTATTTGGTATATTGTGATTAGGATGATTTTGTGATTATTTCTTGTGATTATTTTGTGATTATTTCTTGTGATTATTTCTTGTGATTGTGATTATTTCTTGTGGTTGTGATTATTTCTTGTGATTATTTCTTGTGATTGTGATTATTTTGTGATTATTTCTTGTGATTGTGATTATTTCTTGTGATTATTTCTTGTGACTGTGATTATTTTGTGATTATTTCTTGTGACTGTGATTATTTTGTGATTATTTCTTGTGATTGTGATTATTTCTTGTGATTATTTCTTGTGATTGTGATTATTTCTTGTGATTATTTCTTGTGGTTGTGATTATTTCTTGTGACTGTGATTATTTTGTGATTATTTATTATGGTTGTGATTATTTCTTGTGGTTGTGATTATTTTGTGATTATTTCTTGTGGTTGTGATTATTTCTTGTGACTGTGATTATTTTGTGATTATTTATTATGGTTGTGATTATTTCTTGTGACTGTGATTATTTTGTGATTATTTCTTGTGGTTGTGATTATTTCTTGTGACTGTGATTATTTTGTGATTATTTATTATGGTTGTGATTATTTCTTGTGATTGTGATTATTTTGTGATTATTTCTTGTGGTTGTGATTATTTCTTGTGACTGTGATTATTTTGTGATTATTTATTATGGTTGTGATTATTTCTTGTGATTGTGATTATTTTGTGATTATTTCTTGTGGTTGTGATTATTTCTTGTGATTGTGATTATTTTGTGATTATTTATTATGGTTGTGATTATTTCTTGTGATTGTGATTATTTTGTGATTATTTATTATGGTTGTGATTATTTCTTGTGAAATGTAATTATTCATTAATATGTAATTTCACTTTGGCAATAATGTAACCTGAACATTCATGCCAATAAAGCTTATTTGAATTTGAATTTGAGCCAATAAAGTGCAGGCCAGGAAGATTTCACATGGGCTGGTCCAAGAACCACTCAGGGGGTGTCCATGGGAACATGATGGACAGACAACACACAATTTTATCAGAAATAAATACAGCGTTGAAATTTGGCTTAGGAAACATTGGGCACAATTTTCAGGCTTTTGTGCAGTGCCCTGTAGAGGAAAACAGAAACAAAAAATGCAATTGCACTTGCTCTTTGGGCCCCAAGGATGTGGAAAATAGCCATGAGGATGTGGGTGATTTTATTCTTGGAAGTTGAACTTTTTTTTGTTTCATGCGCCACTGAGCAACTTTCATAGGAATGAACAAGGCCCTGGGGCTCCAAAGCTGTATCCATTTCTCTTTGCAATATCATTTTTCCACTTGTGCAATTTTGTTCATAGTTTGTTTATTGTCAATACTGTATATACTGCTCATATTTTTATACTTCCTTCTATTTAAATGGTTCATATTTTGTTACACTTTGTTTAGCTCTTTTTTTTTTACTGTGTTAGCTGATGCTTCTAGTATTTTTGCACTATCCCCTTTGCTGCTTCACACTGCAAATTTCTCTACTGCGGGACTAACAAAGGAATATCTTATCTTATCTTTATAGGCTACATCCTTGTTCTGTTCTGTGGAAGTAAGAAAAGCTCATTCTAAATCCCATTGACATTTGTAACTACGCTAACACCCAAACATGCAGCCTTGGAACACAACCTCTCTGTACTTCACTACTGTAGTCTTTTTAACTGATCTCAACTACCCCTGTAAAGTTTAAGTAATAACAGTTTTTTTCTGCTTAGAATTGACAGAATAAATTTGTAAGGTTTTATACCCATCTGTCCCCTAAACATAAACTGTAATGCCCTTGATTTCATATCTCTTTCAATAACTGAGGCCTGAAGCAAAGCCATTTGTAAAGAAATGTTTGGCCAGTACGATAACATGAACACAGATGTCATCAACATGTTGTGTTTTTGTTGCACAAAATCCCTTTCTGTGATATACAGGCAAGATGAACAATGGATTAAAAGATTTAGTGTACACTGTGACAGATAACACCAGGTTAATACATTAGATATATGCAAATGGAGTTTCTTTAACTACTGCTGGTATACAGTATGTCTAGCAATGTGGTGGATTTATCTAACAAGACATACAACATACAAGGCTTCCAAAACAGAAGAAAGAAACTCAAATATAGTATTTTAATTTCCTTCAGAACCCGACAAGTACATTCTCTCAAATCTAAACCAAATCAGTAACATAAGACATAATAGATGATGGCTAAGAATACATTTTATAACAATAATCACAACTACAGATCGTTCATTATAAAAATATTTTTACAGCATCTACTTTATAACATGTTCTATCTGCAATAGTGAAGATTGATTTTCATCATAATGACGCATAATTGTTGTTGTTACATTCATAAAGAGGAGCTTACGATATACTTAAAGTGCAGTAAGGCATTGTAGTATTTACAACGAGGATTAGTTGCCTGTTCTTTTGGTTGAATGATTGATTTTGTCGCACATGCAGAAGTGTTATGATACTAATGAAAAGGCTTCCGGTTCAAAGCCTCAGCATGCAGAGTAAAGTTAAACAGAGGTTGAGATAGATAGGAGCAAAACAATTTTTTTAATCTTAACCTTATAATATGACCATCATTTCCAAAAATGTGGTTTGAAAAAAACAATCTTTTGGTTCATGACTGAACCCAGAACTTTTGCACAAATTGTGCCATGTCATGAAGAAAGAGGCAATCATCTTCACTCAGAAGCGGACACAGCCACTAGTTTCCTCGGGGCTGTCAGAGTCACTTCCTTCGCACAGGGATTCCTTCAAGAGAAAGAAAATGTCACTGACATTCACAAAATAATGCCTTACAGCAGCAAATCCTATTTGAGGAAGCTAACAGCTTCCCGGGGGGGCCCAGGAGTCTTAAGTTCCTATTTAGAAAATGAGGTCATTCTTTGAATCCCACATTAGTGGAGACTCTTTAGCACATTATCAAGAAGTGATTAATTATTAATCACATTCTGACCCTATGTATGATTGGCTCCTATCGTAAGCACACTAAATATTATGCAATAACAATAAAATCAATACTCAAATGCTCTTAGATTTCCTTCATTAATTTCCCCATTTAGAAATATATCTAGGTGTCTAACAAATACTATCATCAAAGAGTTTACTGAAGTTGATTTCATTGTCACAGCTATTGATTAAACTACCAAAGTATCGGTCATGTCAAGAAGATAGGCCGCTAATTGCGAAATCTGGTCTGAGATCTGTAAAAACTTGTAAAAGCTCTTGTGAGACTTGCTGCCTGACGACCAATCCTAACCTTCACTATTCAAGGTCAATGCCTAAACTTAAGGTCAATGCCTAACCTTAACCATTCAAGGTCAATGCCTAAACTTAAGGTCAATGCCTAACCTTAACCATTCAAGGTCAATGCCCAACCTTAAGGGCAATGCTTAACCTTAACCATTGAAGGTCAATGCCTAAACTAAAGGGCAATGCCTACCCTTAACCATTCAAGGTCAATGCCTAACCTTAACTATTCAAGGGCAATGCCTACCCTTAACCATTCAAGTTCAATGCCTAGCCTTAACCATTCAAGGTCAATGCCTACCCTTAACCATTCAAGGGCAATGCCTACCCTTAACCATTCAAGTTCAATGCCTAGCCTTAACCATTGGAGTCCAATGCCTAACCTTAACTATTCAAGGTAAATTCCTGACCTTAACTATTCAAGGGCAATGCCTACCCTTAACCATTCAAGGTCAATGCCTACCCTTAACCATTCAAGTTCAATGCCTAGCCTTAACCATTCAAGGTCAATGCCTAACCTTAACTATCCATGGTCAATGCCTACCCTTAACCATTCAAGTTCAATGCCTAACCTTAACTATTCAAGGGCAATGCCTACCCTTAACCATTCAAGTTCAATGCCTAGCCTTAACCATTGGAGTCCAATGCCTAACCCTAACTATTCAAGGTAAATTCCTGACCTTAACTATTCAAGGGCAATACCTACCCTTAACCATTCAAGGTCAATGCCTACCCTTAACCATTCAAGTTCAATGCCTAACCTTAACTATTCAAGGGCAATGCCTACCCTTAACCATTCAAGTTCAATGCCTAGCCTTAACCATTCAAGGTAAATTCCTGACCTTAACTATTCAAGGGCAATGCCTACCCTTAACCATTCAAGTTCAATGCCTAACCTTAACTATTCAAGATCAATGCCTAAACTTAACCATTCAAGTTCAATGCATAGCCTTAACTATTCAAGGGCAATGCCTACCCTTAACCATTCAAGTTCAATGCATAGCCTTAACCATTGGAGTCCAATGCCTAACCTTAACTATTCAAGGTAAATTCCTGACCTTAACTATTCAAGGGCAATGCCTACCCTTAACCATTCAAGTTCAATGCCTAACCTTAACTATTCAAGGTCAATGCCTAACCTCAACCATTGGAGGCCAATGCCTAACAGTAACTATCTGCGAGAGTTTCTCTAGTTTGCTCGTTCCCTTCTAGCCATTACACAAAGAATCAGTGTCTAATAGGGCTTTCTTGATAAGGCCGCTGAGATGAAAGCAGCTTTCGTTCTAATTAAAGTGCAAAGTTCATGGAAGGTTAGAGAAACTCAAAGACTGAAAACCATAAAAATACACCACTGTGACAACATATTGACATGGGTTACAATGACATGAGTTGAAGTGTGGGAAAGAAAATGAAGGGTTGCCTAACATGTACTGAATCTCCAAAATACTCACAGACAGCAGCTTCCTATTCGAGGCTATAAAACAGGTTTAGAGGAAGTGGAGAAAGAGAGAGAGAGATATAGAGATGTGGAGAGGGGCTGAAGCACTGTATCCACAAGGCAAGGCCAACAAATACACAACACGTACGAATATGAATATGCATTTTTGAAAGTTTGAAATCTGTCATTTGTGTATTATGTGAATTTTCTCAAATTGCTCTCAAATTATTCCCAAATGGATTTCAGTTTAAAAAAAAAAAAAATGGAATCATCACTGTAGATTTATGGAGGTTATGTATAGCTAATAATGTGTACATTATCACTTGTAACAAAATACAGTACAAGATGTCTTTGATGTTTCTGTGTCTTTTGTATCCCATAAAGTTAACTCAAAGAAGTAGACATGCCGTTCTGCATATTCAAGCCGGAGACAGCCCAGTGGGGAAGCAGAGGTCAAGCAAGACAAACATCTGACTTTGGAAACAGACAACGTAGAAAGAAGAGAGCAACCCATTCAAGATCCAAACATGCCCTGAGAGAGAAAGATAGATAGAGAGATGGATTCCATGATGTACGTAATTTCTTGACACAGACACTAAGATCATCGAGAGGATACACAACTGAGCCGAGGTAATGCCAAACACAGGGTTACAACTGTGGTGGGGGGTGACTGATTAAAGTTGACTGTGACTGATTTAGAGGGGGAGCCTGTAACTCTGGCACTAACTTGGCTTTGCCGTCCCTCTGGCATCAGAGCTGATGGGGTGGGGGCGAGCGGCAGCCAGGGCTGGTTGCCCGCGCTGTAGAGCCTGGGACGCTTGACCTGGTCGTGACTGGACAAGGGCGTGTAACTATTCCGCCGATGTATGAGAGAAGAGTCCCTCGGGTTTTTATCCTGGTAGGAGATGAAATACCGCAAGTGTTAAGGAACATACAAACACCCGGGGGGGAGAAGTAAGGGACACCTGACCAGACACAGCCAAGCAAATTAGCCGTCCTCTCGACGTCGATCCACAGCAACAGGTGAAGCCGTTTTAAGCGACAGACGTTGTTCAAACCACGTTATTCCACCACACAACACAAAATATGAATGAACTGTAAGCACAGCTCTGATTGCACAGGACAGACAAGACAAACACTGGCTCCAATCAAGATTAATAAAAGATTTAAAAATGGGACTAATAGCTCAAACACAGCAGTCTTTCACAGAGTTCACATAATCTTAATATCAGGATGCAATAGTAATGATTAGATCAGCCAAGCAAGGTAGCAGGATCAGCCATTGCCTCCATCAAGGTAAAAATAACCCCAAATTAACAACCGACTTATCGTTCATTAGTTCACAGCTCAAGCCAGGCTGATTCATTAAGGTTAAAGATAAAAGGAACACAACAAAACAAGGATACAGGAAGGGGAGTCAAGGCAGCAAAGCCTCACACAGGGGATGAAGAGCAGACTTAACAAACAACCAGCCTATTGGATTTTGGATTAGATGTGGAAATTTGCTGTTTTGAATTATTAAAGTGTAAGTAAACAATAAAACATAATTTGCATAATATATGACCACATTTGAAGCTTTAATTCAACGCTGAATGCACACGTATGCAACAATGCGATGCTTCAGCTCGATCCAGAGCGACTTACGAGAGGCCGGTCTCGATGTGTGTTCACTGCCTCCACGTTAAGATAAAACATTTCCACTTTACAACCTAGGAGATAAAAATAAAATGCATTTAAATCAAACATGCATATTATGAGGGGGAAAAAAGAACATTGAAAGCTAAGGTAAAGACCTACCATATGCAACAGGGGTTAACTTGAGTACTGTGTGGAGCGGACATTTCATGTATGGTAGATCTTCTATGGGATGAAGAAGAGAGTAAATGTTATCATCTGCTGGTGTGATGTAGTATGTGTATATGTGTGTGTTTGCTCTATCTGACCTGCACTCTTGTCCAGGAAGTAAGCTAGCAGACAACGCATCACAGCCTGGTGGCAGATGACCAGCACGTTGCCCTGCCTCTCCAACTCCATGATAACCGGCTCCAAACGTTGGACAAGGTCTTGGTAGGACTGAAAGACAAAGAGGATAGACTATTTAACCTCACTGCACAACGCCATGTTTTTAAACAAGTTTTTACTGAAACATACAGTAAGTATGGAAGGAGTGTGTCAGGTCACCTCTCCTCCTGGGTAGCGATAGTGGTACTTATCCTGGTCCCTCAAAGCAAACTCCTCTGGGAACGTGTTCTCGATCATCTCGTAAGTCATCTCCTCACACACACCCTGGACAAGGATAACAGAGCATTTAATGTCAAAAGCACAAGTAAAAAGGTGAATGGAAGATCTTTCACTGCACACAACAACAACAACAACAACAACAACAACAACAACAACAAAAACGCTTCCATTCATTTTTAAAATTTCTGCCAAGAAAACATGACTGCAGGATTTAAATATAGTCCACATAGAGATTATAGCAGCAGTATCTTTTGACAGGAGAATGCATTGATATTTATGCCCGGTATATTGTCTATAGAGTACCAGGTGTAATCAATTTTTTTTTAATATTTCGTCCCAATGAAGTCCCTGTGAGGTTTAAACCGATTGTCGTTTTAATTAATATGCTCGACTAAATAAAGGTTTCTCTCCTTGTGCTACTTCAGATTGTCTTTTCTGTAACTAGTATGTTTTGAAACTTTGGTTTTCTTGAGGCCTTTAGTTTCTCCTCAGGATGTTGCTTTATGCTTGAAAAGGAGCAAAAGCACTGAAATACTTCGTGGCTCCTTGTACCTCTACACCTAAGCCTTTTTTACTTTTGTATTGTGCAGTGATAGAATGTAACTAAGTACATTTACTCAAGTACTGTACTGTACTTAAGTACAAATTTGAGGTACTAGAACTTACTTGAGTCACTTTCTACATTTCAGACGCAAATATTGTACTTAACTCAACTACAATTATCTGACAGTTTTACTTACTAGTTACTTTACAAATTCAGATATGTGCATACTGTAATGGAAATTATAGTATTAAAGGTTTACATGCATGCAATCTGAATGAAATGTCTTCTTATAGTTTTGTAATCTTTAAGAAACAGATGTTGTAAGCTATCAAATGAAATACATTTACAGTATAACACTGCAGAGCATGGGGAAAAGCAGGAATTATATGGCCTTGGGTTATCAGTTCACCTATGTGTTAGATGTCACCCATGTGTTAGTTTCCCTTTTTGTTTAGATCCTCTGCTGCTGTGGAGGATGTTGACACCTGGCACGGAGAGGTGTTTTATGGTTGTCTGTACTACTTTATAAGGCTGTATGTGACTCATTGCAGGGAACTAGGAATAATACCATGCGTGCATACATTAAAGATCTTTAGGAGAATTGATTACAAATATTGTGTTTGTGCATTGTGTTGCCTATTCAATCTGGACAGCTACTGATTTTAAGTTGCCACGACAATGCAAAACATACAAAGAGCTTATAAAATATGATGTTTTGTCATAAATTAATCTACCCAACGGTATATACAAGTACAACTGAAACAATTAGTCGATTAATCATTTTCTAGTAGAAACCAAAAGTACAAGTCTGCACCTGAAAATAAGCATAATAGGTCCTCTTTAAGTAAAAGATCTGAATACTTCCTCCACCTCTGGTATTGTGTTACGTACGGTCAAGACGCTGAAGTGTCTCAGAGAAACATACAAAATATAATTTCTCTCTATCTAAACCAGAACTCTATGAATCTGAAAAAATTCATAGAATTGTAAAATGTGGTAGGTTAGATGATGAGGGTACTGACAGCATCAATCTCGTTGAGTATCTTCCACTGTTCATAAGGGACTCCCAGCTCCTCCGCTGTCTGGATGGTTCTTCTCAGTTGGCTCGTCCACACTTTCAGATCTGCCATTTTGTGCTCCTCAATGAAATCCCGCAGGGCATGGGCGAACTGGGATATGAGAAAGACAGGAAAGGATTCCAATCATCTGTCCATCATTAATTCCTTTTAAAGGTTATGACTCGAGTGCTCATAATATGGCAGATAAGTACACCTAATCCCACTGAGCTGATCTCACTGAGAGAGGCTTGTAATTGGGTTTTCAGAAGACGCTGCTTTTGCAGTTCATAAAACGAGGATTGTGAAAGAGAACCTGTTTCCCTCCAGGAGAAAGCTCAGAGTCTCCTCCGATGCGGCCTTCAACGTTGTGGTCGCTCTCTCCGTGCCGACACAGGTAGAGAGAGTGAGAGTGCACGTGGATGTTCATGAGATAGTAGACAATCTTGCTCTGGATGTAGTCCTGCACCCGGTTCACCAGGAAACGCCGGCCCACGTTCATCACCTTGATGAACGATAGGTCCCTGCAGATGCCAATGAATCAGTCAAATGGTTGTTTACTGACACCATCTAGTGTGTTTTTTCTGAACTGCAACTATAATTCCACAAAATGATATATGAAGATGTAAGTAATTTTACTTCTTGGTTAAAAAACATTCGAAAATAAGCAAAATAATGTTTAAAAAACACAAATAAAAGCAGATCAGTTCTTACTTGTCGTAATCATCAGGATCTAACGGTTGGTAAGTGACCTTGTAGCACTCAATTCGTTTGAGGAAATCTCCCATGACTCTCTCTCTGTGTCTCTCAGGGTAGTCTGGACTGGACACTTTCACTTCCTGTTAAAGGCATTCAGCACATTCAAACAATGTGAGCGAGCATAACACGGTAGAGAGTGTGAATATTAATAGATGATGGGTTTGAGCCAGACGACAAGTCACAGTCAAACCTTTGAGTCTCGTTGGTGACATGAGATCGTACCAGAATATTAGCAGCAATGACCTCTGGGTCGTCACACACCGACTCCACGAAGAACACCTGTTGGAAAGAAGGCAGCTCACGAGGTCAACATGTGCAAAAGCTTCCTGTAATTGAATCAACGCCATGGGTCACATTATCAGCCATGGGCTTCATGATGGAAAAATGTCCTTACTGCTTGTTCTATCTTAACTTAAGTTTCAAAGATAGGAAAACTACTACCTTCCTATTACAGAAGCAATTCCAATGTCCTATCCTCAGACCTCCTATCTTATCTGAATTTAAGAAATCCAAACTATAATTGTAAACAATTGGACAAGCTGTAAGATTATCAACGGCTCTCACTTGTCACTTGCTAGCTACAGACAGATCTGCAACCTCAGTCTGGAAATCATCCTTAGCAAAAACACAAAGTGCTTTGTGATCTGTACGACCACTGGCAGAGCCTCAGGCCTCCTTGTAGGCCTCTCTAGAGCCGGACGCAGCACGTCAATTAAATTCAAAATGAATCGTGTTGGCAGTCGATATATATACCCACTAATACATGGTCCGGGAAATTTAAAGCTCTTGCCAAAATTAATTGTGATATTATTGACATCTAATGATGAGTGCATTTCTTCCCTCATGAAACATTTACAAAGTGTATTTTTTTTAGCTGTTAGTCTTCTTCTCTGCATTTAGTGATGTTACGTTTCTTGTTGCATTACTGGAAAAAAAAAAAAAGCTGTCAATGAGTGGAATAGCATGAAACTGGAAGCAGGGGTGAGTATTGAGTTCCACTCGCATGTGCGTCCTCTAGCACAAGGAGGAGATGCAATCAAGAGTATCTGAGAGTATATCTAAACTAAATCAATTTATGCTTAACCGAGAATGTTCACTGACTTTTTTGCTCCTTCTCTACTTGTGCTTCTGTTGCATCACACTTTAGGCTAGGTTCCAAATGCACATGATGATGTCTTAAAAGCAGCTGACTCTAAATAGTCATGGGAGATGAAGGCCAAATGAATGTGTCATTATTTTTCAGCCACGTATGGCCACAGTGGCTGCTGCTGTTCAGCGAAAGTTACAAAGTCAATAAATATCAAATTCTAATTTTCACCAAAACCCAAGAGGGAAAAGATGAACTAATTGCAAAAAATGAACATATTATGAATTTAGCCAGTCTTACCTTGAATGAATTCTCCTTCACAAAAGCTAGAATGAGGTCTCGCCGTTCTCTTGTTGTGTTTGTTGCGTCAAACACCTAATAAAAGGAACACAACGGGGTGGTGGGAACACATTCCTCATGTAGCCTATTAATGTGGGCGTTCTCTGGTGAAATGTTTGAAGGACATATCAGGATTAAGCCTGTCATAATGCCAGATGTGTTTCTGTTCTGGATATATTTTAGCTTTTGGAAATGAGTCAACATTGAGACACAGTGTGACAGCAGCAGAGAGGACTCACCGCGATCTGACCTCCCTCCGCCGACAGGTACGCCTTCACATCCTGCAGAGCTACCAGAGCACACTGCCTGTGGGAGAGAGAGAAAACATGGAGACAGTCCTCTCTAAGAGCCTACTAAAAGCCACAATCATACACATTTACATTGCATGTGTGTCGTCTATGATTCAATTCCTTTCTGTGTGGAGTTTGCATGTTCTCCCCGTGTTTTTCTACGGGTTCTCCAGCTCCCTCCCACAGTCCAAAGACATGCAGGTTAGGTTAGATGTGGACTCTAAATTGCCCGTAGGTGTGAATGTGAGCGTGAATGGTTGTCTGTCTCTATGTGTCAGCCCTGTGATAGTCTGGCGGCCTGTCCAGGGTGTACCCCGCCTTCACCCAATGTCAGCTGGGATCGGCTCCAGCCCCCCGCGACCCTGAATAGGTTAAGCGGATACAGATAATGGATGGATGGATGTTATATATTTGTGCTGCTCAAAGCACTGAAAAAATACATTTGGAAATCTCAGCAGAAATATTATTTTCCACTAATAATGTCTTGGTTAAACGCTTGATAATCCATAGATCTTACTGAGTTCGGCTTTCATTGTGACTATTCTTTTGACAGAAAAGTAATATTTTTGGGGGTTGATTTAGTCTACCTGCAGGGCAGGTGGATTTTGTTAACTTTTGACAGAGCCAGGCTAGCTGTTTCCCCTTGTCTCCCGTCTTTATGCTAAGCTAAGTAACAGGCTTGATGAGAGCAGTATCAATCTTCTCATCTAACTTTTGGCAAGAAAGCGAAGAAGCTTATTTCCCAAAGTGTCACTATCTCTTAAACTCAGGAGGACAATATAGATTTGGGACAATCTAGTGCTGTTTTGTTCAGTAAATCACACCCATCTGGCCCCCACTTCTCATCTAACTCTCGGCAAGATAGCGAAAAGGCGTACTATTCCTTTAACCCCACCCAGCCGATACCGCCAATAGCAAGAAGACAAACACTTTATGACAGCTACTGTTTGACCCAGGTTGGATATCATGCAACACCCAAGCGGGCTTTTGTCAGCTTCAGAGTGACAGCGGCAGCTTGTTTAATATCTAGGTCACGATTCAGCACTGTCATGCTGTCAAGAGGCTGTCACATTTTTCATGGTAGCCATGAACGACAAACTCCATTTCAATTACCACTGCTGGATAAGACTGTGAAGGAAAGAGACGGTTATATATCTTTTTGGTTGATCTGAATACAAACGAATAACAACAAGAGTTTAGTGGTGATAATTTGTCATCTGGTGTGTCTGTGAGTGTACATTAACTATACATCAGGGGTTTAAGGTAGTTTGAACACTGCGCTGACCCCGGCTGAATATCGACTGTTGGCCCAAAAACAGCTTAGTCACTGATGCAGCCAGTGGAGGCTGCAGAATACCAAACAGAGCCATGTTGACTGGGGGAAATGTTCAGACAGTAGAGATGCTATAGCTTCTCTTACTAATAGATAGATAATGTCCTCTGTAATGACTGAACAAGATCACACAATGAGCACGTTTGTTAAAGTGAAACTTACTTCCTTATTTTCATGGCTTCTTCATTGTCATGGCGGAAGAAATCATAGGATTTATAAGCTCTGACAGCCTCTCTGCGGTACACGCCCAAGTTAAACACTGCAAAAAGAACAACACATGACATTAACACTCTGCCCTCGCTGTGTTTGTTTGAAGTCACCAGTGAGGTCGTTTTTTGTAAGCAATTACAACTATTACAACTCAACTGATGCTAAATTTAGTCTCCTATTCTGAGATACCTTCACATACATTTAAATGTACATATGTCAAACGGGGTTGCTACATACAACAATACAAAGAACGTTTAGACCATCATTGCAAAGTATGTGAAAGTAAAAAAAAAAAAAATACTGTTTCACCTGTAATTAACATTTTATATATCTTAATACCCTGATTTTATAACCCTCGATGAATTATTGGCAAAGACCTTTTGATTCTCCTACAGATATTGATAAGGTTGTTTGATTGGTCTTTAGATAAAATCTGATTTAAAATATTGATTTAAAACTACTAAATACAGTACTACGGTTTGTAGACCACAAAATACTCTACATTTGATTTAAATATGGCACCCATATAGCAGAGAATAGTTGAAGACAAGATGGCCATTATAATTTAAAATATGTGCAGTGACCCATTATGCTTTTGTGCTTGCCCCCGTTCCTTTAGTGTGTTGTATAGTTGTTTGTGCGTGTCAAAGGTCTGCAAAGTTATAAACCCAAAGTCCACTCCAAAGGGAATTACACCCCCCCCACAGAAACACTGCTCCTGAACTGCCTGAAAAGCTTTGATTGAAGTCCTGCCTTTTCTTCTGTGAAACGTGGTGATGTCACCAAGTAAGACATTTGCATAACCGCTAGTTTGGCATGCCCTCAAACAAAGCTAGTTAGAGCGGAGCTGGAGCGGAGTCCGAAGAGTTTGGTTCGGTTGACCAATCACAACAGTGGGCCAGCTGATGGAGTTGGGGGGAGGGGGCGGGGGGGCTCAAACAGACAGAAGGTAAAAAGAGGTGCTGCAGCACAGCTGGTATGAGAAAAGTAAAGTGTTTTTTGAACATTAAAGCATGTAAACATGAAAATAAGCAAAATAGGTCCCCTTTAATTTACAGTCGGGATAAATTGACTAAGACTAAGACACTCAGAAGGAAAAAAGGTCATGTCAGGTACTACCTACCTTTGGTTGGGACTCCGATCCAGTTGAGGTAACGTGTGAGTTTCTTTGACATGTAGGTCTTCCCTCTCGCAGGCAGGCCGATCATTACGATCACCGTTGGAGAATTTGTCATATAGGAGGCCCATGCTACACAGGAGACAGACATACATTTTGTCAAGCACATTAATAGAAAACGTACACAGTTTTATGGAGATAATGTTTGACCCTCCAATGTTAATCACCCTGAGAAAAGATAACAACAAAAAATACTGCATATCAGGCAGAGAAATTTAAGTAATATAGTTGTAAACTTATTGTCTTGGAACAGTTTGGCTGTATTTCAACATAACCAATGAAAATGCTGTATCAAAAGTGCATTTTGTTGCCATCTTTGCATGATTAAGACAAAATAATAACTAGGCCATGTGTGTACTGGTAAAAAAATAAAATCATAATATATATATATATATATAGTGCACTGGGATCAAGGACAGGATCTGAAGAAATTAGAAGAAGAAACACCCTGGGAGAGAAAGGCAATTTCCTCAAGAACAGTGGAAACCACAGGTGTCACACATGGTTTTTTTTTTCGCCTAGAGAAATTCACTTTTTTTATTTCTGTCTTTTGCAGGCTGGAGTCTATTAGTCATTTAGCTGCAGTGTCCCAGAAAGGTGAAAATCCACAGTGAACAATACAAGGTGTTAAGTTACACTGAAGTGCACCTGTGTGGACTCATAAAGTAATCAGTCATGCATGTTGAAATGTAATTATTGTGGGGAAACTTGGACTTTTACTTACAGCATTTCTTCTCATTCATTCTCAGGTCTGCTTTCTTGGATTCTGCAGAGTTTGCAGAACCGTTGTCTATGTTGATGTTCGACATGTTGAAAAGTCTTGTTTGAGTCAAAATCAGCTCTCTCTGTCTGTCTCAGTAGGGCTTTGTCCAAGCTGGTCTGGAAACAGAGGAGATAAATGTAGGCCTATAATGCAGCTTATTATACTCCCATGCATATAACAGGATCTTGCAACACAAAGCTATGGATCCTCTATAAATATGTTATGACATGGCTTTCTTTAAGTACCCCTTGGTAGCATCAACCAGAGGAGCAAAAGGATGCCACATCATCTCTTACTAAAGGAGAAGAAATCCGCTTGGCTGAGCTCACTGGGTATTTACAAAGCCGCATCATAAGAGCAAGCAATGATTTCCTCTCTAACCAGGGTGACTGAGTTCATGCGACAGTATAAATCACATGGAATTGATGACATAATAGTCTATGCAGGACGCATCATAAGCCTATTCATTTGTTTTTTTTATTTTTTTACCTGCTCGGTAAGAAAACAATGAGTCCTGCCGGTCTGGAAGCTTCAGCCTCGGATGTGGATCTCACGACCTGTCGGACCGAGAGTTTGCGCCCTCCTCTGCGGCCGGAGGAGCCAGTGTGCTCGGCCTGTCCTTGGTGCGGAGGTGCCTCCTCGGCCGGCTGGTGTCCTTCCAAGTTGGAGGTGTGTGTGTGCGCCTCTACGTCATTTTTTTTATTACTACCGTAAAGTTGATAATAGATCATCATACGTCAAAAGCACAGCCCTCATCCATCACTCATTTAAAAAGCACCTGAGAACAAAAACATACTGTCAGGTTTCTGCAAAAAGGATGAAGAAGTCAGCATGTTAAAAAAGAAAGCATCACAAAACTGATCACGTGGATGAAAAACATTTATTTACTCTATCAAACATTTTCTTTAAGCATATATAACTATACAAACGTTGCATAGTTATTTCATTCAACAATGGTCCTCGACACAAAACGACAGATAGTG
The DNA here is from genome assembly GCF_015220745.1 of Sebastes umbrosus. Taxonomy (NCBI): domain Eukaryota; kingdom Metazoa; phylum Chordata; class Actinopteri; order Perciformes; family Sebastidae; genus Sebastes; species Sebastes umbrosus. Next base: position 19,115,715 of record NC_051269.1, on the reverse strand, counting down.
GTCAGAGAGTCATGATTTACAGGTACCATTTACAAGTTTAAGTGCTAAAACAGAACCCCCAAATAAATAAAAGCCCACTTACACAATGTTTCCTCTTTAAATAGTACAAAAGGTTGGAAATCAAATTTGAGTCCTATGAAAAATTCATTTAATTAAGCTGGCAGCCTCATTTTTGATTGACCCGGCATTAGATTAGCACAAACAGTTAGATACTGATGAGAAACACCAGCGTGTAAGACTAAACAAAACTATCTACATTTACATTTCACTTTGTGTCAACACATCTGTACAAGACACTTGGAATTGTGGTTGCCACAGAAGCCTGAAATGATCTCAGACCTCAAACTCACGGGCTATATTTAACCACATACTGAACATTCAAGGGGGTTAGGCACTGGGTTAGTGGCGTGGCGGATGGACACCAGCTGAGCCGCCAGTAATGGTGTGTGAGAGCGATTGTCAGAGCATCTCGGGCTTGAGAATGACTGATGAAACTCAAGAGATACAAGTTTCAGCTGGAAGGCACAGACAATGAATATACAGTCAGTAGGTTTGCACTTTTTTTTATCGATGAGATGCTGTATGCAGCAGACGGTGGGGAACTTCTGGTCTCCAGTGTCCGACTGTTAGTGGTTCGCTGTTTTTCACATTAAGACTTGATTTTCCACAGCTGGAAATGAAGCAGAAGAGATAAAACTTTCAGACATCTTACAGAACAACACAAACGCATCATCACAGGGCGGAGTGCAGAATCACAGTGCTTCATCCCTCATTAGAGGAACAGTTTTGGGAAGTACGCTTATTCACTTTCTTGCTGCGAGTATTAATCTATACCAGTCTCAAGTCTGTGCTATAAATACAGAACTAGAGCCAGGAGGCTATTAGCTCAGCTTATCTGAAAGACTCTCTCTTTAAAGTTCAAAATTATATCTACCTGCAGCTACAGTATAAGGATAACTTTTGTTTAATCCGTACACAAACAGAAATGTAAAAACTATAAGTTGTGGTTAATGGTAATTAGAGGTGACATTAGAGGGGGCAGCCAGGTTAGTTATTTCACCCTGCTTCCAGTCTTTATGCTAAGCTAGGCTAACATCCTCCTAGCTCTACTGTAGCTACATACTTATTGCACACACATGAGAGTGGTACACAGTAGATCTTTAAATCTAACTCCGCAAGAAAGCACATAAATTAAAATGTTGAACTATTAATTTAACTTGAAAGCATGTTTTAGATCATCTCCTTCATCAGTAACATCATGCATTTTTTTTTTTATAGGGGGGAAATATCAGAATATATCACCCACAGCTTGAGAACTACCTTTGCAAAGGTGCACTATATTTTTTTTCTCACAAGCCAATCAGAGCAGAATGGGCTTTTTTGGGAGGCGCTAAAACGGAGCGTTTCAGACAGAGGGTGAATACAGGTACAGACGTAGGCAAAGTTGTTGGTAACGTTCCGTTAAAGAAAGAAAAACCCACAATGGTCACTGAAATAACTTGAAACTGACAAAAGTAATAATAAATAAAAATTCACTGAAAATTAACTAATGAAAATCAGACATTGTTTTTGAATTGTGGTTCAACAGAATCATTTTAAAAAACAAACTAATGAAACTGGCCTAGACAAAAATGATGGTACCCTTAACTTAATATTTTGTTGCACAACCTTTTGAGGCAATCACTGCAATCAAGCGATTTCTGTAACTCTCAATGAGACTTCTGCACCTGTTGACAGGTATGTTGGCCCACTCCTCGTGAGCAAACTGTTCCAGCTGTCTCAGGTTTGAAGGGTGCCTTCTCCAGACTGCATGTTTCAGCTCCTTCCACAGATGTTCAATAGGATTTAGATCCGGGCTCATAGAAGGCCACTTCAGAATAGTCCAATGTTTTGTTCTTAGCCATTCTTGGGTGTTTTTAGCTGTGTTTTGGGTCATTATCCTGTTTGAGGACCCATGACCTGCAACTGAGACCAAGCTTTCTGACACTGGGCAGCACATTTCGCTCCAGAATGCCTTGATAGTCTTGAGATTTCATTGCACCCTGCACAGATTCAAGACACCCTGTGCCAGATGCAACAAAGCAGCCCCATAACATAACCGAGCCTCCTCCATGTTTCACATTAGGTACAGTGTTCTTTTCTTTGGATGCTTCATCTCTTCGTCTGTGAACATAGAGCTGATGTGACTTGCCAAAAAGCTCCAGTTTTGTCTCATCTGTCCAAAGGACATTCTCCCAGAAGCTTTGTGGCTTGTCAATATGCATTTTGGAAAATTCCAGTCTCGCTTTTTTATGATTTGGTGTCCTCCTGGGTCGTCTTCCATTAAGTCCACTTTGGCTCAAACAGTGACGGATGGTGCGATCTGACACTGATGTACCTTGACCTTGGAGTTCACCTCTAATCTCTTTGGAAGTTGTTCTGGGCTCTTTGGTTACCATTCGTATTATCCGTCTCTTCAATTTGTCATCAATTTTCCTCTTGCGGCCACGTCCAGGGAGGTAGGCTACAGTCCCATGGACCTTAAACTTCTGAATAATATGTGCAGCTGTAGTCACAGGAACGTCAAGCTGCTCGGAGATGGTCTTATAGCCTTTACCTTTAACATGAAGGTCTATAATGTTCTTTCTCATCTCCTGAGACAACTCTCTCCTTAGCTTTCTGTGGTCCATGTTCAGTGTGGTACACACCATGATACCAAACAGCACAGTGACTACTTTTCACCCTTTAAATAGGCAGACTGACTGATTACAAGTTTGAAGACACCTGTGATGCTAATTACAGGACACACCTTAGTTTAATATGTCCCTATGGTCACATTATTTTACATCTTTTCTAGGGCTACCATCATTTTTGTCTAAGCCAGTTTCATCAGTTTGTTTTTTAAAATGATTCTGTTGAACCACAATTCAAAAGCAACAGCTGATTTTCATTAGTTAATTTTCAGTAAATTTTTATTTATTATTACTTTTGTCAGTTTCAAGTTATTTCAGTGACCATTGTGGGGTTTTCTTTCTTTAACGGAAGAGTACCAACAATTTTGCCTACGTCTGTATATTCAGATATACAGTGTGAGAAAAGCAATGTGTTTGTTTTAACATTAAAGCATATAAACATGTTCTAGTTGAAACCCAAAATACAAGTATGAACCTGAAAATGAGTATGATATGTCCCCTTTAAGTCTCAATATGCATGCTTTGCTTTGTTTATCTGCCAGATGGCCATGACCTAAGCAAGGTGGTTTCTGAGATATTACTAAGTTATCCCAGTAGGCTGCTAACAACCCCAACAGTTTGCTAGTATTATATATATATATTATTACTAGTATCATATAAATATAAATGGAAAATTTCACAATTTGCATTTAAAAGGCCACCCCAGTGTTTTATTATAGCAATTCTATGAAGTTGGGGTATTCACAAGAGAGAGATTGTTAAAAATTGTCCAAACTGAAGCAGCTGGAGTCAAGATAACATGAGATTTAGTCCCTAGTCAAACTCCTTTCTATTTTAACATTTAGCAGAAAGAGTCTCACTCTGATGTTGAAGCCGAGCAGGTCGCTGACCACAGCAGACACAGCGGACAGGATGACCACTTTGGTGATGTTGTAGATCAGAGGGTTCACGGTCAGACCCAGCAGTCTGAATGGAGTATCCAGCTCCTGGGGGAGGTAAGAGGGAATGCAGTGTCATTTGAAATTAACAACATGGGTCAAAGCAGAATTTATTAGGGATGTTATTAGGGATGTCTTGAGGCAATCCTAAGTGACGTATAGAAGGTGATTTAAGTTGTTGCCTTTTGGGCAGCGTTTTAGATTTGTAAGAGCTGCATGTTATTTTAAGTTTTGGGTAAAAATACAAGTATTTACAATATTTTACACTTGGAAAACAATTCTGAGTGAAAAGTTTTGGCTCTGCTGTAGGAATACTGTAAATAACCACGATAATTCAGATAAAGCTACTCTGTATGGTAAATTAAAATGAAACAATTTATTTTTCAAAAAACAAAGGATATAAATTTTGCTTACCTTCATCAGTTTTGTAGCCAGTTTCAAAACGTTGTTCACTATATTGAGTTCCTCTTTCTTATTGGGCTTTTTCTCCATCTTGAGATACAAATTGATCTGAAACATAAAATAGTTTTACATTCTGTGAATTGTGCAATAAAGTCATAGTAATTTATTCAAACCTGCATTAAATGATCCTAAAACTGAATCAGCTGATGGTGCTGAACTCACTGAGGAATAACCTGCAACTCCATGTGTTTTGCAGACACGGGTTCTTACCTGCTCAGTGAGCAGCACTGAGGAGTTGCTGTATTTGCAGTTGGTCTCTGAGCCCAGCGTGGCCAGCCGTAACAGAAAGAGGACGAGGGAGGAGGCCCACACCATCAGCTCCCAGTTTATCAGAGAATCTAGGAAAGTCTGGTGGCTGGAAAGAAGCTGACGAAGGGACACAAAAACAACAGTGTTCATACTCGTCGTAGCCACCAGCACTTTGTTGATGTGAAAATTACGATTTCTCTGCATCACGCAGAGCTTCTAAAGCTTTTTCTTCACTTCAGGTAATATGGTTAGATGGATGGATGTTTTCTGTCTATCTTCCTGTTATTTCATCTCTATGCAAGACTCGCAGTATTTGAACGTTATTAGATTTGTGTTCTCTAAACAGATCAGATCTGTTCCAGCGGATATATGACTGACCTGGGCACAGATGATGAATGAAATGGAAAGCGCCAAAAGGAAGATAGTGGAGACGATGACGTCAACGGAGCGCTGCGGCCCTCGCCTCTGCAATCAACAAGCAAGTCAGTGACACACCGTTACACACACAGACAAGTCCATTGCAACCCTCTGGTGGTGAAACAGTGCACAGTAATAAAAGAACAGGGGAGTGTTAAAGCAGGAGAATACAAACCCTGAGAAAAGAGCGTAGCGACAACCACATCTTTATGTTCTGGACTTTCTTCAGCCTGAAATGAGGGATCTCTGATTTCTTGGCCTTGCGAGCTGAAGTCAGGTGGCTGAAGTACTTGGCAAACAAGAGTCTCTGTTGGTGAAACATGGACGTACACTAGTGTTAGAGATGCAACGCACTTGACAGAGTTTAGCAGTCCTGCAAAGAGTCAAGTGGGTGATTCTGTTTCAATGTTTCTTCTCTGCCACTAGAGGGAGGAGAAGCTAACCTGAGTGGATAAACAGATTGATGAGTGTCGATGAGTTGTGTACTGTCTGGATTCATTTAAGTACATTGCATCAAAAAATCTACAATCAGCTGTAATAATACAATCAAACAATGATCCTGAGGCTTTTTTGCTCAGTTTTCACTCCCTCAGTTTACTACACATCTAGTCAGGCATGACATATTGTTATTTTTGGAATAAGTTGTTTGTTTTTTTGCCAGTCCACAGATTTTCAAAACAGGGCAATATCTGTACATGTTCAGTTTAAATCTTTAAATCAAGACACTTTATTACAGCTTACCCTAGAACTTAGTCGGGTCCATCACCCTTTTTAAATCCATTTAATACTGATGTTCTTATTGGTTGTTTTACTATTAATGTTTATTATTTTATGTGTTTGCTTTGTGCTTTTTTTTTTTTTTTTTAAACTGTAAAGTGTATTGGGACCATGCTGCATGGTGATTCTACACTTTATATAAAATTGATTGATTGAATGGATAGAGTAGAGTGTCAGTGTTCTTGGGATGTAAGATATGTGTTGATTGGATATTCTCAGGCATAGAAATGCCAAAAAAAACACGAGTGCAAACCAAAAAAAAGGATAATATTAAAGGATTTTGTCACTCCTGTTTCTTACTTCTATTTGGAGTAATAATGAAAAGGTTTGGAACAGTTCCCATAATGCGTTGGGGGATGCAATTACAAAGTATAATATTATTAGTTAGTGAGTTAGCTGTAGGCTGTACAGACAACATGTTAAAATCATTTATTTGTATAACAGTTCACCTGTAAATGGAATGAAACTGGACCGCTTACATAAAGGAAAAATAGCAACGTATATCTTGTTAAGTAAAACTGCAATCACAAAGGGTTGAATGTACTTTGTGTATTTCAGATATAATCTGGTCAGGCATATCCCTCACTGTGATACAACAATCTAAAAGAAATAGGATTGTAAAGGACACTGTATGGATGAAAGTTCTTTGAAAATGACCAAAACAAATCTTACATACATATATGTATGCTGTTTGTGTGTATATTTTTTTCTAAAGGACAAATAAAAAAATAACCATGAAATATAATGTCTTTCTGTATTTATTGTATTGTTTTTAAGTGAGCATTTATCAGAGGATTACTTACAAATGTGGCGATTACGAGGCAAGAGCTGAAGTTAAAGAGTATATTTTCTTTTTATGATTCCTAAGAAAATTCATGGACGTTTATATGAGATATTAATAACCCTGTAAGGTGGAACTCAAGCTGAATCTAACAGTATGTATCGTGTGTGTATTCAGATTTGACTGAGTTATGACTGACATGAAGGAATGTGAGTTTTGGCGGTTCAATGGGTTAAAATGCAATACTACTTTACTACACATGCCATAGTGAAACAACATAACTGGAAATAAAGAGCAAGAGAATGATCCAAACAACACAAAGTCAGTGCTCACCTGTTTGTACGTTCTCTCCGCCACACACATCATGAAGAAGAACAATCCTATGAGGCAGACTCGTTGCACCGTCGTGATGAAGAAAAAGGCGTATTCATGGGCACCACGCTGCCCCACCACCATTTCCCCCAGCTCTCTCAGGGACCCGCAGCCAAGGCTCGACATGTCCAGATGCTGAGCCACGTAGAAGGCGAAGGGAAGCAGTGCCAGAGTGGCGGTCATCAGCCCGCCAAGCATAAGGTAACCCACGCCCTGCTCCACCAACTTCACCTGGGAAGAAACACAAGAGAGAGATGAGAAAGACAGAAGACATCTTATGCTGCAACATTTCTATGGTGATAAAAGCTACAGCAACTCAGACAACATCATTGTGTTAAATTAATACAGCCTGTGTATGTGTATTTTACTAATGTCTACAAGTGATTATATCACATTTTGGCATTTACGTAATCATGTAAAATGTTAATTCAAATTTCTATATGCCACTTTATTTCATTACTGAAGATGGCTCTACTTATAATTACAATATTTCCTGCCAAAGATGTGACTGTGTGATAGACAAACTGGAAGATAGTATGTGTAAATACTGGACTTAGGCACACAGTCCAGTTGTTTGGTTTTAAAGTCTGTATTATGTTGCACATGCGGCTTTAAGGCCCTGACACACCAAGCCGACGGTCGGCCATCGACCAGTTTGGGCCGTCTGTGAGCGTCTGTCAGCCTAGTTTTTGCAGTGTGTCCTGCACCATCGGCTCTAATCTGCCCGTGTTGGAGTTTTTCCGGCCGATTCAGCATGTTGAATCGACGGTGGAGCTCATCGGTGAGAGAAATCACTCTGATTGGCTGCTCAGCTTAAACAAATCAGTGCACGAGAAGAGAAACAGATGTGAGGAAAATAAGCCAACGAGTAAAGTCAAGAGGAAAAACACAGAAGGCTCTTCTCATTTTTCATCTTCTTCGATCTGATCATTCCAATACATGTATATTTTCACAGCGACATGGCCATCTGGAATGAAGCTAAGTGGTCAGTGAGAGTGGTGTGAAAATGGTCAGCAGACGCCGCTTTATTTCATGTAAGTATCATATGGCTTGTATGTCTGCTGTCCTCGGTCTTCTGGTTTCCCTTTTTGAATGACGAATACAGACTACCGCCGCCTGCTGGTGTGGAGAGTTATTTCCTCTGATGCAGGCGCAGAATGTACGTGCTGACTAGTCGTCAACCTTCATTGCCACTAGTTCTTTGATGCCGACTTGGTGTTTCTGGGCCTTAAAAAGGCACACAGTCCAGTTGTTTGGCTTTAAACGCCTGTATTATGCTGCACTTGCTGTTGATTTTACCCACAGAATTCATACCAATGTAAAGAGGATAATATTTACCCGTGTGAGGATGATCCCGCTGATCTCCAATACTGACATGTCTGCCTTCTTACACTCGCCCTGCTCCCATATTATGGCACTGACACGGTCCTTGGATGGGTGACATGCCTGCAGCCAAGACAGCTGGCTCTGAAATCAAACACATTAAATAACATCCAGTTTAGTGGTGGCTTCCACAGTGTAAAAAATGAATTCAATGAATATCACAGTCTACATGAAGTCCACCGTGAGATTTTGGGACTTCTAATAATGTTTGAGTGTTCATGAATAAAATGTACCAACATGTTGACGAAGAAGGGCATTTAAGGTTATTGGCGATCTTACTCCGGTGGTTCCCTGCTGTAAGCTCTCATCATCACTGCTCAGAGTAGTGGTTTGTGGCAGCGCCATGCCAGCGTTGTACCTCCCGTTCGCCTCACTGTCACTGCTCCCCGTGGAGGCGGAGTCAGGCCCTTGGAGAAGCTCCTCCCACAGCGTGTCATCAGTGTCGGAGGCGGGACGAGAGCCCACAATCGGCCTGAGGCGATCCACCTCTCGAGGCTTCACCTTGATGGAAGCCCCACTCCCTTCCTGTTTTCAGTATTTAAAAGAGTTGTTTCAAATCATGCTGAACTGTGATCAATCTTAAAGGCTTGTTTCTATGTTAGGAACACACAACTGATGTAAAGTACACATCTAACTCCAGTTTCATTAACACAGAGTGGAACAACAAGGTTTACCTGAGGTCTTAATGCGGGTTTGGGGTTTAGATTTCTCTTCCTAACAGAAGATGCTGGTGCAGATGTCGGCAATGTTGGAGCAGGAAGTCTCTCTTGATGAGGTACCGGAAGAAGGACTTCCACTGGTTGTACTCCCTCCTCATCATCACTGGAGAGCTCGTCGGATGCCCCAAATCCTGACTTTCTTGAGGTCTGTGAGAGAATATCGAGACAAATTTTAAAAATGTATTCCAAAACATGCAGGAATTTGATAAATGCCACAGACAAAATAATAAATTAGATATTATAACTTAAAATGTATTTTTCAAAATCTTTTATGTTTTCTAATAATGAAAACACATTTATACAAATATACAGTACATTACACACTAAGTCAGTAGAGCTAGACTTAATTACACTTGAATGTATTTGTAGGTGCATCAAAAAGCAGCTGAATGTACATTTTGTCTGGGAGATGTCCTGTTGTCCGTTTTACGACTTCAACCCTTTCACGGTGTGTTTTCAGTTCAGGAAAGTTAATTATAACCCTCTTTGCTCGCCTAAAAATGTCTTATTCAGCGTTCAGTTATACTTAGCTCCACCCTCTTGCGTCACTTCTGGTTCTAAAAATAACAAGATGACGACGGCCAAAATGCCGAAATCTAGGTTTCAAAACAGCAGTCCACAGACCAATGGGTGATGTCACTGTGACTACGTTCATTTCTTATATACAGACTATGGTCTAGGGCATCTTTGAGCACAGTTCTTTACTACAGGGAATTAACAAAATAAACAGACCATCTGACAATCTAATGCAATCCAATACAATATCACTAGAGTAAATAAAACATCAACAAAGGTTCTCATTTATTTTAAGCTCTAGTCAGTCGAGGAGGGTCATTGATTGCATTAAAGATACAGGCGTTCTTCACTATCTTTTCTAAATCAATCCGCCTTTCTACGGCTATTGAGACAGCAAACAAACAAACAAACAAAAAGATCCAGTTACAGATGAATAACTCTTAAACTTCAGCTGTAGGCGTAGAGTTTAATTCTAACTTATTTTCCAATACAGCCCAGCTGTATTTATTGACTTGTTTTTAATTCTCACAATTACTTTAATTGCTGTCATTAGTTCTTTGTTTGCTTTATACCACAGCACTGAGATCGACTAGTGAGATGAGTGACTGTACCCTCCCCTGGCTTTCTTCGAACTGCCAGGGCCCCTGCTGCTCTGTGTCTCCGCTGTCCTTCTTTTCTTCCGTTTTTTTCAGCCCTCTGCCCTTCCTGGGCCTGAAGGAGACAAGATAAAAATAACAGTCAAACACAAGAGATTGAAGATACAGCAGGCTAAAACCACAGGAGTGAGAGAATTATTGAGTGTCAGAGAGGCTTTATCAAATAACTTTAGGTTGGTTAAAAGTCCTTGGGTCTATTTGTGTGCGTAATGTGGGATTTTATGCACGTGCCAAGAGGTGAGAGTGTGTTTGTAAAGGCAAATGAGTGTGCAGTGCCTAACAATGAGAAAACCACCTGCGTCTGCGAGCGGGGCTGGTGGTGCAGCTGGCAGCTGGACTGCCCGAGGGCCACCGGCTGGACTCGGTCGACACAATCTGGCAGTGCACGGTACCCAGCAGCAGCATCAGACACATGGGCCCAAACACCTCGCTGGCACTCGCCCCAGGGACCTCCAAGTACAGCGCCACCGCTGCCACTGAGGGGAGCAAAACATTTGGCAACAGCAAACAAAACGGTCTCTTAGGGGAGCCATTATAACAGAATTCATGCTTACTAATGAGGTCTTTCTGTGTGGCTCAGGTGTGATGGGTAACACGTTTATTGTTGCACATGGCTGAATGTAAACTGTGAAATGGAGATACTGCACTGGGTACATATTAAAAAACATTTACTGTATTTAATTCCTTTAATGACCGAGTGTGTGTTTCCATGGCTTAGCAATTTCAAAAGAGAAAATCTAAAAACCTTTTAGCACTAGTCTGAAGGACGACACACACTCAAAATGTCACTGTAGCAATAAAAGTCTTTTAAACAGGACCCTTAGTAAGTTAGTTTTAAAACCATTACTTGATGTGCATGTCAAGTTTGTTAATTTATTATAACCTGGCTCCATATATTCTCCTTCTCTGTGGATTTTCAAAGCACATGAATGATTGCTAATAGCATTGTAAAAGAGGTTATTTTATAATATAAGGGATTATTTTTTCAAACCTCTTATCTAAGTGACGTTTTAATGATATCTTCGATAAAAGACAAGAATGAGCAGAACTGAAATCTGTCAGTAGTATGAGTCAATTCACAGTGTGGTTCTTGTCAGTACAGTATGTAAATGTTTGAATCAAGGTTATAATAGTAGTTTTCAAATAGCTTATTTTATTTTAGTTTTGACTTTTCGATTTAATTTTACAGAATTTGCCAATTTTAGTTTAGTTTTTCAGAAAGGTTTAGTTTTAGTTTGATATATTTAGTTTTAGTTTGTTTTTGTTAGGGCCAGGTATAATGTGTTAGAAGTATGTAGCTACATATAAATACAAAACACATTGGAGGACTGTGTAGGAATAGCCATAATGTTTAATGTTTAACCTTCACGCTACTTTAGTGAAGCAATTGCGTGACAGTCTTCTTCTGGAAGTCCATTCAATGTCTGTGGTTCAATGTCACGAGAGTTGTCAGAAATTCATGCGGTCTCCCTTTATCTGCACTGATATATTATAGTTAAAAAACTAAAACTGAAATGAATTTGCATTCATTTTTATTTTATTTGTATTAGTTGTTTAACCAGGCAATATGCATTCAGTTTAGGATAACGTTTTTTTCATATTCAGTTTCAGTTTACTAACAATATTTTTCACTGCTTATTTTTGTTTTCGTGTCAGTCTTAATTTACTTTAATGGTTTGAATTAATTTTCAAATTTAGGGCAGTTTTCCCCGAGAAACTCACAGCCCCTGTGTGAACAGAACTTAGATTAGAAATGGTGAGCTAACCTTGCATGAAGTATAGCACGAGGATACATGAGGAGACGGACTTGGAGGTCACCTGGATCCACCACTGGAAGAAGAACGGGAACAGCAGCACTCTGACCAGACCCTTCCGAGTCAGAGCTGCCCAGGGACTGTCTGGTTTGGCTTTGCTGAATGTTGATCCTGAGGGGAGGAATGAGATAGTCTCTTACACAGCTTCATCGAAACCATTACAGATATGACGGTATCTCCCATAACAAATGCATTTGTTACTGTGTAGCTGTGTGTATGCAGATTATGTAAATGTCTGTTATCAAACAAACAGATGGAAAACTACTCTTTATTGATCCTCACCTCTTACTAAGTCGACATCGATGAGGTCTGATTTGATGTGACCCGACCTCCTTGGTTTTCTGTCCAAACCCTGGATGAATGGCAAGTGGTATTGTTTGATTTAGTGTAAATGCACAAGATGAATACACAAATATTTATTTCTTTACAGAGATTTGTAAGTGTCTTACATTTAGATCCGTCTGCTCCAGAGATTTCTCCCACACTTGTTGATCATAGGCCCCGATCTGTAGCAACAACAGAACTTTTATCATCCTTTTCCTACAAATTAAACACTACGGGGGGTATTTACTATGGATATGCAGCCCTTAGTCAAAGTGAGATTGTCCATATTTATTGCACCAAGGTTTTGCCCAGTTAAAATGGAAGAAAAGTGCCATTTGGGCTCACGCCTATGGTAAATTATTCCAATCAAAGGGACCTTAAAACAGAATGCTTTTTTCATCCATTTCTGCAGAGACTGCGGGAACAGAGAGGCAGAGCTGATCAGAGTGTCTTAATAAATGCATTGAGGTGTATGGCTGTAAAAACGTTTACATCTTGCGTTTAAAAACAGCTAATTAAGAGGCTCATACATATCACAATGATTAATATGAAACAAACATTTCAAAAGAGACCTACATAAAATATTTTAAATAACATTTAAAAGGTAAAGAAAAGGTGAGATGGGACTTTTTTTTTATACTAGCTGAAAACACTTTCTTTCGTGCTCCACTGCTTTTCAGACATCTCAACACATGTCTTAAACAGCCTGCCGTCAGATCTTATTGACACAGATAAAATGCAGCGGAGTTGAAAAATGTTGTGCCCTTGGCAGCGTTGAGCTCTGACAGGCTTAGTAATAATAATATTCCCCTACATGTCTCAACATACAGTATGGTAACCTGTTGAACAGGTCATATCTATTTTTTTCCCACTTTATTTGGTTTGTGCGCAGTCATAAAAAAAAACAGGAAAGGTAGACAGGAACAAAAAGTACATATTTGATGAATTGTAGATTCACGAGGAGTGTCCCTGTCAAATAAATTAAGAAAAAATAAATAAATCTCAGTCTTGAACTGGTGTGTGCTGGGTTTTTTCTGAGACCATTTGCATTTATTGATATAAAAACATGGCCTCTGTCTGCCTCTTTGGAATACATGTTTTTTTTTAATTATTATTTCAGACATATACAATACATTCATAATATAAATGTATAGCTGTTTCTGTCCTAATAATCACAAAATCTTTGTTTCAGAAATGTCTTTATATGTCTATTAGAAATTGGTTTGTTGGAAAAATTAAAAGGGACTGTTTGTAACTTCTTACACGTATAAATCAATCCGGGTCGGTGTTCCATGCGCGCTTGCGTGTGCCTACGCTGTTCAGACAAGACTCCAACACAAACTACACGGAAGCACCAAAACCACAAAGGTATATCTAGTGAAGCCCGTCTGTTAAACAATGTTGGCCGCGGTCAGAGGATGCGTGGGAGACCGTAGCTTTGGTCTCCAGGACCGGAGTCTATGCTGTACTCAGTTGCCTGCCTGCCTGCCTGCCTTCACTCACACACCACGCGCGTTCTTGCTATTTCTCTCCACCTCACGTGCATGCGCGCACACTGCAGAAGAGTTAGTTTAGCTCTGAGAATATCTAGTGAATGTACAGTGGACGTTTGTGCAGAAATAACTGCTGCAGCTCCTCCAGACCAACAGAGTTTTACCGTGTCTCGTGAAGTGACGGGGCTCTGCAGCGAGTAACGTTATCGTCTCCGACCGGGTGCCGGTGTCTCCCTCCGACCGCGGTCGGGAGGCTGAGACAGGAAAAGCCAACACTAGGATCAGCAGTGATTCATGGAGAGACCTTCGTCTGATCAGCTAACATTACTGCCAAGCAGGTGAAATATAGAGTGATATTGTGGTTTTAGCTGACGGGTGTCGCCTCACTGTTTTGAGCGATGCTCGTTCATGTCTATTTAGAGCGAGCACAAGCGCGAACCCGACGCTAACTTTCGTTGACTTAACGGCCACAGGTGTCGCTGTTAACAAGCTTTTCTGATTCTTACAAACAGTCCCTTTAAATGTACTCTTTTTAAATATGTCTTTAACAATAAAACATTTGTCTTACCTTCTCTTGATACCAGGCTATTCTGGCCATTGTCACCTGATGCTGGAACCAGTGAAGTCGCAGTCAGGTCATTTCACAAAGAGCACAGGAAACAGAGAGGACTGGGCAGGAATCCAGATTTGTTCACTAAACAAACAAGAGAAGGACATATTGTACTTTTTACTTCACTATATGTATTTGACAACAGATTTCTAGCAACATCATTGATTTACTAATCCAGTGATTTTATATACTGTATAACAATCTGCATTATGTGTACTTTTGGTACTTTAAGTAAATTTCAATACTCATGTATTTACTTAATAAGGTTTTGAACAATGCGGTACAGATTGTAAAGCCCATATAAATACAATTACCTTGACTTTGTATGCTGGACTTTAACTTGTAATAGACGTAAAAGCAACACAATGAAATCAAACAGAGTAAACTAAACATGAAGACAGCTGTAGGAGCACTGTTACCACGGTAACGGTTGTTAACGGTAACGGTTGTTCAGTTGTGAAGCAAGAATCTGTTTAAATGTACGTTAGCTAACGGTTAAACCGTTGTAACCAAGTAACCGTTAGCCAAACCGTTGTAACCAGTTAACCGTTAACTAACAACAGCTATCCCGTTAGTTAATAACAGAGGCTACAGAAACTCACCTGAGATTAAACAGTACGGGTTGATTAGACACAAACTGGAAGAAGACTTCAACAATCATCACAAGCTGCTCGGTAAACACGTTTTGTCATCTGTTGTCAGGCGCTGTTGTAACGTCTTGTTGTTGCTAACTAACTCCTAGCTGCGAGGCTTCACCTCACTGACGCTGTTAGTGACTCACAAATGTTGCGTTTCTACACTGTTTTCTTCCTCCTGCATATGTCTGTCTACCTGTACGTGTGTTTCAGGTACTCTGTAGTTAGATAACTTCACTTTGTGTGTAACATTAGTTCTGTTCTTCCGCTTCTCTCTTCCGGGGTTTGTTGTGCTTGTGTGAGATGTTTAATCCCTACGCGTTGTCTCTCAGGCGGAGTTTTGCGCTCGCTCAATTTGCGTTCAGATTCATTTTCCGTGGGTTAGATTGAGACAACAACCATTGTTTTTTAATGTTAAATAAATATTGGTGCGCGCTACATTTTAACACAACATTTGACTGATGAAGCTTGTCACTCACTAGAAGAGGGAAGGTGCTGCCTGAGAGACTAGTGTACGGACAAAATGAACCCAAAGTCTGGACTTTTTAGCCAATCAGAGCGCAGCAAGAGTGAGACAGCAGAGTGGATTAGATTTGCAACTAACAATATTTTCAATTTTTTGTATTTTTTTGTATTTGTATTACTTAATTGTATTTATATATTTATTGTTTTATTATTATTATTATTATTATTATTATTATTATTATTATTATTATGTATGTGGGGTAGGTATGTTTGTGAGTCTGTCTGTAGATGTTTTTGTTTTTGATTTTTGTCTATTTTTGATGAAAATTCAATAAATAAATAAAAAAAACTAAAAAAAACAATTATTTGAATTATTGATTATTCTGGCGAATACTTTCTCAATTAATTGTTTGATCTAGAACATTTAGCTGAAGCCTAAAGTGACATCTTCAAATTAAGGACCGAGCTTTTAGAAATACCGCATCCACCATATACACATTTTTGATTAGTCACCAGAAAAAGTCTGTAAAATTGTCTTTTTTCCACATTTTGAATTTCAAAACACTTCCCATAATGCCAGGAATATGATTCTGGTGGATAAATTCAAAATCTCATTATTTTAATGACCTTAAACAGTCTAGTTTAAGGATTCTGACTCAAAAAATATCAGAACCAGGCTTAAAAAAAAAACATACCATGTGAAATGTACGTGAAACTGTACAATATAAACACCTTCTCAAGACAATAAAACCTAAAAATTCCCTGAAATAATTAAGAGGTCATAACCTTTGCGCCCTTAATGGTGGCTATGTTCAAATTGCAATCCCAAACCCAAAGATAATCACTGTAAGATCACAAACGACCAAGAAAATCAGAAAATCATCACAACTGAGAAGATGGAATTAGGGGATGTTTGGCATATTTGCTTGAAAAATGACTGAAACGATTAATCAGTTCTCAAGATTGATACAGATTAATTTACTGATTGACTAATTGTTTCAGCTTTAATGAAGATGGTGTGTTTTTTTTTTGCTGGCATACAAAAAGACTGCAAACCACATGGCAGACCGACACCTATATATTTATGATTTTTTCTTAAAATATACATATAAGAGAAAACATTATTGCAACACTTCCGTCTAGTACTACTATCTAAAGGCTCCATTGTCTCAATAAATGCCTGTCATCTATGCAGCAGTGTTGAAAATGAACTCTGCTGTCTTGTTAGTCAACAGCCTGTCAAGATAGAGGACGAGTGTCATTTGTCACTCGACTCCTGATTGTCCGATGACGGTTGGTCTTGCTCAGCTGAGCACACGATCTTAGCCTTGACCTTCTTGTTGGAGGAAATGATGAAGTAGGGGCTGAGGGCAGCGTAGCAGGAGGAGAAGAACACCCTCATATCGGCCACCACTGGTGACACCTTTGCCACCGTCAGCATGTAGATCCAGATCACGTTATCAATCCCGAAGAAGACCACATACAGAACCACCAAAGTGATAACAGTTTTGGCCGCCCTGGTCTCTGCCCCACCGCCCTGAGAGCGACGGATCCCTCTCACCTGGCGGCTGTGGCGGTGGAGAAGCAGCAGGATGTAACCACTCGAGCCCAGCATCAGGGCGACGAAGGCGAAATCCCTCGTAGACACAGCCACCCCATTAATCACATAGGACAGGTGGTCTCTGAAGTCCACATGACAGAAGCCCAGGTTGAGGGTGAAGGCAGGGACGGTGCCGTTACGTGGAGCCATAGAGAAGAAAGGGGCTGCGATGCATACGGCCATGTTGAGGAGCCACAGCAACGCAAAAGTGGGGAGGACCAGGGAGGGAAGTGCGGGCTTCAACCGGGACAAACGGGGTCCAGCGGGGGCAATGGTCACTGCCTGAAACACGCTGAGCATGCAGGTGATGCAGACTGACAAAGCCCGGCCGATGCGGTAGGCGTAGATCACCACCTTACAACCGGGATCATTCAGCAGGTCCCTCAGCCCAAACACAGTCATAGTCTGGGGGACGCAGCGGGTCAGCAGCAGCATCAGGTTGGCAAAGGCCAGGTGGCACAGGATCATGTCTACAGGAAGGAGCTTGGGGTCTGTGTAGATGATGTGGGCGTACGCCAGCAGCACCACAGTGTTCCCCAAGATGCCCATACCTGTTTGCAAGAGGAAGGAGACTCCTTTGATGGTCACACACAGATCCATGATCCTGCAGCGGTCATGATTTGAAAAGCAGACAGAGAAATCTGTTATGAATACACTGCACACAAGAAACATCCTCCAAGTTACCAAACTTGATCAAGTCTAATAGAAACCTAATAGCCTGAATATAATCATGCAATCTCCCGAATGTCTTTCAGTGAAAATCATGCTCACCTGAAGTTGAAAAGTAAAGCCTGTTGTGCATTAAATGTTTAATAGCCCGTGTGATTGCAATTTATGGTCTTCGATGCCCCTCGAGATCATTGGCCAACATTGTGGTGTTCAACCCACAGTTTGGCAAATTAAAGCAACAAACTAAATCTGACTCAGGTGACTCCAGAGGGCAAGCACTACATGCACAAAGGGAATATACGACTGAAGGATACACACACTTTTTCAAGTCTTAATTAAAACAATAGTCCAGTGCCCATATGAACATTCGTACAGATTTAGCTTTCTGTAATCATTCCTCCTGTTCATACCTAACATGCTTTTAATGGAAGTGACGGCACAAAAAATTGATGTCCTTGGTAGCCCAGTATTTGGACATTGTGTTCCCCTCAGTGGGCAACTCCGCAGTTCTGAAAAGTGAAGCCAATGCAGAAGTGCTTTAAACTTGCATTCTTTCTAACAGCCAGCAGGGGGCGACTCCTCTGGTTGCAAAAAGAAGTCTGATTGTATAGAAGTCTATGAGAAAATGACCCTACTTCTCACTTGATTTATTACCTCAGTAAACATTGTAAACATGAGTTTATGGTCTCAATCGCTAGTTTCAAGTCTTCTTCAATACAGCATGATGTTCATTTAGCAAATCATGGTCCCATTTAGAGTCAAATAGACCATAAAGCAGGGTATGATTTAGGGCGTTGCTAACTTGTGATTGACACGCCACTACCACGGCGTTGTCCAGTCTGGGAGTTGTCTGAGTTTTCGTCTTAGAACTTTAACCCTTTCACAGTGTGTTTTCAGTTCATGAAAGTTAATTTTAACATTTTGGTTGCCTAAAAATGTCTTATTCAGCATTTGGTTGTTCTTAGCTCCACCCTCTTGTGTCACGTCTGGTTGCAAAAACCCAAGATGGTAATGGCCAAAAATCAAGGCTGAACTCGAGGCTTCAAAATGGCAGTCTACAAACCAACGGGTGACGTCATGGCTCATGACTATCATCATGAATACTTCCACTTCTTATTTACGGTCTATGGTTAATCTTCCTCTAGCTCCTCAACACCTGCATGAGCTAAGCAACCATACTCTTCTCCTTTGGTACCAAAAATGACTTCATGGATGTCCCCCATCACCTCCACTGAAAACATATTAGGAATAGATTTTTTAGTGGCCAGTAGGAATATGAAGAATGATTACAGTAAGCAACATATGTTTCTTCACTCTCTTCACAGAGCCGGATGCATGTTTCTACAGCAGCCTAGAACGGACAAACCAAACACTGGCTCTAGATAGGGCCAGTCATGTTTTCACATTATCGTGCCGGCCACAGTAGATTCTCCTATACGCTTGGCACACAGGAGAAATTTCAGTTAGTTGCGATCTGCAACCTCACCCTAGATGCGGCCAGATCCTACACACTGTACCTTTAAGTTTTAATGTGACATCCTAATCACAACTGATGAGCGCAGCTGGAAATTAGAGTAAAGTTTCTGGGTTGGAATCACATACGTGATATCAAACATCTCCAGGCTGTACATCATCTCAGCATTCCAGATTCGTTTTAGGATTTAGTGTTGGGGAATTGTTCATCATTATGAAAAGTAATTGAGCTGCCTTAGGTCATATGAGCAACATATGTGAATTCTAAACTTGAGTGGTATTTCCTTGTACCTTAACTTCCACATGTCAGTTTCAGCTTCTATAGACAGAAAGACTGCATGTCAGTCAAATATTATAATGCTATTTCCCTGTGGAGTTAAAAAATAGAGTTAAACAGCCCCCGCGGAGACAACAGTGTGCGGTTATTGTTGATGCAAAAGCAGCCTGATGATGCCTTGAATGAGCCATCAAGAGGCTTTTACATGCACAGCTGGTGCTTCAGTTCGCGCTCCTTTCCTCCTTCATGTCCTGGGAGCCTGTTAAAGGACACAGAGGAGCAAGACAATTAGCCATAAAACAATGCATGTCTGTACTAATTTGGGGCATAGGGACAATCACCCATTATTCATCTGTGTTCTTAACTCTCAGCACTGACATATGCTGCAACAGAAGTTTGCAATTCGTAGCAATGTATTTCAGCACGATTTTCTTTAACTGTAAATGACAAACGTGTCTTAAATTAAAAGTGCTTTAACCTATTGGTCAATTCTATATTTCTCTTTTCTCAGTTGTAAAAGTCTGATTGCGTCTATGCTGAAACACTGTTGTTTGAGAAGCATGTTTTCTCCCGGGAGTGAGCTTTGGAATAAAGCATCCTAACTTGTTATTCCCCTGTACATGTTTACATGTTCAGAGAGCTAATTAAAATGGCAAGTTCAAGCATGTCCTTCTCAGGGGATTGCATCATGAACAGTACACTGCATTGCAAAATAATTTATTTTTTCCCTTCTGACATTTGATTTCTTTGCTTATGGCTGATGCAAATAGTTTTTTTTCCCCCATTGCACTAATTTAATTTAAATTTTACATTAACTAATTACGTTACAATAATATCCTCAGAGGTAAAGTTTATAGTTTAATACAGGATTGTGTTAAGTGTGTTAAAAAGTGCTATCAAAAGTATGAAAATCTCATTTGAGTACAGCTCATATTGTGCAAAGTATTTTATTATACATGCAAAACCATTAAGTGATTTTATTGTATCCATAAAGGCATCCCTTATACGGGAATACAATATGATGTGTCACATATATTATTGCATGCAACAGAAAAAATAAGACATTGTGCATAGTTATTGGCATGACCTGTATATATATATATATCATGTACCTGGCAACTGGTTCAGAAATACATCCTCTTGCATCATTATGTGCTGTATTAACTTAAATCAAGTCACCACTCAAGTGTTTAAGTTAGTTATTAACATACAAGTCAAGTTAGGTCAGAGCTATGTATACTTTTTAACCTTTTGCACCTTTGAGTATGCTGCTGAGGCTTTGGTTGTTGAAGAAGGCTTTGGTTGTTAAGTGGCACCCCTCACCGTGCCACTTAATCTGTCCCACAGCGAAAATATGGTTTAAGAGGCTTTTGGATTTGCAGTCTCCCGTCTGATATTGATGGGCCTTTTTAGACTCTGTATTTGCATTTAAGGGGAGGGGAGCAAAATTGACCTCCCACGACCTTTGATTTTATTTATCTATATATTTATATCT
This sequence comes from Sebastes umbrosus, assembly GCF_015220745.1. NCBI lineage: Eukaryota > Metazoa > Chordata > Actinopteri > Perciformes > Sebastidae > Sebastes > Sebastes umbrosus. The sequence continues at coordinate 19,094,918 of NC_051269.1, read as the reverse complement.
TTTCTCGTATCCTTCTAACATACAAGTAAAATAACTCAATCACACTAAATGTTGAAAACACAAAGTGATCTTAAGAAATGTGTTTTCATTCCATTGAGTGCCTTCACCTTTCAAATCAAATCTACAGAGATCATTCATCAGTTTAGGTACCTGTTTACTGTTTTCTCTATTCACATCACATTTTATAGTTTTTTTATTGTGCTTTATGTACCTTTATGTCTGTGTGCACTCTGTGTTTCACCTGGCTGAAAGATAAATCTCCCTTCAAGGACAATAAACATAACTTTGAAGCGTTCTGAAGTACAATGGAGGAGGATGAAGTGTAAAAATATTCAATTACAAGTGAAAGTCCTGCATTAAAAACGTTATTTTGTGTAGGATCTGGTGGTATGTAGCGGTGAGGTGAGGAGATTGCAATCAACTGAAGCCAACGCAAAAATGCAAATAGCCCTCTTTAGAGCCATTTGGAGCAGAGCCAGTGTGCAGAGTGTGTGTGTACGTGGGATGTGAGTGGTGAAGCAAGAGTGAGAGTGGCGGCGGCGATGGAAGAGAGTAACGTTATCTACTCCGGCCAAAGCAGGAAAAGTTGACAGTGTTTTGTTTTTCCGTTCTGGGCTCTTATTGAAACATGGCGGTGCAACATGGCGGACTCCGTAAAGAGGACCCACTATGTGTATTTACCCAGATCATTCTAAGACAACGAAAACACGATTCTTATTATCAGGTGATCATAGACTAAAGAAACATACTTGTTAATATTATATTCCATTTCTGCCAATAGATCCCCATAAATGTTACACACGGTTCCTTTAAGTAAAAGTAATATTAGCAAAATACACTTAAAGTAAAAGTACTCGATGGAGAAAAATGGCCCCTGCATATTTTATTATATATTATATCATTGGATTATTGGTAATGATGTGTTAGTATCATGTTACTGTTGCAGTAAGTTAAGGTAAAGCTATATATAATATTGTGTACAAAGCATCATATTTTATAAAATGATCGTATGTTTTGTAACTAGTATCTAGTACTAGTGGAGTAACAAGTCAAATATTTCCCTCTGAAATGAGTAGAAGTATAAAGCAGCATAAAATAGAAAAGTCAAATACAAGTACCTAAAATATGCACCATGAGTAAATGTGCTTAGTTACATTCCATAACCGTATTAAGTATCAATAAACCAACTCAACACTATCAATACCTGAAATCCTCCTATATCGTGTTCAAAATGTGAATTTCACAAGGCTAATGTGCATTAAACTAATCTGATTAATGATCATATTGTAGCATTTTGTCTTTTTATTTCAGTGGAGGACATGTCTCATCATGTACTTGTGAGAAATGGACTTAATATTCATTACCAGTTACCTGCTGCGGGACATGAGAGAGTTAAATCATGCAGCCCACTAACACTTATTTGCCCTTACAACATCCTCGCAGTTTAGATTTAATTCCATTTTTAGATTTTTTTACTGCTCTACTACTTTGGATGAATTACACAATCGTAAATCGGACGCTCTGTCACGCTCTACAGAGGAAATTGTGGATGATCTACAGTACCATGCAGACTGAGTGGAACGTCCTCTGGTTTTTGTTTCAGCTTCCTCCACTGGAGGACACTGTGGTGTTGGTGTTTGACTAACCAACACAAGAGAGGTCTGTTTTAATAGGTAGTGGCTTTTAAAATTGATTGCAGGAATTAAAAATACAAAAGTAATATGAAGGGTCTTATAAGGAAATTTAAATATAGGATCGGTAATTAGAAAAGAAGGATTCAATAGTCTCCGCTCAGTGGAACAGTGACACTGAGAAACGGTTTTAATCTTTTTTGACTAACATGTGGCTAATAGATATTATCCGCTCATTAACACCAGTTTCTCCGTCCACTGGTTGGAGCTTTCCGTGTGTTATCCTGTCTGTCTGAAACCCAGTGAGGGGACAGAATCAGTCATCTGGATTGATCTCAAGTAATTGGAGGCTGAGGGAAGAGAAGTCAATAGACCATGAAAAACAGATCCAACAACTGTTACCTGTTTGCAAGTATAAGAGCACAAACAACCCGACTACTTCAGTAGAGAGGAATCAGGGACAAGGTCCACTTCAGACCTTGTTAGCTTCTACTTTTCTCAGGTAGGGGTGTCAACTTCTGCTGTGTTTCCCCCCCCCCCAACATCCTTTTGAATGCACCTGTTGGTGAAGCTCCCTTGTTTATTTTTTCTATTCCTGCAGGAATGCCATCAGAGGAGTTTGTCCGTGGGATGCTCTACCTGTCCCTCACTGTTGTGGGAGTCCCGGGTAACGCTACCGTCATCCTGGCGTTCCTCCTCTTGCTGTACCAGGAGAACCGCCTCCTCCCGACTGATGCCATTGTCCTGCACCTGGCCTGCGTCAACCTGCTGGTGGTGGGCGTCCGCTGTCTGCTGGAGACCCTGGCCTCCTTCTGCCTCGTCAGCATCTTCGGAGACGTGGGCTGTAAGGCTGTGATCTTTGTCTACAGGACGTGCCGTTCCCTCTCAATCTGGCTCACCTTCGTCCTGAGTGCCTACCAGTGTCTGAGCATCGCCCCTCCTGGATCGCGCTGGGCCTCTGCCCGCACCTTGGTAGCCCAGTATTTGGGCTTCGTGTTCCTCTCCCTCTGGCTCCTCAACACCTGCATGAGCTCGGCGGCCATACTCTTCTCCTTCGGCACCAAAAATGACTCCAGCCCGACAAACCACGGTATCAACGTACAATTCTGCTACGTCAACTTCCCTTCAAAGTTGTCCAAACAGGCAAACGGGGCAGCCCAGGTGGGCAGAGATGTGGTGCCCATGACCCTCATGACCCTGGCCAGTCTGATCATCCTGGTCTTCCTTTACAAGCACAGCAAGCAGGTGAAGGGACTCCGCAGCGGTAGTGGCGTTAGGGTAAGCGGTGGGGCCGAGCAACGGGCTGCCAAAGCCGTCGTAGCACTTGTGACCTTGTATGTGGTTCTTTATGGGGTAGATAATGGGCTGTGGGTGTATACGCTCACTGTGAGGACAACCATGACTTCCTCGCTGATCTCTGACCTGCGTATATTCTTCTCCTCACTCTATGCAGCGCTGAGCCCCGTGGTCATCATTGCATCCAACAGGAAGGTGAATGGCAGGCTTAGGTGTGTAGTGCAGAAGAAGCCTGTTCAGGAGAAAGACACGTGTCTTTCTACTATGTGAGGCCTGCTGCTGGGATGGCTGATTACTGACGGGGCAGCTGAGGAAGCTGAGATGATGAGGATGAAGCTTTGTAAAGTGTGGGTCATGGGTCATGGGTCATGGGTCTTGTATATATTGGGTATATGATGTTTTGTGACAGGGAATTACAGGAGACACTCTCCTTTCCTCCGTGGTTGTGAATTCATAATGATTATGCTTTTTTTTATTGTTTTTTTAAAACATCTTGTTTATGAGACTTTTCAGATATGGTGTTTATTACTGATGAGAGTTTAACACCTGTAGTTCTGGATGAGATGGTGTACCTGTGGGCAGGGCGAACCTCATGTCTCACAGTCTGTAATTAAGGAAGAAAACTGTCATAACAACGCTGTTACTCAATGCAGGTCTGTATGAATCTCTGCTGATCTGGCACTATGTGGCTTTGTTTGTTTGTTCTTTATGTTCTCTCCATCTTAATTAGGTGGAAGAATTATAGCTGGGTGACTCGGGGCTCAATGTAGCTGTCAAATGACTTCCAGCAGCCTATTTAGCTATAATTAAGGCTTTGAATAGAATCTGCTAATACTAATGAGGCAGGTTAATTGTCCAACAGAGAATTGGTTAAAAACCCGATGGGAAAACTATATTATCAAAAGGAAAAAAAAGATGAAAAAGATGTTCATTACTCAATACTGAATCACTCACTACGATGCTGAATAAGTATGTCTGAGTTCTTTGGGTTGCGTTATAAGAAGAGGCGAATTTGAGGACACAAATGTGTCTAGGAACAGTCCCTGAAGAGCTTGCGGTGGATGTGGTAATGTGGGAATTTAGGAGTCATTATGTAATTGCTATGTCTTGGAGAAGCAAGGGCAAAGAGACGGGGTGAGGAGAACATAACAACCCCTGTGAGTGACAGTCCAAAAGACATAAAGTGGGGCTGCCAGGACTCTGCGATCCTGCAATAACTCTAAAGTGCAATCAGTGCGGCGCTATTCAGCTGCTGTCGCAATGCAGGTGATGAAGAGGAGGAGGAGGAGGAGGAGGAGAAGTCCTCTTTCTGTGCTTGTGCAGAACTGTTGCATTCAACACCAGGTTGACATCAAAAGACATACAATGAGGTTGATCTTTTGTCACAGTAACATTCACCTTTATTGTAAAAGCTGCAACCATTAAAACCCTCTTTGTTGTGACTTTATTCTTTGGACAGCTCTCTCCAGATGACAAATCCCATGTGTTTTACTCTTCAAACCACTGAAATCTGATTGCCACGTTACACAGACTCCGGTGGAATGAAGGATAGAATACATGGACGGTTTCATTAGAGCGTGCTGGCGCCTCCGGTGAGGACTCACTGGGGATGACACAGTTGACACGGCTGATTCCCTTCAACGTTTTCAGTGATGTCATTCTTTCTTTTTCTGTCAGAAAAGAAGACGCAGATTAGTTAAAAAGAAAACATACTTGAAAAACAGGGTGTGTGTGTCGTGTATCTTCCTGTGTGTGAGTGTGAAGGGTGTGTCGGGTCGGCCTCTCCCTCCCTGCACAAGACAGGACCTGTTTTCACTGTTTCCCATCCTTCTGGAGTCTTTTGAGCCCAATGAATGCAGGCTGCTGCTGTTAAACATGTAGAAACCAAACCCACACAAATGAAACCCTCTATTACTGCCTCTCTCACAAACCTTCATGTCTCCCCTCCTCAGACTTAATTCTGCAGCTAAAACAGAACTTGCAACAGCGGATAAACGTGCACCGTCGTCACCTGTTCAACCTCTGACTGCGACTCACCTGCTCGATAAGGAAAGATGTGTGAAATGCACAAGAAATACAACACAACAAAGCACCAGTGCCTGACATTTATCAAAGAAATAAACCTACAAATGCTAACTTGCCTGTTTTTTGCTGTAGTCTGTAGTTAGACAAAGTATGCAACACAAACCTGTACAAAAGCCACAAACTCACAAAATAAAAACGGTCAGTCAAATGAAGTTGAAGGGGTTGCAGTAAATCCCGCCAGTCGATGTACCCTTGCTGTGCCTGATGTCAGTCTGTTTACCTGCACCAGGTACAGGCATTTTTGTCCTCAGTGTCCACCAATAGCGATGCAGTAGCTGGGTTAAACCTCGCCCCCTTTTCTGCCTTGAAGCCAGTCCACACCCTAGTACAGCCCTCTTTACACAGGAAAAAAAGTCAAACCCTGTCCTCCCCCGCAAAAAAAACAACTTTTCAAATACAAACATCATGATCTGTATATCACCGTGTGCAACATGCAGAAATTTGTTCTGGTTATAATAACGCAGGAGCAAATTGATGACTAATGCGTGCAAACAGTGTCAACAAGCACTATTCAGCACATTAACCTCCTAAAATCAATTCAAAATAATTTTATAATATACATAAAAGCATTTTTGAAAGCATCCTGAACCCCTTTATGTCTAAATTAAATCCAGTAACCTTGAAAGTTAGCTATTAATCCCATAAAATCTCTCTGAAAACTTCAAGTTGACTATAGCAACTGGAAACTTTGCGGCTTATTACTACCGTGGTGAAAATGTATCAGTAATAAACCCATCCCGGGGTACTTTCAAAACCCACATTTTATGGAAATGACAGACGTAATAAGCCCTTTTTAGGTTTGCTGATACCGTCTCTGCCTTTCCTTCAAAGGGATGTTTCTTTAGGCGTGTTGTTTAGAGGATTTATTCCCTGTTTGAGTGAAGCGGCTGATGGAGAATGCCATAAAAACCGTGCTTTTATGTAAATCAACTCATTTAGTATTTTTCTTTTTATTTAAAGTGCAGGGCTGATTGTATCATAGAAGTGTTTTTTCAGTGCAGTGCCCATTTGGTGGAAATATTTGAATTATGTGAAAGCAACGTGCTCTAAACTTTACCTCAGAATACCTGCCAGGAGGTGACATGAGTTTAACATTTTTATTTTATTTTTTTTGCACTCTTAGGTTAGAGTTGTATGTGTGTGACCCATTTCCTCTTATCCGCCCAGTTTAACTGATTCCCTCAGACAGGGAACACACACAGTCGTGTTTCAGCTTGCCTGGAATGCTGCGCTGCACGTAAGCAAAGAGCTCTGTATTCAAGACGGTGAGAAGAACTCTGACGGAGTTAAGGTGAAAGTTTGGCCCGTTCTGTCCTGATGAACACAAAAATATTTCTTGATTTATCCTGATTAACACCCATTTTGTAGAAAAGGCTGAAATGCAGCTGGCAGCCGTCGGGTTTAATATCCACATAAATCTGCAGGCTCCCGGTTTAATGGTTGACTTTATAGTTCTGACAGGCTGATTTTACCAGACAATCTAGTGGCAACATGTTAAAGGAATAGTTTGACATATTGGGAAATACTTCTTATTGGTTTCTGAGAGCTGAGAAGATCGATACCACTCCAATCCTCGCCCGTTCTCATTCCCAGGGCGTTAAATAACGAGGCCTTGTCACGGGCGTTGGCATTCGGTACGCCGCACACGGCACCCTTTAGCGCCGTTATGAAACGCACCGGGCGTTCCGTTAACTACAATGTCAATGCATCCGCGGCAACAGTAAACGCTATGAGAAAGTGCGCCGGGAGTGTGGTGACGTAGTTTGGAGCGAAAAAGACACACCAGGTGGGCGGGAAGGGAGGTGGATGGGTCCAACAACACAAGGTTTTCATCCAGGAGGCCGCTGTTCTTGTTCTGTGCGTCACGTTACAATCAGCTGTTCGTTCGTCTCCCGTGTTCACAACGTTCATTTTCACTGTACAAACGTAGTAGTTTTAAGACCAACCATGTATTTCTTTTCTAAATCTAACTACAGTTGTTTTGATGCAAAAAAATTGCGTGACAAAGCAGCGGTATGTGACGAGTTGGGATGAGAATGTGTTGCTCATACTCTGTTTGGCATGAGTCAGATGGGAAAACAGCTATCCTTGCTCTGTCCAAAGGTAACAAAACCTCTTAAGCTAATTAATTAATAACAAAATCTTGTTAGTTTGATATGTACTGTATGAATGAGAATGGTGTTGATCTTCCCATCTCTGGGCAAGACAGCGAATAAGCCTTCTCCCCAAAATATCAAATTATTCCTTTAAATGTACTGTACAATCAGTGTAGTTTATAGAAACGTCACAAGACAAAGCATGTTTTAATTCAGTCAAAACCCACTCATAAGAGAGAACATATTAAATGCAGGTGGAGAAAAGACAAACATGGCTGTCCATATAAGCACTACTCTACCTTTACAATGTCTGCATAATCCTTGACAGGGAAACTGTATTCCAGGTTGCGCCCATTTCCAATGTACCAGCGAGGACACGGACCACACTGAAGGAGGGTGGGGGTTGGGTGGAAGGCTCTGAGGCCCCAGGGCAGCAGCTTGCTGCAACTCCACCGCTCTCAGGTAAGATATGCACTGCTGTGCCGAGACTTGAAAGACATTCAAGATGCACTGCGCCCTATCCAGCAGCACTGTATCACAATATAAGGAATAGAAAGAGAGAGGAAGGAGTGGAGAGAAAAAGGTTGGGCCGTGAGTTGGAGAAAAGAAAACTCTATAAACGGGCATGGAAATGTTGTCATATGAACTTCTGAGAAATAACTGAATATTAATGATCTTTCACTAGAAAGACGGGGGCTACAGTTTGAATTGAAAACTGAACTGAAAGCCGAGGCCTGCCCTGACGTGAACCAAGTATCTGTGTGTGCTACGTCAGTATTCTTTCAATATGTGGCTTATAATTTATTACTCAGGGGTGAATTAGTTTTTGTTTTATCTTTATGCAGGTAGTCTCATCGAGATCAAGATCTTTGTTTAAAGAGAAAGAGAGAAATAAATGTATATCAGGGAGGAACGGGCTTCACTGACATGTCAGTTTGCAGAGATTTATCCTTTGATGAGCCAATCCAGTGTCCCTCAGGGACGCTGATTCATGATGAATGATGTGTGAATGCATAAACCCAGCGCCCAGATTTTAATCTCTTTAAATGATTGCGGTTAAAAGGCTGCTAACACGGCATGGTTCGTACTGTTTTTTTTTAAAGTTGAATTAAACTCCAGGAATAATAGCGGAGCTGTGTCTGCTGAGTACAGTATTTCTTTATTTTGAATAAAATGCCTGAAAACTGAACCAAATGCAAAATTCAGCACTCCACTACTTCACAAAAAACTCCAGTGACATTCCTGAATATCATGCAACACTGACATCAGGTCTCTACATACAGTAGTTATCCCCGAAACAGCTCAGATAGCTATGAGATATTTACATCTTCTCTACGAATAAATGCCAGAGGAGGCTGTTAGCTCTCTGTTCAATACAGTAGCCTATGTGTTACTAGTTCTGCAGGTACAGAGAGTAGACTGAATATCTTAGGTCTACGGGGAAAAAATAGGCTACAACACAACCTGTACCTGTGATATAACTTGCATTGCCGACCCTACCTTTAACACACTATGATTCCTTTGTTTTATCCGTACAATAACTGAACTGTAAAACATCAGTTTGCGGTTTCATGGGGGGTTACCCCCGTGGTTCTCAACCAGGGGTCCGGGGACCTCCAGGGATCCTCGAGGCAGTCCCAGAGGCTCCCCAGAAAAGTGGTGAATAGTTTAAATTAGCTATTTAATTCACTATTGAAGTAAGCCTAATGTGAAAAAGAGTCATAAGAGTGACTGCTCTGATCATAGGTTTTACTTCCTCCACGATTATCTCCTCAGCTGTAGTTGACAACTATAGAGTTCTGGTCTTAATCACATATAACAACCAACATATTTTCAGATGGAGATCCCTGAAGAGAAATCTTATCAAATGAGGGTCTGTGACCTAAAGCGCATTAATTTAGGGGTCCTTGATGCAAAAAAGGTTGAGAACCACTGGGTTATCATATGTAACACACTGTTTCTCGGCAGGGAGCAGTTACTTCCTGAAGTCTTGTCGAAATAGTCTCCTCCTCAAACCACAACTTGTCATTTTTACTCTTGGTTTTTACACCCGTTTCTAGTCTTTATGCTAAACTAAGCCATGCAAACTGGCTGCTGACTGTGGTTTCATTTTTACCAAACAGACTTGAGAGTGGTATCAATCCTCTCACCTAACTTTGATACAGATACTGACACAGATAGCTTTATTTATCCCCGAAAGGGCAATCCAGTTTCTGCACTCCACCGAGACATATACACATTCATACTGCACAATCATCAATGACAGAGGGAACGCAGTAGGTGACGGGGGAGGTGCAAGATCAATAAAAGTACAAGAATACAAATATTTGAAATAAAAACAATAAATACAAGAATAAAAACAAGACGAGATAAAAGAATAAAGGAATAAATAGAATAAAGTGCCAAGAGTATTGCACATTACAAATTACATTCCACGAATGTACCTAATTGCAAACACGGACAACCATTATATAGTTAGTGCAAAATGACTTTACATTCAAAGTAAATACATTTTTTTTTGTTTTTCGTTCATTCAAGATAGTTACTCTGCGTTCAGCAGTTTAATGGCGGAAGGAATGAACGACTTGAAGTAGCAGTTTGTCTTTCTGGGAGGCGGCAGATAGCGCCGTCCTGAAGGCATTAGTGTAAACTCACCGGACAGGATGTGGTCGTGATTAAAAATATTTCTGGAGAACACGTTTCTCCCAGAGAGAGTTTAAGTCGCTCTACTGTGCTGAGATGATTTTGGAGCAGACTTTCACAATATTGTTTACGCAATTCCTCTCCTTCATAGACAAACCGTTAAACCAGCAAATGAATGAAAGAAATGTATTTCCCAAAATGTTGAACTATTCCTTTAATGGTAAATATCTGAAGTGCTAATTTCCAAAATGCTGAATATTCAAGAGAATGTCCATGTTGTTAAATTGGTTGTAAATCAACCAGCTGATCCAACAAAGACCTTTAATCAACCATCTTTGTGTCAAATTCACACCGTAGCAGTAACAAGGATCCTGCCCTTTATCTTTCCCATCTTCCCCCTCCTAAATGCCACAAAGGTGGAATTTTCCATGAGCCACTTCCCTGAGTTCGCAGTGGAATGCAGACAAGATGGAGCAAGCCTGCAGAGAGCGGCATCTCGGCAGTAACAGCATGTTGAGGTGCTCAGCTTGTGCACATCGTGTCCACCTCCTTAATTCTCCCTTCAGGGGGTTTGTGAAGCTATTACTCAAAGTGTAGCTCTGCCCTGCGGTGCTGCTAGTTGCCACTGTTGCTGTTGATTGTCGCGAGGATCCTGCAGAGGGCCAGTTTACGATTTCAGCTGCGTCTGATTTTGTCCAGTAACATGCAGTGTGAATGTCGTTATCATCTATTTAGTTTGATGCATTCAGTCATTTCAGCGCATCGCTCGATATGTAAGTCTCACAGATAGCAGCAGGATGTTTTAACACAACTCTAAATTCAAAGCTGTGGGAGACATTTACGACAGCTCTATTAAACAGACGTAGATTGCTATCTGTGACCTTGTAAAGTTATACAACGTGGGCATGTGCTGACATAACAGCCACACATATTTCATCTTGCTAGTACCACCCTTCACACAGGTGAGGGAAGTGCAGAACAATGTGCGGAGAAAATGGCGCCTCTTTGGAATCGAAGTTACAGTCTGTAGCAGGGTGTCCAAACTCAGTTTCCATATATTGCATATGCATTTACAGAGCACTTACATGTATCACACTGTCCTACACTATTGATGAGATTTATATAAGATGACAAATTGCCCGGGGCGGGTAGTTGTTGACATGTGATGATAAGGAGCGTTACTCCAACATACTTTGAAAAATTGAGTCTCCTTGTGCTTTTTCAGAATAAGTGGTGTCACTCCACCCACTTAAAGCTGAATAATAGATCTGATGGATCCTCTGTGCGTCGCACAGCTGCTGTCAGAGCAATTACAAAAGGCACGAGTGCAGCACTCACGCAGCCATATCGGAGTTTATACCAGTTTATACCAGTCGAGAGTTTCAGAGTATCACACCATATTTTGGGAGTTATGCTTGTTGTATGACAAAATCAGGCAGTGTACCTTCAAGTATTTGGAAATGGGGCAGGAGAGAGTGCCACCTGTTGATTCTTTATGCTACTGCAATAAAGGGGCAACTTGAGTAAAGCCAGTGCAGTGCTGATAGGCTAGATTCCTAAATATGTCTGAGGGGCAAATAGGCTGAAATCAATATTATAATTTTTTTTTTTTTCAAAGTGAATATATTTCACAATATGACAAATGTATGCAGTTAAACTGATGGTCAATGCAGTGAACTGTGTTCCACTGTTATGCATCACGAAACTCGTCACACATGTAAAATAAAAACTTCAATAAAACATATATATTTTTTTATTACAAGTTGCTTGGAACCAATAATTTGGACAGCAGAATATTGTGACTTTGTGTGACTTTTACTCACTTTATTTAAAGGATATAATTCATATCGACAGACAGCACTGGTGCTATATTTATATAATTGCCTGGGAATGGCCTCATTATTGTATGATTATTGTAATTTAAATAAACAATTACTGTATATTACTGCTTACCTCTATTCCAAAACAAGTGAAACCTTTAGTGCATGTCTGGTTTCATTTACTCTATGTGGGAGGGGGAAATTCCTGTCAGGCCTCTTATACCTATGGTGCACAACACACTAAAAGATGGCAGCTTCATCATATTTTGCACCCAGAGACCCAGAAACCAACCAGCACGACTATACTGGACTACTACCTGGACCCCTAGTGGTTTGTCTGTCTGTTGGTTTGTGGTAATTTGATGAAACACATTTTAATATAGGAATATTCACCATGTGAGAACATTAACTAAAATAATAATAATTATTATTCTAATAATTTTGACATGGGGCTGTAGGATTATATAATAATGCAGGAACAAGTTGTTATTGTATTTTAGTGGTACAAATTCCCAAACAAATGTACAAGATAAAAGCAATCTACTTACACTTTGAACATGGAACTTTGTTGGCTCCTGGAGGTCTGGGGGCAGTTGCCCACTTTGCTTGCTTGGTAATCCAGCCTTGCTTAAGTGTTGAGTTTGGGTTGATTTTAGAAATGAATTTTACTTGCACCTAAATAAAAGGCATATATTCATAATGACAGCCAGCAGCATGACACAGCTCTAAATCTATATAATAAAAACATGTCTTGCATCTGTGTCATTCTGAAGAGCCTGAAACCTTTACAAAGGTTTGTCGGACTGGTTTAAAGCGGCCCTACTTCTTTTCTTCTGTTTAAAATATAGTATATCTTCTAAGTTGTTGAAGCTTTTGTAAGAATTCTTACATATTAAGTTGTTGCGCTGTCAAAAATCCACACATTTCGACGGGCAGTTTCATTCTGGTCACGACTGGATTACCCAGTAGTCCTAATTGGTCTCCCTCACCAAACAAATTCTAAAAGACTTCCAATCAAGCATTTTCAAGCCTTGTCACCGACACACTTCAGTAACGATTGAGTAACAGTGTTGTTAAGGCAAAAAACATGATCCGAGTGACCAAATAAGAAGCTTATATTAACAAGACTGGAGAACATAAGAACTGTGCGAGCACTTTCTCCACAAAGCTGAATAACTGATGAACATGTCAACTAATGATTCTCACATGTTTATGTCTTTATATTTGTTGTTGTCACCGAATGATGTCTGCCTCTTAACCAGCGCTGTAAATCATGCATGAACAACACATAGAAGACCTTTTCTGCACCCCTAACACATCTATAAAGCCAAAAGAATAAGTAAATCAACACAAATACGAGGAAAGCCGAAGGGCAAATTCATGGTTCCATTGAGGATAATAAAGATATTTTTAGGTAAGTAGGCAGCGGAGGCCAATAGCTCTCTGTAGTGTCACAGGTTTTGTAGAAGTCTCAATGCACTGAATAATGTATCGACTCATTTGTGTGGAGGAGCGCCACAGTAAGCCAGACGATCAATGGCACAGCAGCAGAGCCAGATTAGCCTTTATAGATCTGCCAGGTTTCTTTTTTTACCTTTCTGTAGTTGCATTAGAAAACTATTCTGATGATAATTTATGAATTTATATCCTGATAGAGAGTCGATGGACAGGTAGGCGCTGGTCAGAAATGGTGTCTTTTGTCCAACAGTATTAAAGGTATAGTGTGTAGGATCTGGTGGCATGTGTGGTTATGGTAAATGGACTTGCATTTATATAGCGCCTTTCTAGTCTTCTGACCACTCAAAACGCTTTACATGTCAACATTCACACACACATTCATACACTGATGGCAGAGGCTGCCATAACAGTTGACAACCTGCTCATCAGGATGCAAACTAATACTCATTCACACACCAATGACACAGCTTTCGAGAGCAATTTGGGGTTCAGCATCTCGCCCAAGGACACTTTGAGATGTGGACTGGAGGAGCCGGTGATCGAACTGCTGTTCTTCCGATTAGTGGACAACCCGCTCTACCTCCTTAGCCACAGAAGATTGCAACCAACTGAGTAACCCTGCGCTCACTCCTCCCTTTCCAAGACTGCGGTATCGTGAGCCGGTGAGTGCCAAACCGTGTTAACGCTGTTCGCCTCACTCAGAGACCATCCTTACCATAATAACACTACTTTAGGAGTAACGGAAGTCAGATGGCGGCTGGTGGTACTACGGTTTTGCACTCTGCGGCTCATGTTACCCCAGTCACACAAGCGTGTAGAGAACTACGTTTGCCTTCAGGTAACGTAAAAATGCGAAAGGCTCTCTGTAGAGTCAGAGTTCAGTTTGTCCGTTCTGGGATACTGTAGAAACATGGCGGACTCTGTGAAGAAGACCCGCTCCCTATGTAGATATGAAGGACTCATTCTAAGCTAACAAAAACCCAACAATTCTTAGTGTCAGGTGATTATACACTAAAGAAAACATAGGTATGAATATTATATTCCATATCTGCTAATAGATCCCCTGAAATGCTACACACTGTTCCTTTAACTTTATTTTTAGTCGTCAAATACAGACATGAAATTTGACCTCTGCATCCAGTATGACAGTATGACAGCAACATGCTTGTGATTTGCCACTAATTCATCAAAACTAAACTAACCTCAAAACTAAAGTCAAATTTAATTTACTTGAAACACACTAGCATTAATCAAAGTTGCCTATAGTCTTGAAGAAAAGAGAGAAGAGAACCTATCCATCTCGTTTCATTTAAATCAATAAACCTAGAAATAATTACTTTCATGTTAGCCGTCACAGATGATTACACAGCAGTGATCTTTGTCTCTAATTTCATTTAAACTGACGTGTTTCTAGTAGCTGTGCAACGGCACCGAGATCAAAATACGACCCCTCTTCTATGTCTTGTACGTCCCCCTCCACCGCCAACCTCTCCTCAGACTTCAACACAAACAAAAACACACACACATCTGGCACACCTAGGTGGATGGAGTGAGACCATTTCACCTCAAGCTTCATCCTTTACCCCCCTACGGTCCTTCACGATACACCCATTAACAGTAGAGGGCATTGGACACATCACCTCATCCCGTCCCCACAGGACCGAGGCCCTCCACCTGACCTTGGCAAACGACCAAACTAGCAGCCCATCGGGCCTCAGGAGGGGAGAGAGGTTCAGGTTACAGGATGAAGGTCAGCGTGCTGTAGTCTCACTGCATGCTGAAGAGCTCTGCTGCTATTATTTCTCTTTCCATCTTTGACCTCTGAGGATACATCCCTCTGACACTGACACATCAAACAGTTTGTATTCAAATCTTCAGTCATGGTTTTCAGCCCATGTTCATAATAACTAATGGCCTGTTTTATATCATCAGAAATGTAATGTGACATTGAGTGCTGTGGTTTCCCCAGAGATGCTCGGAAACACAAAAATGCTTGTAGCTGACTGTACCTACAGTATGACACTCTCTCCGGCAGCTGTAACAGACCTTTCCCTCCTACATTTAGACCTTAAAGCAAGACCACCAACACTTTCATCTGAAAATACCATCTTGCTGTCTTGAAACACAAAGCGGAGGCAGAAAAAGTCCATTTATAAGGAGGATGGAGTCTAATGTGGAATCGACCAGAGGGTCTTTTAATGATTACGAGCCGTTCATTGATCAAGCTCTCCAAGACAGGAACAAAGAATGCTTTGAGGGGGACAAACCCTCTGCTCCTGCTTCTACCTTAGAAATCAGTGATCAAGCCTCTGACTCAGATGTCTGTTCTGGGTTTAAAAAAAGAAATCCAAGGTCTCATCGATCATGCTGTACATGAATCTTTGGCTGATGATATCATTTCCGTTGTGAAACAGAATATTAAATAGGATAATCCACCAGCAAATATTGGATACATAAACTAATCAAAGCATTGTATTGTTTATATATTGTGCTTGCAAATTCTATTTTAATGTTTTTAGCGATGCTAGAGGTGTGGCTCCAGGGATGTTGGTCACCATTCTTTGGTCCAGACTGAAATATCTCTACTATCAGATGGATTGTCAAGAAAATTTGGTACACACAGTCATGGTCCCCAGAGGATGACTCCTACTGGCTTTGCTGATCCCCTGACTTTTCCTTTTAGCTTCATCATCAGGCCAAAATTTCACCTTGTCCATTAGTTTAGTTCATGAGCAAATAGCTGCAAAAGTAACCAGAGACCATCTCATACACTGTTGTAGCTATTCCTATGAAAGGTAATGCACTGTAATATGTGTATATCCCACGAAATCATTTTTTGTGTAATTCATGTAATCATGAACCAGGAAGTATAGAGAGCGGTGAACATCGTGTAGGGAGGACAGGGCGGGTGGGTGGGTCAAAAAATATCAGACTTTTGCTCAGGAGATTGGCGTTCGTATCCCGTGTGAAAGTCAACGTTGATATATTTGTCACGCAACTTACGTACTTGAGTAACGCCACTTTCTGAGTTATTTTAAGCCAAACCACAATCATTACCTAAACCTAACCTCTCTCAGTAATGGTATCACTGTTACACGTTCCTGAGGCACAACATTTAACCATGACTAGCTCGAAATCCACAAAACCAGCCTGAAAATGAAGAAAACCTGAAACGATTGCCAGAAAGTCTGTGGAGCACAGCCGGAGAGTTGTCGGACCCTGGTCAGAGCTGGCTGATGCTACGCTATGATTGGCCAGTCTGCGTGGCGGGACTTAGCGAAGAGTCAATTATCAGCCAACTCAGCAGTTCTTCTCTCTTTTGGATCTTTCAGCTCATTGTTTTAGTTTTACAGACTGCAATTTTTACATTTTGGTTGTGATCAGCCTCGTTTCCAGCTGCAGCAGCAGTTCATAAACTGACTCTATGCTACCTTCCCAGCAATAAATGGTCGACAGGCAAAGTTAGCAACTAGCTTGCGAACACAGTGGATCATTATGCAGCTGAAGAGCCAGATATTTCCATCAGGAGCTGGAGGAGACCAAAAACAGAGCTAGAGGGAGAGTGAATATTGGATTTACGTTGGACAGAAACACAACTCGAAATGAATGACAATGTTGCTCTGGGTCTGCTGGAAGTGTAAATAAGCAACTGTTTGCTAACACATTCTCCATATCAAGTTTATAACACGAATAGTGATGATATGTCAGCGTTGTGTGTACGGGTTGTTGAACAGCTCCCAAGTGGCCCTTTATTGGCTCTTTATTTTAAATCTTAAAATAATGTTGCACAGAAAAACAACTTGCTAAATTGAAATAAATCTGTTATTTTCTTCCCAGTAAGGTTCAAGGTAAAGACACACCAGGAGAACACATACAGACAATGCTGTATTCTCACTGATATTTTGCACAGGTTTAAGGTGATTTCAGGGGATTTGTCATTAAAATCATATTGATGGTGCAGTGTGAAGGAGTTTAATGATGTGAGTACTTTCACAAACACCAATCCAAGCCCTGATTTCACAATACTGCTGTTTTTCTGCAACATCTCACACTACAACACAAAAAGGTCAAAATCTGCTAAGAAAGCATAATGGATTGCAGAAAAGCACAAAAGTGACACCTGCCACATTTGAATTTACATTCTCTGGTTTGTCTGCAATATGTCACATTTGCAATACATTACAATGTTCGACGTCAGCCCTCCCTGAGAAAAACATGCTGTTCCTTGCTACAGTGCATTATGAAAGGTTGCAAATGGGCTAATTTGCAGCTTTGACAGCACCAGCCTTAGCGAAGGCGGGTAGTAATAGGTTTTGAGGTGCCGCTTCAGCGACTGCTGTGATGGGAACGCTGTGGCTGAAAGTAGGCATAGGTCAGGCTTCCCTGGAAACTCTGACAAATTAAAAACAGAAAACCTTTGACATTTATCATGCTAGGAGTCTGCAAAGGTCATTGGCTGTACTCGCTGCTTTCATTTTCCTTCCCCCCGTCCCCCCTGGACATGTTTTTGTGTGATTGCTGGAGCTGCAGCGGGGGGAATCAGGAGCAGTGATTCCAGAGAAATACTCACAAGATGACAACATTTCTCATACGAGAAGCAGATATATGGAGTAAACAGAAATGTAAACTTATGGAGCCTCTCTGCTGCTGCTCTCCTCCTCCCTCTTATCTATTTACCACACCAGTGTTGTTAATGAGCCTATCACGATGATTAGTTATCACATCAGTTTCATCAGGATGCTACTTAGAAGTAAACTGCTGTTGTGTAAAGAACAACCACGGCTGTGTAATAAAACTCTAAAAAAAGATAATTTCTGATTTCCTCGCGATACATCATTCCACATCGTAAACACTGAAAACTTGTAATCCCACTGTACCATGACTGTCTCATTTAAATGTTAATATAATTCCCATCGTTCATAATTTAATGTGCTCCCTGGCATTTTCCGTTCATCACGGCAATGCTATCTTATGTGACAAGCCAATTTACTGCTGGAGTTGACCAAATTGCTTTAGCATTGTAATGCTAACACCATAATAAATCCTTGACATACTGTTCCTTCGCAGGTGATAAAAAAAAATAATAGAAATTTATACACGTTCACGGCGAAATCCATTTTCATTGATTTCTCCGGCGTTACACACACACTCCGGGAGATTGTGCCTTTAAGTCGGATGTACGATGCAGCTGGAGAAACATCACATCTGAGGGATGTGACAGAGGTTGCCCTTTTTGCCCTCTCGTTCTCAGAGGTGGCATTAGAGGGGCTGAAAGCAGTGTGAGGGATGACACAAGCAGCGCCGGGAAGACGAATCAGACAGATTATAGCTCTGAAGAGAGAGGGAGGAAGGAGAGCAGGGCCAGGCTTAATGCTGGTAGGTGTCATTTTGTGTGACCTTTCTGGGAATTACCACTGTGCATGACCCAGAGCATGTCCACTTGTCACCGAGACGGTCTGGGGCTTCTGCTGCTGTTTCCCCCCTCATCCTTCCTCTGGCAGACATCTCGGCCCAACTCAGCCTCCTGATGCCCGACTACCTTCCAATTGACCTGATCACGGCCAATAACTCCGATAATCCCCCGGTTCTCATTAGCTTGCTCACAAAACTTGAACTGAAATTTGAATTCCACGGGCTCCCTACGTCTCTGCGAGGTAGCTTAACCTTTGATAATATGTCGGCATGTCTTAGCAGAGAAAACCCGGGATTAGTCGACTCGTGGAAGCTATTGTGGGAGAAAAGCAGCATCAGAAGTTGATCACCGCTTAGGTGGGGGAATATGAATGTGGATTCACGCAAGATACAAGCAGTCGAAGCTTGAAATCCGGTGATTAAGACGTGTAATCCTATGTTAATTGGAGGATTGCAGCATATATGTTTAAATAGTGATCACTCACTGGAACGTACGTACTATTTCAAAACAGGCATATCAAATTTGCTTTAAAGGATGAGTGTGGTGATATATATATATATATATATATATATTATATTATTACTATATTTTTCTTTTTGTCAACAAATCTTATGAAAAGACCAAAAGTGTCCATCTCTTAATATTTTCCAACTTCCCTACCATGTTTAAGGCACTCAGCCCCAAGACTATTACCTATTTAATCTTAAAAAACAGCTCAAATATATAGTTACATAAAAAAGGCTTTAATTTCTTAAAACAGTGAGGCACTGTAGATTTTAGCAAACGTTACTCAAACTGGACTAAATGGTGACTTTTTGGGACAATTTTCAGTTGCAGATTAATTAACTCATTTAAAGGTGCAGTGTATAGGATTTGGCAACATCTAGTGGTGTGGTTGCACATTGCAACCAACCGAGTACCACTCCACTCACTACTTCCTTTCCAAGACTATGGTAACGTGAGCCGACGAGGGCAAAACCATGGCAACGCCGTTCGCCTCGCTCAGAGGCCACCCTTAACATATTAATATTACTTTAGGAGCAACAGTAGTCAGGCGGCGGATGTCGGTAACAAAGTTGTGCACTCTGCGGCTCACGTTACCGCAGTTTCACAAGCATGTCGGAGAACTAAGGTGGCCTTCAGGTAATGTAAAAACATGAAAGGCTCTCGCTAGAGCCAGTGTTTGGTTTGTCCGTTCTGGGCTACTGTAGAAACATGGCGAAGCAACATGGTGGACTCTGTGAAGAGGACCCGCTCCCTATGTAGATATGAAGGGCTTATTCTAAGCTAATGAAAACACAATGATTCTTAGTTTCAGGTGATTGTAAACTAATGAAAACATAGTTATGAATATTTTATTCCATTTCTGCTAACAGATCCCCTGAAATGTTACACACTGTTCCTTTAATGCTGTAGCGAGTATTTACCAAGTGGCAACCTCCGATGCTGAGAAATGAATCCAACACGGATAAATAAATAAACAGTGCCAATGATCATTGAAATTAAGCAAGATGTCACAGTGTGGAAAAGTTTAGCTCAATGAGGTGCTTTAATAGTTTTTGGAAGACAATGGAGGCCAATAGTACAGAGGACAAAGCTACAACGAATCAGACAATACTTGTTACTTGTTGGATCAATTCATTGTTGGTTTTAGTCTTTTAATGGGATTTATTGACAATAAGAAAAATACAGTAATTGCCATTCCCTTAACAGCAATAGTTCAACATTTTGGGAAATTAGCTTATTTGTTTCCTTGCTGAGTTAGATGAGAAGATCGATACGACACTCAGAGAGGAGAGTGGTATCAATCTTCTCTTGGCAAGAAACCGAATAAGTGTACTTCCTAACATTTTGCAGTATTGCTTTAAAGATAGGTAATACTGCGTTGCATTAGTACAATATTAACAGTATATATAATTCTAGTTTTTTATTAATATTTCCACTGCCACAACAACAAACTCTAAACAATGACTACTTTGAAGCAATGGGGCACGGGGACGGAGTGGAGGAGTGGAAGGAGGGCTTGTCTAATAATATGTCCCACCGAGCAGGGCTACAACAAAACCAGCTTGAACTGCAGCCAACGTCTTCGCAGGAAGCCACCGTCACTCGCAAAAATAAAATCACTCAGCTTGCAAGGAACGAGGTGCAATTACTTCAAGGTCCTAATTAAAATAAATTGAGCGAAAAGTGAGACAGAGATAGAGACACAGAGGGAGAGACAAAGTGGGAATGGTGTTCTAAGTTAAATTGTCATTTTTCTTTAAACGGTGTCTGTTGACGTGCATCTGTCCCAAGGAAAAGCATCTTTGAAGACATCCGACATAAATCACTTTTTCTTTCTCTCAACATGTTTCTCCCTGAAGAGGGGTTTCACATATTCATGGCAGCACTGTGTTTATGTTTTCTCTTCTCTTCACATCCCTGTCTGTATTTGATATCCTCCACAATCTGGCCTTTGGACACACGGTGTGTTTTGAGAGACAGATGAGAGGAAATGATTCATTCATCAGACGAGGCCCAGGATACAAATCCCAGCTGACCCGCTGATCAGATGGTTGATATTGCAGACCTTTCCTCGGGCAGGGTGTCAGGCTACGCTTATTAGAGCTTTCAGCGAAGCATGGTGTGCGCGTCATCATCCCTCCCGTAGTGACTCTTTGTGACAGCAAACACCAGCTAGCCTCACCTCTGAGTATGTGCACATCGCAACACCTAATTCAAACGTCAAACCAAATAAGGAACTGCGGGGATGATAGTGTGATATGAGGGCCGGACAGGCCTGTCAGAGCAGTAATTATTTTACACCAAGAGGAGATATGGATTTGGCCCCAGGTGTGTGTTTTCTTGTTTCTGAAGGCATTCTGTGGGTAAATGTGTCACATCAGAACTTTGCGCTGGCAGATATATACTCATCAAAACTTTTGTGATTGCTTTGGGCCGGCAATTTCAAAACGAAGCACGGAGGAAGATGACTGAGTGCAGCTGTCCGTGGTGCTGAAATTGACATACAAAGACTTGTTTGCTTTCCCTATCTATAGGTTTGACAGACAGTGCATTCGTGGCAAAGTGCCCGATAGGCACAGCAGTGAGCTGCATTTTTAAACGCATAGCAGAAGGCAGATGAAAAAAAAACCACCTGCAATTGTGTTTTTGATTTATTTTTATTACTTTTATTATAACACCATTTTTAATTTGAGATTTATGACACAGGATGAGACACTTTTCTCCCATTATTTCCTCTAATTCCCGCTACACCTGCAGTAGACAGGATAAGATTCATGATTTGTGGGACAGGTTATTTGGGTGGATTTGCTCATATTATGTGATGCATTTTCTATGCTAATTAAAATGCCATTTGTCTAACTTGATGCCTTCCTCACATCAGAGCTATTTATTGTTATTATGATTAAGCGAGTCATGTTCATTAGACCTCATTTCACCTCAAGCTTGTGAGTCAAAATTGGTTTTAATTTAAGACTTTGTTAAGTACTGTGTTCATAGTTACCGTCAGTGATGGAAGAAGTACTGAGATTCTTTACTTAAAGGAACAATGTATAGCATTTAGGGGGATCTATGGGCAGATATTTAATCTTTCTGTTGTGTATAATCACCTGCAAATAAGAATCGCTGTGTTTTTATTACCTTAGAATGAGCTGTTTATATATACATATGGAGCGGGTCCTCTTCACGAGCCGGTCGCCATGTTTCTACAGTAGCCCAGAACAGACAAACCAAACACTGGCTCTAGATCGCGTCATTCGCCCATAGATTGGGTTGCAATCTGCAACCTCACCACTACATGTCGCTACACACTGCACCTTTAAAGGGACGTTGTGTTAGATTTCAGGGGATCTATCAGCAGAAATGGAATATAATATTAATAACTATGTTTTCAATCATGTATAATTACCTGAAACTAAGAATCACATTCTCGTTTACTTAGAATGAGCACTTCATATCTACATAGGGAGCCAGGATAACTCCTAAGTTGTGAAACCCTTAAGAGATGGTTAAGTTTAGGCATTGACCTCGAATGGTTAAGGTTAGGATCGGTCGTCGGGCAGCAAGTCTCGCAAGAATTTTCACACATTTTCGCAACGTGGGGGTTACCTTCTAGACACAACGATCCGCCATGTTTCACTGCCATCTTTCTACAGTAGTCCCAAAATGGTCAAACCAAACACTGGTTCTAAATAGGGCCATTCATGATTTTACGTTACCTGAAGGCCACCGTAGTTTTCCGACCTGCTTGTAAAGGGAGGGGTGAGAGGAGGGTTATTCAGTTGGTTGCAATCTGCAACCTCACTGCTAGATGCCACTAAATCTTACACACTGTACCTTTGAGTAAAAGTAGAAAAACTGCACTGTGAAAATACTAATAAAAATCCTTCATCCAAAATTTGACTGAAGTAAAAAAGTATTTACTGCAAAATGTACTCAAAGTACATTTAAAAGTAATCATTATGCAGAGAGAACGGCCCCTTTCATAGTGTTGAATTGGATTATTATCACTGTGTAAACAGCTGGTTTAATTAACTACTCATTCAAGCAACTGTTAGGTAGTTTAACAATATATTTGATTTTTTGATTTAGATTTTTTCAAATGTTAATCTGCAAAGTAACTAGGAACTGCGTATGATTTGCAACACACAGGTGTGATTTAGCTAAATGCTAATGCTAGCATGGCAATGATAATGACAATATGCTGATGTTTATCAGGTACATTATTTTTATTTGTTTTAATATGTTAGCATGCAAACATTTGCTAATTAGCACTAAACACAAAGTATAGTTGAGGCTGATGGGAACGTCATTGATTTTGCAGGTATTTAGTCATAAACTCAAGTATTGGAAAAATTAAAATTTTAACCTGATGATAGCACTGGATGAAAAGTTAAGGATCATCAGAGTTAACTGCAATTCTTCCTCAGGGGAACATACATGTTTGTACTAAATTTAATGGTATTTATCCAATAGTTGTCAAGACACTTCACTCAAAAACCACAAATGTCAACCTCACAATGGCGCTATAAAAGTCAGTAGTCAGTAGAATACATCATCTGGAAATATACTTTCTGTTTCTAATGAAAAGCCTGCTGCTATCACTATTATGTAAGATCAGATATCTAAAAAAAAAAAAGGGTCATGCACTGATAAATCCAAACACAGGTGCTGATTTTAAGCTCAAAGCAGCTCGGCCATGAAAAACAATATACAAATCTTCAGTGGGAATGTGTGAAAAATGTAATTTGAAATCTTTGCTCCACTTTATTTTAGATAATAATTCCAACGGTGAAACTAACATGGTTCCCTTAAATCGTTTCCAAAAAACCAGGGATGGATGCTGAAGCACACTCTCTTCCTCTGCCTCGCTTCCTTTTATTTGCTCAACCACTGTGCAGTGATTTCCTGTGCCAAGGTAGAGGCGCCGCACATTAAACTCTATTCTGAACACAGGCTCCATCCTCCCTGTGTATTGTGAAAGAATCCAATAATAAAGGCTGAAAGTGAGAGAAACCCTGCAGAGATTTAATCAGCGCCACACATTGTACTGAGCCAGTATCCAATGTATGCCCGAGCCGGGCTCATCAGCAGCCATTTTCAGAAGCCAATTTCAGAATTATCATCACTCAAGGTGTGTGGTACATTTCTTACAGCGCAAATTAAACCAAATTTGTGCTGAGGTTTCAATAGGCGAC
This sequence comes from Sebastes umbrosus, assembly GCF_015220745.1. Classification (NCBI taxonomy): domain Eukaryota; kingdom Metazoa; phylum Chordata; class Actinopteri; order Perciformes; family Sebastidae; genus Sebastes; species Sebastes umbrosus. The sequence goes on along the minus strand of NC_051269.1, from coordinate 19,070,774 downwards.
CCCCAGAACATCTGCAGAGGGGCAATTCTGAAACCTCGCTGAGCTGATGGTTAAATGGCAGTGATAGACATTTTCTTCACTCCTTCATTTTCTCTCTGAACTCCTCAACAGTGCAGTCCTCTGCCCCTTTCTGACCACATCAACTGACTCCATCGTATACTTAAGAACCCAATTTTATATTTCATCACATTCATTTGCAGCCCCAGGGAAGGCTTCAGTCTATTCCTGCTGAATATTTACACCAGTATCTTCCTCTGACAAGAAAATGCCAATTTACGTGGCACACTAAATTGCTTTCATCCAATAAGCAAGATGCAAATTAATTCCAGTAAAGAAGGTCAAACATATTCAAGATTTTCTAAGCCCTCTTTAATAAAAAGGGTCTGATGTTGGTCTAAATATGGAAGCACTCTGATACTGCACTAAAATATGATGCACACTGCCCTGTGCTGGCTTTTAACACATTCACATGATAGGCTTTGATTTGCCTGCTTGATAACAAAACATGGGCTATCTTAAATTCACTTTAAATTGATAAAAATCCAATTAATTTCCCTCCAAACCCATCTTTCTGAGGAACTCATGCATACACGGGGCTCAAATGTGTGCAGTGGGCAGGTTACCAGAGCAATTTGGCTTAAAGAGTGCATCCTGCTCCACAGGATATGGGGGAAATGCTGAGTGGGCTGATCAACTTCTTTCCACCTGTTCGCAGAGGGAATGACCTCCAGGAACAGGTAGACATCCCAGCAGGGTAAGTTCATGCTCAAGCCAAGCATGTAGGTGATGCACAGTCGAGTGATGGAGCCATAAACTTAGTGTGGAAAAGAGGAATGAGCTAAAACCTAAAATTTAAATAAGAGGCAAAGACGTGTAAGGAAGTAAAAAAAACTTGGAAATACAAGGTGCCATCATAGACCGTATATAAGAAGTAGACGTAGTCACCGTGATGTTGCCCATTGGTTTGCGGACTACGGTTTTGAAGCTTCAAGTTCGGTATTTTGGCTGTCGCCATCTTGGCTTTTTGCAACCAGAAGTGACACGAGAGGCTGGAGCTTAGTATAACCAAATGCTGAATAAGACATTTTTAGGCGACCAAAATGTTACAACTAACTTTCATGAACTGAAAACACACTGTGAAAGGGTTAAAGTGACGACTCCCAGATCGGACAATGCCGTGGTAGTGACTTGTCAATCACAAGTTAGCCACGCCCTAAAGCATCCCCTGCTTTATGGTCTATTTGACTCTAAATGGGACCATAATTTACTAAATGAACATCATGCTGTATTGAAGAAGACTTGAAACTAGCGACTGAGACCATAAACTCATGTTTACAATGTTTATTGAGGTTATAAATCAAGTGAGAAGTAGGCTCATTTTCTCATAGACTTCTATACAATCAGACTTCTTTTTGCAATCAGAGGAGTCGCCCCCTGCTGGCTATTAGAAAGAATGCAAGTTTAAGAAACTTCTGCATTGCTTTACTTTTCAGAACCGGAGGTTGCTGCCTCGGTGCCATCTGCTATTTTGGGCAAAACTTAAAGGTATTATATGCAACAGTTGTCGGTTGATGTTCGTAAACACACCACATTCAAAGATGGCCACAGAGAGCAGCGATGGTCGAGTGGGCATAGTGAGAACAAAGCAGTTTGTTTCCCACTAGTTCCCTTCTTAAACACACAACTAACACCCTCGTGGGGCCTAAAGGTTGTTTACAGACATCCAGAAGTGTCCTGAGTAAAGCAAAATATGAAGAAAAGAGAAAATACAGGCAGAGGGCTACAGGATCTCTGACGAAACAGACACCGCCACACATTTCTAGTGGGGCATACAGTACTGTAAGTGATGATTGAGAGGGATTATTTGAGTATCAGTCTATACATTGTTTTTTTAGGAAACTGTTGCATATTATACCTTTAATCAAACATGTAATAAAGAGTAACTCAAAAACTACACAAGTACATAAGTGCATCCATATTTGAAGCTAATAAGAGACTCAGAGGAAGATAAATCAAAGCAAGACAAAAATGGTTAATTTGTATGAGAGATCAGAAAACATGAATGCCTATTTAAAAATGACTCTGAATGTGGCTGGAGGCATTTAATTTCACATCAATGACCTAAAAGTTTAAATTAGATTCATATCAACTCAACATCATTACAAACTTATTCTGGTCTTCCACTTCTACTTAGTTTTCTCAATATTTACAGTATTGATTCGTCTCATTATAAGCGCCTGAATAAATAGGCAGCCGCAAAATGTCAGCAAATGTCAGCTGATGAAAATGCATGACTGATGGGCGAAGCTGTGTGTTTTCATATCACATTCACACACAATTGGCTCTCGCTGTCTGCCTCCCCCCTCCTTAATGCTACGGGACGCGGCATCCTGCAAAAATACCTTCAGAGTCAATGAGGGTAATAAACTGGTGATAAACACCGTGCTCACATAAACAGACCGGAGAACTTCATTTGCACTCCGTTGTAACCGAGGAAAGGGTCAATTTACTCTAAATTCAATCAGCGTAGGAGGTGGATTGTTTTCTAAAATTCATAAATCTTTTGCTCTACTTCTAGTCTGTCATGAACTTGTGAATGAGGCCTCTGTCATTAAATGTGCAGTTTAATCTAATATGGGAGTTTAGTGAGCTGAATGTGAACAGACTGCAAAGCTGCGAGGGTAAAACAACTGAGCTCTGTTTGGACTCAAGCTTGACACATCCGCTCTTGCACTCTTAAAATAGAAATGTTTCTTTTTCATTTACTTGGTTTCACCTTCAATGACGCTGTGACTCGGTTCTTATTCACTGCTTCAACATTGGCTGCTTTAAAGTCCTTTGGTAGGTCTTTCAACGAGGAGAATCCACACAAAAGAAGTGGTTCACGAATCTAATAGCAATGTTATAAACCCTTTTTATAAACGACATCCGCAACTGTACCTATTGATGGGACTGCGTCATACTGATATGTCATATTTGTAAGCATATTACTTTATTTTATTATATACTTTCATGTCATCATGATAGCTGTTCTCTTTGTATTTTATCATTTTATTATGTGACGTATTAATGTAACTTTACAGCCTGCAAATTACAATAAAATTATATTTATTTATTTGGATCCCCATTAGCTACCACACAGTTCCTGGGGTCCACACAAGAACAGTAAAAAACAAACAACAAATTATTAATATTAATATTTTTGGAATCATTACAAGAAGAACTTGGTAGTTTGTGTGAAAAGCAGCAGCCACCATTCCTGAGGAAAACGTGTCATCTACAGAAATTCAAACTTCATGAAGGGAACCCAAGAAAAAAGATGATATAGCATCAACTATTTGATTGCTCAGCAGCTTTCTAAAAGTTTAAAGGTGACATATCATGAAAAACTCACTTTTTCAGTGCTTGTGCTTTGGGTATCTGGAGCGCCAACCAATCCACAAACTGTGAAATAAAACAACCCAGTTAGTTTTTTTTGGGCTGCCTGGATCAGAAAACATGTTGTTCAACGAGCCAATCAGATTTAGCTCCCCTTCCTATGTCACATGCAGGCTCATTTGAAATATATCACCCACAGCTTGAGAACTACCTTTGCAAAGGTGCACAATATGTTTCTCACCAGCCAATCAGAGCAGACTGGGCTTTTCAGGAGGGGCTCTTAAAGAGACAGGAGCTAAAACTGAGTGTTTCAGACAGAAAGTGAATACAGGTACATCAGACGGAAACTATGAGGAAAAATAATGTGTTTTTTTTAACATTGAAGCATGTAAACATGTTCTAGTAGAAACCCAAAGTACAAGTATGAACCTGAAAATGAGCATGATATGTCCCCTTTAATACCACAGAGACAAACACAAAGATACATTTAAGGTATCAATAAAACCCAAACAAAAGCCCCAAATCCTACTGTGATGTACTTAATGTGTATAAACCTTTTTGTGTTTATGTAAATGAGTTGATGCTCGAGTGTTTGCATATTGCTGGAGTGTGAATTTAGAGGATTGTTTATGAATAAAATAATGAATTGTTCATCGAAATGTATCAAGCCAGCGTTGTTGAACAAGGAAACTAATTGATATAATGAGATTGAGTGGAAGCATCAGTGCTTGTATTCTCGCAGCCACATCTCCCTCGGGACATAATAAAACGCAGGCTGAGTTATGAATGAAAGTTAAAGATTTTAATTGAAAAATCAGAACTAATAGGTCTACAATACAGATGATTATATCTTTGATATAAGTTATTACTCATCAATAACTCATTTAAGCTAATTACTTCATACTTAGTTCTGAATGTTTAGTATGTGTCAAATTTTTCAAGTATTGATTGTCAGCTGGTTGTCCTTTGGTTTTCCTCTAAACTCTCTTTTAGATGTTTATGTAAACAAGGGCTTTATAATCTTGGAACATGGGAACATCATGAGAGAACTGTGTTGGCAGCTCTGAGTGCATCTGGTCCTGTGAAATGTCATCTTTATCAACCGCTACAACACGATCACCTGACCCAGTGACCTACACCACATGGCCGTTCGAGCTCATCACAGATACAACGTTTTACAATGAACCGTTTGGCAATCCAATTAAAAGCAGGATGGTATGAACACGTTACTGTAAATACTGATAGCATCCAGGACCGCCATCCACACTGTGAAGAAATACTACACAGTGGATGTGCTAGATGTGAATGAGGCATTTCATTTTTTTTTTTTTTTTACCTAAACTGTAACCCAACAAACTGATGGAGGGTTTCAGCCATGGATGTATTATAAGAACTGGGTACCAGCTCGGCCTATAGACTTGGGATGATGTCACGCACTTTAAAGGTGCTAAATCCAATATCCAGAGCATTAATATAGCATCAATCAATTATTTGCTATGTAAAGATATTGATGGGTTAATGTCTCCCTGAGCAGAGAATGATCCCTCCGTGTTTGTTGTAATCTAAGCTTCTCCTCGCTTTGGTGACATAGCCGGGCCGGCTGTGCATGCTTTTAGTGCATGTTAGTACATGTGAGTGTACCCCATCGGCTAGCTGACAGACGCTGCTCTGCACTGCTCTCATACGGCGGTTACAGCTGATAACGCCGTCCTGACCGATGGTGTAGTCGCGGAAGCATAGCACCCACCCTCCGGTTCCCCCTCAGGTTAACACTGTGAGTTCTGTCAGCACTTTTGACGTTTTTTGGCAATAGAAATGCTCCCAATCCCATCTTTAGCACCTTTAAAAACAATTTTCGAGGCTCTGGGAGAACTTTAGAAACACAAAACCTTCATGGTTTAAAAAACTCATAATACAAAGAGTAACGATTGACCTTGGTGCAGTTCTCGTTGTCAAATGCTTTACTCTTTTATGATAATGGCCTATGGAGAAAATGCTTTTTGGGCCGCAGGAGATTTCTCACTGCAGTAGGCTACCGCAAGTGGCTTTAGAGACTTACTGGCAGCAAGGCTGAATGGGAACGCCCTATTGATCTCTCTTAAAACATCCAAGGTTTCAGCATGTGGAGAAATCCAAAGCTTGACAGACCTCCATGCCTGGCTATGGTTGCTAAGCTGTGATTGGACAATTATTATTCGACGGGACGGGGCTAATTAATAAAGAGTTAACTGCTCACAGTTTGTTCCCTTTACACCATTTGCCACCCCTGCTAGTAGAAATAGTTTCTCTGTGAAGCTCACAGTTTACTTTTATAGAAACTCTATTGTGGAAGTGTTAAATACAAGTGTGAGGGTTTGAGAACATACCTTTGGGGTCTTTAGTAGCGATCAGAGTTTTTCTCTGGCTGCTGGGGAACATTGGATTTTGACTGCTGTTCTTGTTTGCTACACAGTGCAGATATCATGACAGTTCCCCATGTTGCAGCGTTGCATCACATAACACAGCAGTTACTTGGCTGATACACCTGCAGTTCAGGTAACAACTACATTTATCATTTTTCAGCCTCCGCTTGTGTTATAGTGCTTTAAAAAACGTGCAGTATAGAAGTAGTGATAGTATTATCTCAATAGAGTGTTCAATTCAACACAATTCAATTCAATGGTGTTGCTGTTATTATTAACATTATTGCACATTATTAATTATCGTCAACAACTCCAATGAAAAGATCAAAATCTCTCAACACCTTGACTTCCCCATTCTTTGTGTGATACTCAGCCCAAATACAAGTCCATTTGTTACTGCAGACCAGCCCTGTCTCCTTAAAATTACATTCCCATACAACTACAATGTTTCGGATTACATTTGTCCTTGATGTATCACAAATACGTTCGTAATGATAGTTGGCGGAAGGCCGTAGCAAGCTACAGTACAATGAGTAACACACGGAGCAGGTGACATAGTATATCGAGCGACCGTTATTGAAAGTTACGTGGTTTAATAACCAGTATAACAATCAAGAAAGTCAACAACGGATGGGTGTGAGTTGTGGTGGATGGGTCCAACTAACAACTTCCAACTAACAACATTCACTTATTTTAAATAATGTAACAAACGTACTATTTTTAAGCCAAACCATGAGTTTTTTTTTACCAAACCTAACAAAGTAGTTTTGTTGCGTTCTTTGTTTTGTTTCAATTTACAACATTAACCACGTCTTTAAAACTGTTTAAAACTGGGACTGTAATCCGGGAGAAAATATGTTTCCCTTGAAACGTAATTGAGCAGTTTAGTTATATGGGAACGTAATTTAATAGGAGACAGGGTTTTGCAGACAGAGATCTTTAAAAACTTGTCACAAAGTTAATGAAACAGTGTGCGTTCCATTATCCATACTAACACTATTTAGTATGCCAGAAAAAAAAGAAAAGATGCCAAAAGATGTATTATGCAGCATGCTGAAAATACCAGGATGTCCTACTTCATCCGGTCGCATATTGCAGTATGCAAGCCAGTATGCTTTTCTGGCTATTCTGACCCACAATCTTCGGTGCAGCAGTAGACACGTCGCTGAGAGAGCACAGACAGATGGCAGCCTGATGACAACTCATTGACAACTCATTGACAGACGCCGCAATGACAGATGACAGTTCAAGGCTCAATGTTATGACAAAGTAGTATTTCCCAATTGTATGCATATTGCATGCAACAGTACATATTAGTAAGGGCAGCTGCAGTACGTAATGAAAGCAAAAAGCAAAAAGTATGCGATTTGGAACGCAGCAATAGATTCAAAAGACAAAATAATTTTCCTAAAACTTCCAGCTGGGCACTGTAGTTTTTAGCAAACCTTACTAAAACAGGAGTAAATCTTGCTCTTTTTGGGGACTATTTTCAGCAGCAGATTATCCACATATGATGCTCTAGTGAGTATTTACAGCAGCAGGGTGGTGGATGTTGGTTTGACTCAAAATAAACTACAGTGCCCATGTTTATGGTAACGAAGGAAAATGGGACCAAGCGCAACGATGTGACTCAATAATGTGTTTTTAATCGTTTTTGGAAAACATTGGAGGCCTATGGAAACAGAGGAATAAACTATATCAGGCACTGGTGATTTGAAAAAGCCACACAAACCATCAGCCTAACCTGAAAAAAGCACCTGGTTTTACTTTTCTTTTGGATGGAAAAAACATGTCTGAAAATGTTTATATGGACAACAGAGAAGAGAAATTGATATGAAAAGCCTAAACAGGAACAAGTGACAAAGGGATAGATAATTGTTTTCCAGCACAGGACTCCTTTTGATGAATGTCTCATTATAATCTGGAGATGATGGATGTGAGCTGGATAAAGCCTGGTGTGTATATGTGACTATTTAGGCAAAATGAGGCATATGAGGGTCTCTCAATCCTATTCTTTGCACAGTGAGGTGTAACGGTTCGGAGCGAAAGGTTTTAATGGCTTTCAGTTGTTATTATTCCGTGTGTCATGACAGCTTGATTGGGCCTGCGATCTTATTTCATTGCTGTTCCATTTGCATGCACCTCCCATTGCCGCCTTCCACAGCTTTGTGTTGTTATGGTAATTTCCATGAAGTAGATTGCATCTAGCTGGCTGCTCCGCTTGGGTCCTGTCTGTGGGAGAAGCCCGGAGAGGCAGCATAATAATCCTAATGAACACATCTCTACTATACTACGGACGAGGTTACAGTTAGGGTTTCATTTAGTGTTAGAGTTCATTTCAGAGCAGCACTCCAGTTAACAATCGAGGCATTTCAACTGATCAAGTGCTGAAGTGCCGCCCCGGTGCAACATTAAGGGAAGAATGAAGTGTGTAATTTTAGCGTTTAGTGTAATTTTACCATCCATAACATAAGAGTTCATGATTATTACTTCTGTCTATGTCTGTCTGATCCCTCCTCTCCTGTCTGGGTTTTTTTTTGGGGTGGAGGGGAGCTCCTTATGTCTTACATCCTTTGGTCTAAGGACAGAAGTTGACAAATATTGTAAAGCCCTTTGAGGCAAATTTGGGATTTTCGGATAGGCTATATAACAAAAATTGTCTTAACTTAAAACAAAGCATGCAAAAATGTGCCATTAGGGCGTAACCAAATAGAGCTTTCAAAACAAAGGATGCTTAAAGGGATAGTTTGGGTGTTTTGAAGTGGGGTTGTATCCATATTAGGTGTATTTCACCGTAGATGAAGGTCAGCATGGCCACAGCATTGAGAAACAGACTGGAGTACCAACACCGGAGCAAAGCAAAACAAAACAGTGCTGTTGATCGGGGCAGCAGAAAAACTTATTTTAGCCACCTACGAGAAAGGCTGACCTTAAAACAATCAATATCAGTTTAAGTGTACGTTATATTTACAATATGCCAGAAACCGGTGGATTGCACCCTCCGGGGTAGGGAGTAAGTCTTTGCCCCCAAGTGAGGGAGTTTAAGCATCTCGGGGTCTTATTCACAAGTGAGGGGAAAATGGAGCAGGAGATGAAAGGACGGTTCAGTACAGTGTCTGCAGTTATGCGGGTGCTATACCGGACCGTCGTGGTGAAAAGGGAGCCGAGTCGGAAGGCAAAGCTCTCGATTTACCAGTCCATCTATGTCCCAACCCTCACCTATCGTCATGAGCTTTGGGTAGTGACTGAAAGAATGAGATCACGGATACAAGGGGCCCAAATGAGCTTCCTCCGTAGGGTGGCTGGGCTTAGCCTTTAGAGATAGGGTGAGGAGCTCAGACATCCGGAGGGAGTTCGGAGTAGAGCCGCTGCTCCTTCGCGTCGAAAAGGGGCTAGCTGAGGTGGTTTGGGCATCTGATCAAGATGCCTCTTGGATGCCTCCCGTTGGAGATTTTCCGGGCACATCCAACTGGTAAGAGGCCCCGGGGCAGACCCAGAACACGCCTGAAAGATTATATATTTCGTCCAGCCTGGGAACGCCTTGGGGTCCCCCAGGAAGAGCTGCAAAACGTTGCTGGGGAGAGGAACATCTGGAATTCCCTGCTTAGCCTGCTGCCCCGCGATGAAGAAAATGGATGGATGGATATATTTACAGTATTTTCACCGCTTTACCTTGCCGTCAGACAGTCCTTTCCGATGGGGAACTGAACTGAAAGTGAAACTTATCTGTGCTCTCTTCAAAGCCACCAGACTCCATTTACAAAAACAGTATAGATGAGTTTCACTTTCAGATCAGTTTTCCATCGGAAAATATTCTGAATGTAGCGTACACTTAACCTGATATTGATATTTTTCAGTGGGCCTTTCTTTGAGGTGGCTTATCTATCCTCTCTCCAAAGCTAGCAGGCTCAGACAAGAAAATAAAAGACATGAAAACAGTATAGATACGTTTCACTTTCAGTTCAGTTCACTGTCGGAAAATATTGTAAATATAGCGTACACATAAATGGATATCAAGGTGGTGAGCCTTTCTTTTAGGCGGGGCCGTTTTGCTGTCGGCCCCGTCCAGCAGTACATTGCTTTGCTCCTGTGTCGGTACTTCTGTCTGCTTCTCCAAGCTGGGGGCGTGGCGACCGTCCTCTAACATCAAATAATACACCTACTATTGATAACTACCCCATACAACCCCATTTCAAAACACCTGAACTATCCCTTTAAACATTGAAAGAAAATCACAATGCAAACCACTGATCTGGCCCAATGTAGGCTCCTTTTGTACATGTATTGAATTTCTCCATGAGGATCAAAAGTGCTACATGTATTGTTCTAAAATAGTCATTAAAATGTACATGTAACACAAGCACAATTACGGTTAATAAACACCACTGAAGGGAGGGACATCCTGTACTATCTTGTACACTGCATCTTGCACTGTGCGTCACTGAATTGGATTTTGTGGAAATCTGCTGGGTTGCTTTAAAAGTACTCACATATCAAAAATCACTCTGACCGATTTTATTACTAAGGCTGACACTGATATTGATATTTGAAGTTTAAACACAATCAGATAAGGACATCAGCCAATTTCCTTTCTTTCTTACACAAATACATAACTTAACATTTTTAAGAATTGTGACCACCATTTGTACTGAGCAGGACATTTTATTGTTAAAAATAAAACTCCCAGTATCCATGTTGTACAATTCTCCACCTCCCGATTTTGGTCCAGTGCCAACGTTCAGTGCCAAAACAGGAAGCAGTGTGTTCTTTATGTAGTGAGGCGGAAATTAAGAGTGTCTAGGGTGTATGAGACCGGAGTTGTGAGTCACAGACCTGCAATTACTGTTTGCCTGTTTATTAACTTAACACATCTTTTTCTTAACTTAACCAAGCGTTTTTGTTGCCTAACCCTAATCATACCTCAACCATAATGCATTTGCCATAATCATGATCTTTCCCTAACCATAGGGATATTAATCACTGTCATATTAAAGGGGACATACAATATGAAAAACTTGTGCACATACATTTGGGTATCTGGAGTGCCGACTAACCCACAAACTGTGAAATAACAACAACCTAGTCACTTTTTTTGTGGGCTGACTAGATCAAAAAACATGTAATTTGGCTCATTCAGATTTGGCTCCCCTTCCTATGTCACATGCAGGCTCATTAGAATATATCGCCCACAGCTTGAGAACTACCTTTGCAACTACATTTTTCTCGCAAGCCAATCAGAGCAGACTGGGCTTTTTCAGGAGGGGGTCTTAAAGAGACAGGCGCTAAAACGGAGCGTTTCGGACAGAGGGTGATTACAGGTATATTCAGACAGACAGTATGAGAAACATATTGTGTTTTTTGAACATTGAAGCATGTAAACATGTTCTAGTAGAAACAAAAAATACAAGTATGAACCTGGAAATGAGCATGATATGTCCCCTTTAAAGTTGCCATTTGCAGATATTGTAAAAAAGCAGGGATTTTAAGACGTCTTGGGCCTGATCTAAGGTTTGCAATCTTTTTCTAGCAATAGGTTGATGAACCAATTTAGGCATATACAGATATTAGCCTGGCTAATTTATCAGTCAAGCTGAGGAAGTGACCCTTTAAGTCAGTAGTTATACCATAAACATTAACATGAAAGACAAGAAGCTGCATCCTCTCTGCTGGAAGTAACAGATTTTATGGGGAAATTCAAACAGCACTTTAACAGTGATATAATGAGGCATTTCAAAGACAATTCTGTTTTCTGCATGAGCAGCATTCTCATTCAGACGCTGTTCATCTGAGTGGCTAACCTGTGGCTTCTCCTCTCTGTGAGTTTCCTCCAGAGTCTTGAACACACCGTGCGAGTGCTGCTCTTGAACGAGTGATAACACAAGTTTGCACAGCAGCTTGAAAACTAATTAACAACTGCAACCGCCCTTGAATTAGACAGTGGCGAGTGATTTACCTTGTGCAGTGAATATAACAATCTTCTACAACTCAGTTCCACTCACAGTCTTCATCGCTGCCTTAACCAACAATACTACTGTGTATCTCTCATACAAGCATCACCATGCTTAGCTTGGTAATGTACTTCCCAGCACAATAGATAGCTCCTTTACTGATGAATCTGATAAAAAATATGGAGAAAGGTACAGTATTTCAGTCCATACAAAGTAGGGTTGTCAATGTTAACGCAATAATAACATGTTAACGCAAATTCATCTTAACGGCACCAATTTCTTGAACGCATTAACGCAACCATCAAATATGAATCAATATTATGTTACGTTAATGCCTATTTCTCAACTCAAATGTTTTCAGAATCATCTTATAGTGTACAGTTTAGCAGTAAAATGAGAAAGTTTGTGACCCGACAGCCGTGTTGAGATTTCTCAGTAAATACCAAGCACCGCTCACATGACCAGAGCACAGCCAATAGGAACGCTCTCTCTCTGAAATGATCTGTGATTGGTCAAAGTCTGCCGGGCTATATTTTTTAAAGCCTGAAAACAGAGCCATGAGGAGGTGCAGAAGTCTAGTTTTCACATAACACTTGAATTACAATATGCTGAAAGGTTATTATGGAATTTTTGCCCAATGATGCCAAAAATATTCTGCCTACCGAAGCTTTAATTATGGACAAGCATGCAATTGATTGCGATTAAATATTTTAATCGATTGACAGCCCTAATACAAAGGTATTCTAACAATTATAAATTAATTGTTACAAGCAAAATCACATCATCGCATCTCTAAAAGCCTATTCAACACATATACGTTTGAAAAAGCTTGTCTTTATTCTGTAACTTTTTCCATTTTCCACTTTCCCTCTCACCTGAAACTATAGTTTCCCTCCAGCCATGAGTGCATCTGCATAGCTATTTCCAACACTGTGAATGTGCACGTGCCTGCCTCAGGTGTGTGTTTGCATATGTGTTTGTATGTCTGCAGGCTTGTGTGTTTTCACATTACAGTATACGTGTGTGTGTGTGTGTGTGTAACATGGCCTCGTGAACCCCAGCACCTGACTCGGGGCCAGTGAGGAGCATAGCTGCCATCTGGTCAGCCCGGAGGGAGTCCGCCGGCCACCCAGGGCTGCTCGCCCCTAACAGGTAGCCCGTCTGACATCTCCAACTCATCTCCAACCCACCGAACGGCAGATAATGAGGGGCAGACAGCTGGCCGACAGACCCTGTGTGCCACCCCCCCATCCACCCATCCACCCATCCACCGGGAAAAAATGCCTACTGAGCTTTTCAGCAACGTAAGCAGTTCTGTGATAGTTTCATCTGGACACACTGCCGCCTGGCTGTGTGTGTGTGTGTGTGTGTGTGTGTGTGTGCACACTTTTCCTTCAAAGTCAGGGATATCCAATCCATGCATCACACAATACACCCTCTTACTCCACAGTCACAGTCACATGTTTTGATCTTCTACCTAAAGCAGAAAGACACTCAATAATGAGGCTTCTTCTGTAAAAACAAAGGCTCTGTGTCACAGCTGTGTGTGTGTGTGTGGTTGCATCGTTCGGGCTACAGATGGCAGTATTTCAAAGGAAACTTGGGAGTGTGTGCTGCTGTGTGCATTTATCTGGACTTCTGAATGAAAAATAAAATAAATTCATTGAGAAAGGTTTATTACTTGCTTCATAAATATGGTCCTGACTGTCTCAGTCTCTCTCCGACTGGGTGAGTGCATGGGCCTATAACCAGTACGTGCGTGAGCTGCTGTGACATTATTTCCTTTCAGCTCAGAGGATGTGTTGATGCATGTCTCAAAATACATAACAAGCCCAAAATACAACCCATTTGTCCATGTGGAAGGCAGTCATTTTACAAAAACATGAAGATAGCAATCATTTGACAAATAGGCCTATTTTATACCCTGGCATTATCTTCATCCTGTGTGCTGGTGATAACATAGGCAGGCTATGTCCAATTTAAAAATATATATATATATATTAGAAACACATATTCAGAAAAATATTTTTCTGTTGAATCTCTATCACATTTATTGATAATTTCTCCACATAAATAAAGATTTTTTTTTTATGTGCCTTGATGTTTAAATCTAGGGAACACTTTGAAGGGTCCACTTAATGCTTCAAAGACATAAAATAATGTATTGCAGTGCGCTCGAGCTGTGCCAAAAGGATGACGCGATGGAGAGGTTGGGTCTAAAAACGCACAGTGTACGTGAGGTGCAAGTGAACTGATGGGTGACTTCATGTAGAGAGAGACAGAGAGAGAGGGAGAGAGAGAGAGAGATACGGTTACAGAAAACGATCAATCCCTGAACGAGGCAGGTCGTCTCCCTCTCAGCATCTGACGGAGAAGATGCTCTGCGCGTCCGGATGACTTTACAAAGCTGCAGCGCGTAGAATAAATGAACCGGTAGTTTGTCTCGCTGTATTTGGCGTCCACACATATTCACTGACTGACTGACTGACTGACTGAGAAATAACCGGATCTGTGCTATTCATGAAAGAGTCTCCTCTTATTTCAAGGTGAGTAGCCTCTACCTTTACTGTTAGTGGCTGAGCAGCAGCCTGTAGTGCAGCCCAGCAGGCTGAGGCTGAGGGTAAAGTTGGGTAGACTTTACGCGCCTGTAGGACGCAGTGGAAGACGTCCGGTGGTGGTGCACTCTGAATGGAGGTGTCATATCAAATGTTGCATGAGCAGATTATCAAATTATTTCTCTTCTGTGCCACCTTGCATGCATGGAGCAACCAAACAGATGATGCTCTGAAGACCGAGCGACTGTACATGCACCCATCATCACAGGGCAGCACTGTATGTAAATCATTGCATTATCAGAGGGATGCATTTCATTCTACTTTAGACAAAGCCTCCTACATAGCAGAACTGCCTGTGCAGATTTTTTTTTTTCAGAACTCTTTTACACTTGTGGATTATTCTGGGCAGCGCATTAGATCAGATCAGTGGTCGCTTTGGGAATACCAGAGTGAAGTATTTAGCCTGGAGATAGTCAGTGAGTCCACTGCTGCCCTGCCTCCTGCCTCCTGCAGCCGGAGCTCGTGCAGCCTTTGGCAGCCCGGGCAGAGCAGAAGCCACTGGGACGCTGATAAGGCTGGGCAGGAGCTGAGATGGAGCCTGAGCCCGAAAGAACTAAAGCACACACGGCTGTAGCAGTGCCAACCTCAACAATGCTGTTGACCAAGTGCATCTTTGTTCCGTGTATGTGTGTGTTTGGGTGCTCGTAGAGGGGGTGCTTGTTGGATTCACGGCTCTTTGACTCTCACTCCTCATGCAAACCAGAGATGAACCCCCTCTCCTCTCCGCGTGCTCTTTCTGGTCCGGCTTATCTGGCCGGCCAGTTGGACAAGCTTTTATTCTCCTGGCCCCTCCAGAGTGGATAAAGCCTCTCATGGAGAGAGAGAGAGAGAGAAAGAAAGGGAGAGATTGGCTTCTCCCTCTGCGTGTCCACGCCAGTCATGCACTCCGGCACTTTATCAGCTGCCTGCTAATTTCAGAATTCAAATGAATCTCCACATTAGTTCTGTCTTTCACTCTTTTGCGGTGTTTTACAGCAATAAATGAAAATGAGGTTTCGGGTTGTGATGATTGCTGTTCATAGAGGAGTTTTAGTGATGTAGTTGAGGGTTAAAACCAATCTAAACTCGGTAGACCCATTTTAAAGAGTCAATTAATCCGACATACAAAAAGACATAGTTTCCCCCATACTCCAGGTGGTTTCTAGCCATGCAGGTACTTTTGGTCTCACATGTCGAGGTCTTAAGATATCTGTTTCTGATATTAGTGCTTCCTAGCTGGGTCGCATGAAAAGGTGTATGAATGACACGGTAATGCGCAAGGAATGTAGCGTGCAATAAGAACGTCATTCTTGCCTTTGGCATGTCATTTTCACTCCATGCAGTCTGTACTTGAACTGACTGTAATACATCCGTGTAAATATGCTACGCTCAGAGCTAGAGCTAGAAATAAAAAGTGAGAAAGACCGCTGATGGCGGATGGGTCCAACAAACACAGGACTTTCGACCACGAGACCGGTGTTCGAGACCGGTGTTTTGTTTTGTAAGTTTAGTTAGTCAAGTTTTAGATGTGTTTTTTAGTAATGTGTTTTCCATACTCATTATGCATTGTTTCCGTACGTATTTTACTTTGTTTACTTATTTTATGCCCAACCATGATGTTTTTCCTAAACCTAACTAAGTGGCTTTGTTACCTAAACTTAACAGCGGATGTAACACGTGAAAATCCTAAAATGCGTCTTCATGACACATGCAATGTCCTTGTAATAATGTGTAATTTATACACCTTTCCGTGAGACCGGGTTATGTTACCACACCAATACAATGGAATATGTTTGAATTACAATTGAAAAATGTCTGTTACAACTCTACAGACCTTAGTGTGACCAGTTTTCTAATTTTAAAGAAATAATTTTTGTGGATCATCCGGTTAAACCTGGACGTAGTTTCCGGAAAGACAAGTTGCTGTTGAGGTTTTCAAATGTTATTTTTCAATGCTTTGAGGAGAAAAACATTATTTCCACTCATTGTTTTTGGTCAGCAACTGAAGTTCCAGAGGCAGATATTACTTTCATGGCTGGACACTAGGTTTTAAGAGTTGGGTGAACTCACCCATATTCATACCGTTTTCCACCATGCAGAGTCAGATAAAAAACACGTCCTACAAAATGAGGCATGGACTGTTCGTTGGATTGTTCATTGATTTCTATTCGCCCAGTGTTGTATTTTTACCAGTACTTGTAATGGTATTTTTATAACGTAGAGAGATTGCAGGTTGAAACTGCATCATTCTGGATTCTTTTGAACCTGGAGACAACGCCAGACCAGTGTAGGTGAAGTAATTTAGAACATCTGTCTCTGTCAAATTCACCCACAAACCAGCAGGAGTTAAGTGTTATCTCTTCTACGGAGATTAATGAGTTATAGAGTGCGTTTGAGAAGACAGCAAAAAAAGAATAAATCAGGAACAAAACTCTATACTACAGCTGTGGAAAACAGCGTTTGATTGAAATGACCACCAGTTCAAAGCGTGACATTGATTTTAGAGTAATTTGAACATCAGGGAGCGCGATGTGGGTCAGGGGCAAAGACGAGGCACAGTCGCTGCAATAGTAGATCAGGAGAATTAGTGTATGTAACACAATTACACGGTGTGTGAGTGCACAGCAGCTCTCTACTACAGTACTACCCATAGCTGGAGACCCCCCACCTCCAACCCTCCAACCCTACCCCCACCACTACCCCGTTGCCAACAGAGACACTGATTAAACACGACTGTTCAGATGCTACAGCCCGAGGAAGAAGACGAAGGAGAGCCCCTAGTGTGTGTGTATTGTGTGTGTGTGTGTTAGTGTTTGCATGTGTGTGCGTAGTACTGTATGCGTGTGCGTGCGTGCACATGTGGATTTACGAGTGTGACTCTGCATAGGAGGGTGTACGTTAGAGAGCAGAGGAGAGGAAGCGACACAAACAGCGAAGTGAAACCGACACTGACGGCAGAAAGAAACGGAGAGAGAACAAAATACTGCAGATCATCAAGCACGACCGATATGCTGTTGTCCTTGCTCTTTTTCCTCTCCTTCATCCCCCTTTCAATCTTCACGCTTCCTCTTGTTTCTGTGTGTGATCCAGGCCTGGAGGGAGGTGGAGGTAAAGGAAGATATAGGTGGAGAATAGGGATGAAACGGGTAGAGAGGAGAGGAAGAGGTGGAAAAAGAGCAGGAGTGAGAAAGACTAAGAGAGAGAGAGAGAGAGGTGGTAACAAACAGCGGAGGAGGGAAGTGAAAGGGAGGAGAGGTACAAGTGGGAAGTGTGCAGCTCACCTGCCAGATGGCAGCTTTGGCAGCGCTCAGCATGCAGCGATGGCGGTCTTGCAATATGGCGCACCGCCTCCAGATTGTCACACCGTTGTTAATACAAACAGTGCAATAACTTTGCTGATGTGTGTGTTTTGTATTATTTTCTCTGGCACATGGTGGAAGCAGACAGCATATGGATCTAAAAAAAACCTGACAAAGTTGAGGGAAGTCAAATGTTGTCTGTCTTTTGACGACTTTGAAGAGTTTGTATTATCTTTTTTTCTTAAAGGTGCACTCCAGTGATTTTACACATGAGGATCAGTTTACTCATTCAGCTTATTTAAACAGGTGTATAATGTTTTCTGTGGCTCTGGAGAAGCTTTCTAAAGTCTGAGAAAATAGGTGATATCATCAGGTTGGGCTCTGAGACAGATCTTTAACAGAAAGTTTATATTACAAAGTCAGATCGTTTGGAGTTTGAAAGAAACTTAAGTTTTCCTGGCAGGGAGGGTCTCACAAAAGATGCTATCAAGTTGCATTAAATACAGCATCCACTGTTGACTCGTATTAGGGACCAAATGTCAGAATATCTTGGCGTCTTCTGTACGGTACCGTCTCTTGAAAGTCGACAAACTTTCGGGCTTGGATGGTGCCAACCTTTAAAAACACAATTTCATACATATTCTGATGAGGTAACTGAAAATTCAAATTAAGCTATCAATTAAAATGTGAGAATTCATTATAGAAACAGAAATGCAAATATTGGTCACGGAAAATGTGCTGTATGTTATGGAAAATGTATGGAAATTGGTCTTAGTGAAGTAGAGCCGTGGCAAATGTGTGTCACTTCACTTAAAACGTTCTACTTCCCTCCGTTTCAGCAAACGCCTCCAACTCAAATCATTTTCCATTTCTAAGAACATTAAATCTTTGTTGTGCTTTCTTCATGGCAAGTCCATAGAAGTTGGTGAAATTCCTGATCAATAATAACATCAGCGACTTTTGAACAGTCTCCAAATTCACCAGTCCCTTCACAGAAAAACCTGCTACCAAAACTTCCAAGTTTCAAAGAACACGCTGTTCGGGGTACAGGTACTCACTCATTAAAACTGTTCACGTTTCCTAAAATCCGATCTGCATCTTTGCGGTTGCTGGAATTTAACGGTTATAAAGAATATAGAATTTATGGAAGTGCAAGGTTATGGATAAAAAAACTTTGTTTCAAAGCATCTGAATTGAATTACAGAAGGAGAACGCTACTTATCTGCTTCTCCCTTGTGACTTTTGCTGACTGCTGAGTCTTTGGGGGAGTGTTAAAGGGGACATATCATGCTCGTTTTCAGGTTCATACTTGTATTTGGGGTTTCTACTTCAACATGTTTTCATGCTTTAATGTTCAAAAAACACATAATTTTTTCTCATAAAGTCTGAATATACAGTATCTGTATTCACCTTCTGTCTGAAACGCTCCGTTTAAGTGCCTGTTTCTTTAAGCCCGGTCTGCTCTGATTGGCTTGCAAGAACAATATGATGCACCTTTTTAAAGGTAGTTGTCAAGCCGTGGGCAGAGATCATCATTCATTATGTTTGTGAATTAATAATTTAAATTTTTTTCGCTTTGAGCCAATAGCAAAACTACGTTGGTATCACATGGTATCTCTGGGTCGTCAGTTAGCGTGGAAATAACAGATAAATGGCTGAGACTGACAGTAAGTGCCTGGCAACGACTTGTTGTGAAGTAAATGCAATGGAACAGGGGAAGGAGAATGTGACATCTTGTGGCTGAATGTTATCAATAGCACCTTTAAAGTCACAACACAACACTGAATGAGTTGATTGGTTCTGGTCTTAGAAAGAATGAAAGTAATCAGTTACCTACAACATGTCCCAGACGCCCAGAGCACCTGGACTACATCCGAGACAAGCAGTGTTAAGCCCTTGGCAGCCACAAACCAGGTGGGACTGGACTTACTTAATAGACTTGGAGAATTCAATATTAATTTGAGGATCAAGTCCCATCAAGAAGGACAGGTTGTAGCAATGGGAAATGTTCTCTGCTTTACTGTTTCCCCCAGTATAAGTTATCCCTTAAGGAGCTTTTGTAAAAAAAGATTTAAAAAACTGATTTGCCTTCCAGTGAATTTCTATTTGAGCGAAATTCACCTGTGTTTGCAGTCCTGGTAGGCCTCTGGTCCACTAGGGTACTGTACTTTTCACCAGGCTATGTCTATTTCTGAACAATATGGAAAGTTCATTTGCCCAAAATCACATTGAGAGACTTTGGAGACTGGATAGAGTTTCAGAGTAGGTTAGAATTAGGGCCGACCATGGAGACAGACTGAGATAATCTGGGCAGATGCTTGTATTTGTACAGCTTTCGGGTGAATGGCCACCAAAGGCCGTATTTGCACTGCGGATTAAATGTTAAATGGGTTTTGGAGCAGCGGATACTTAGAGGGAAAGTTGTTGAATAGTAGAACATACATCGTCTCTCCTCCTCTTTGCCGTTTCCCTTTCCCTCGCTCGCCGTCTACTGCCATCTCCTCTCGCTCACAGTGATTTGTCAGCAGTGGAGGTAGCAGCTGTTCCTTTTGCATTGTAATTTCTTTGATCGTAATTATTCGTGCCAGCTACCTCCAACCTTGGCATCCTCCACCCCACGAAGCCATATGGGCAGAGAGGGGGGCAGTCGAGGAAACACACACACAGGCTTCTTTGGAATAAAGTTCTTTGATTTCTGTGTGCAGTGGTGTGGGAATTATGGACATATGTGCTTCACAGCTTCACATGGATTCTCTGCATCGCTGTGTTTGATTATTTTTCTCATTCATACCCACTCGCCGGGGTCTAGTCTCTTCCAAACGTAATGCATGTTCCTTGTCAGGTCTCCATGATTTATGCATGCAAAAGCAATATAGCACTATACATCTGTAACTGAATCAGCCGGTGCAGAAATATAGCTTTGTTGTAGAAAGAGAGAGAGAGAGAGAGAGAGAGCAATGTCAACTCTGACACAAAAAGACCGAAACTCTGAAGATGGGAGCAGACAATAAAATTACAGTCATGCTAGAGGCTCAACACCAGGCTGGTAGTTATTGAGCCACATAAAATGGCTAAGAGAGAGTGCTCTTATAGTGCAAAAACACACAACTGGAGAGCTATTGTCTCTGGGCTAGAGAGAGTGGAGCTCACATTTCACCACCCTCATTCTCTATTCCCCTCAGCTGCACTGTCCACAGATCACTCAGAGCACCCGGTCGGACTCCTCTGTTTACCCCTTGTACTTCTTCTTCTTCTTGCACTTAAGCGACGTTAAGGATGAAGGGTCCTGGGCAAGCCGTTGCAGCACGGTTCACGCACACACGCTGTGCGGCTTGCAAAGAAAACGCTACTCACTCTGTCTTCTTCTGCGCTCGCTGAATTATAGAAGACCGTCTATTGCACTCGAGCTGCATTGGTTTTCATCACAGTGCTGGAGGTCACTTTGACTTTCCCCCCTTCTACGCTCATCATATATGCAACACGACGGCTTCGGCGTTTGAGAGCCTGCTTGAGGTCACCATTAACCAAGGGAAGACCGACAATGAGATTTATGGAAGAGGAGACAGAGCTGAGAAGAGGGAAGGGAGGAGAAAAGGCATGCATGGTTAAATCTGGTGGCAGCAGCAGCAGCGCCCTTCGTCGGGTCCCTGCTCTTAACAGCAATTTCACATATAGTACTGTATCTGCATGTATAATGCATGCGCCCTAAGATAATGGCATGCATTGCAGAGGAGGCTGCTGACTGTGTTTGCGGTGGGTGATGTGTTGGAATTGGTCCCCTATGTCACATTTAGCCTCTGCCCGGGTCCCTCGCAGCATCCTGCAGTTATTAAGGAGCAGAGCGTGTAGCGGTGACATAGTGCCGCTTTACTGTTCCCCGCAGACATCCTCCGGCACACTACCATCAAGATTAGTGGCCGGCTGGAGGGTCCTAAAGCGTGCAATAGCCGCGCTGACCAATAAACTAAACT
The DNA here is from genome assembly GCF_015220745.1 of Sebastes umbrosus. Taxonomy (NCBI): domain Eukaryota; kingdom Metazoa; phylum Chordata; class Actinopteri; order Perciformes; family Sebastidae; genus Sebastes; species Sebastes umbrosus. Next base: position 19,049,182 of record NC_051269.1, on the reverse strand, counting down.
ACAAATATGGAAAAAAGGCAATTACGGTTCGTTTTTTGTTGATATAAAATCATGCCAGAAGAGCTGCTAAACGAAATGAATTTACAGCAGAGAATACTAGCATCGCAAAGCGTTAGTATCATTAATCTAAATACTGGTTGTGAGGGGGTTTTTTTTACCCGAGAAATGTCTGGGGGAAGCACTGCTGTTTGGATTTACATTGCCAAACCTAATGATGAAAATTAACCACAGGCCAACTGTCACAAAATTGCACTGTGCGGCATCAAAGTGGAGATATCCTGTGGGTATCTACAGCGTGAGCCTCCACACTACACATTACGCCCTCCGAGGTCTGTGGGCCTCACAGGGAGGGGGCCAACGGCCCCGGGCTGTCCACTCTACAGCAAAGCCGCAGATAAAACACGGTGGACCGATCACAAAACATTGCCTTTTTCTAACAAACCCCACCGGTCCCATGTGATTCAATATGACATTCATTTATAAGTCACCCTTAATAACGACGGCATTTTCATGTCCTAATTCCCCGACTCATCACTGTAGGTACCAGCGACAGCCCCTGGCTCTGGCTCGCCGGCTCCCTCCTCCCCCTTGTCTCTGCCACGTTTGACCTACTTCTGTCTCCGCAACATTGTAAACAGATCTACTAATTGCCTTCATTTATTCATTTGGAAGTCAAGTTCTGTTGCGGCTGGCGTCCTCCCAGCTCATTCATGTGTTAACGTGTACAACGCTGGCCCTCCCCTCCCCCACATGATGACTCGTCCATGTGTGTTTGCGGGAAACCCCAGACAAAAGTATCCCATCATGCCGTGTGAGCTTACATGCTATAAGTGCAAATACTGTACGGTGCATTAAAGCTGAAGTAGGCAGGTTGGAGCAAATATGATTAAAAAAAAGTTTGCATTATAAAACGGGCACTATATCCTGACAGTAGTGCATGAAACAGGTAATCTGAAAACACTCCTGTGCCTCTGTGTCCTCCGGTGCTCCTAACGGCATCTGCAAGATTTTACAGACCGGAGGAAAACAATCAGAGCCGAGCTGCAGTCTGCCGTCTCTGAGCAGCTGTCAATCACTCGCAAACTCCAATCAAACGGTCAAACTAGGCAGCTCTGATCAAATATGAATCAATATTCTGTTACTGTTATGCCTATTTCTCGCACAACATGTTCTCAGAAACATCTTGTAGTGAACTGTTTAGCTGTAAAATGAGAACGTTTGTGACCCAGCATCCCTGTTGAGATCAGTTGAGGAAATACCAAGCACCGCACACAAGCCGGAGCAAACTTTCTCATTTTACAGCTAAACAGTTCACTAGAAGGAATTTTTGCCCAATGATGCCTAAACATTCTGCCTACTGCAGGTATAAGAGTCACAAATCAATCAGCTCCAAGAACACATTTTAATAAACTGACTTTCAACTTCCATCAGCCGCCCCATCCTGGAAAACCGACTGACACAAAAGCACCCTGCGCGGCCTGCAGCCGGCTTGAAATCATGAGGACAGAAGCTGTTATGACTATTGTAGTTCAGACACTTCTCCGCCCCCACGGTCTTATACTGTTATTGCTTTAGTGCAGCCTTGTAAATCTAGGCCACAAAAAACAACAGCGACGTAAAACAAAATATTTTTTTATCACCTCTGATGCTACCAACAATGACTGCCATTGATGACTAAGTGTGAGAACAGAGATGTTTCTCCTGACCTTTAGAAAGATCATGGCACGGTCTGTCCACAGTGTTCCTGATCTCACACAAATCTGTAACCCAAAATGTAAACAACAACATACACTTGAACACCGTGCTGTTCGTGCTAAATCTGTCTAAGTGAAAGGATCATGTTGGGGCATCTTATTGCTGGTGTTTGAAAACACAATGTCTACAAAATGTGAATTCTTCAAGATTACAGATGGTTATGCTTATTGACATTATCCACTGAGTTTTAAAGGGGACATATCATGCTCATTTTCAGGTTCATATCATTATGATAGCTGCTCTCTTTTCTATTTAATCATTTTATTATGTGACGGATTATTGTAGCTTTACAGCCCGCAAATTACAATGTTATTATATTTTTTATTTGGATCCGCATTAGCTTCCTCAAAGTGCCTGGGGTCCACACAAAAACACTAAATAACAAAAAAACACAAAAAAATAGTAGTTTGGGTGAAAAGCAGCAGCCACCATTCCTGAACAAAATGTGTCATCTACAGAAATTCCCAAGTAAAAAGATGATATAGCATCAGTTGTTTAATTGCCCAGTAATTTTCTAAAGGTTTAAATGGGACATATCATGCTCATTTTCAGGTTCATACTTGTATTTTGGATTTCTACTAGAACATGTTCAAAAAAGACATTATTTTCCTCACACTGTCTGTCTGAATATACCTGTATTCACCCTCTGTCTGAAATGCTCCGTTTTAGTACCCGTCTCTTTAAGACCCCCTGCTGAAAGAGCCCAGACTGCTCTGATTGTTGTGAGAAAAATATGGTGCACCTTTGCAAAGGTAGTTCTCAAGACGTGGCCGATATATTCAATGTGACATACTGTAGGAAGGGGAGCCAAATCTGAATGGCTTGTTGAATCACATGTTTTCTGATCTAGGCAGCCCACTAAAAACTGACTGTGTTGTCTTATTTCACAGTTTGTGGCTTGGTAGTCACTCTAGATAAATGTATGTGCACAGGCAATGAAAAAGTGAGTTTTTCATACGTCCCCTTTAACTGGGCTTTCTAAACCCATTGTGTCTCACAAAGGTGCAATCTTCACAGCTAAAGAAAAACAAAAATCACCATTTTTTTTACATCCCATCAGTGCTATTATTCACGACAGCTCAGAATTTGTGAATACACCTCAAGAAAAATGTTTGCAGACCCGTTAGAAGCCCAGTTTCATGCTATCGAACATGAGCGAGCAGTGAAAATGATGCACATGGACAGGCTAACAAAGAAATACCCCCTGTGAACATATTAGTTCATCTCTGATGGCAGATGGGTCAAACAAACAAGATAAAAAGAAAAAGCTAAGCATCCCTTCTGTCCCATGAATCACGCCTAACAGGACACTACAGAAGCTATGACAGCATTTCGCCCCGATAAAAGCTGAACCCAGAGGATGGATTTGGTTCCACTGATCCCGATCCGGGTCAAAGGGTCGCGTTTGCGGAGTGCAATAGGTCGGCGTCTCCCTCGTCTGCGCCGTGATTGGTGCCCGCTGAGAGGCTTTGCGTCCCTCAGGGGTTCTCAGCAAACCCATGTTCCTCTGTGTGAGTGTGAATGAGTCACGTCTGGGCTGGAGCGTGTCTGAGTGGCGAGGTGGAGAATTCAGCGGGGAGGACTGCGCAGGGCAAAGAGTTGTCTCTATAATCCAGGGTAAACACTGAGCAGCATGACTGCACGCCTTAGACGTGACCAAAGCCGGGAGAACAGAAATGGATGGAGCGATGAGGCTGCTGCTGCTTGCCTGCCTGGCTTCGTTTGCCACCAGCACTTCCTATTTTCTCTCCTTGTTTTTCCTCCCTGTTCTGTAATTCCTCCAGGGGTTTGACTGGAGACTCTCAACACTGAATTAACCTCTGGGTGGCACTGCTGGCGTCTGTTGTTTAAGGTCACACCAGACTCAAACCTGGCTTCGCAAATATCATATGGTCTGCTATTTGCTGTTGGACATCAAGAGCGCTGTCTTATTAATTACTTCTAGCTGAGAAAAGGACAGCGCTTGAGGTTCTGATGAGATTACAACGCCGATTACACTAAAGGTCTTCACCAGGATGTTTGCAGTGTGATTTGAACAGGAGAAATTGGAAATAGTGGGATTCTGTTGGACGCCACAAAGTAGAGACGAGTTGGTAAACACAAAACCACTTTTCTGCTCCTTTTTGTGGCAGCTCAAGAACATGCACAAAGGATTGAGTCAGATTTCTGTGATATAATCCGCCCACTTTCAAACAGCTCTTTAATACATTACATCCCATTCCAGCATCCCCTTTTCACACGAAAAAGCTTACATCAAAAAGAAGAGGAAATATTTATAAAAAAGGTTTGCACTCCAGGGAGTAAAGGTTCTTCCGGTGACCACTGGTTTAGGCAATTTGGTTTGCTGAAAACAAACACATGAATGCTTCAAAGAGTTTATATTCGAGTGCACCCAGAAGCTATTGAAATAAAGGGCTGTCACTGCCTCCTCTGACACATTTCAAAAATGCCTGAATACTCTTTTCAATGGGGTTTCACATAAAAAAGGACAAATGAGAGAAAATCGTCTTTACATCAACGCTGAATCTGGTTCATGGACTCATCAGCTTGCAAAGCAAATGATTTGAGGGATTTTGAGAAGGAATTAGCTGGACACTATTTTGCCCAAAAATAAGAAGAAGCAGCTGTAAACATTAGAGCCAACATGTCCTGCCAAATCTCAGCTTTTGAGAACTAATAACAGCAAACAGTTTAAGTGTCCAGTTGGAAAAAAAAAAGTGGAAAGGAAAAGGAAGCTTCAGTCAACTAACATTTAAATTAGGGCTGTGTATTGTCAAGAATCTGGAGATACGATACAAATCATGATACAGGCGTTACAATTCAATATACTGCAATATTGCAGATATTTGCAGATTGCAACCAATTGAATCTTCTACTGTTTGCCAATCGTGTAGGAGAACTACGGTGGATGACACAAAAACAGGAAAATGCGAAAATGCAAAAACATGAAAATGTGAATGGCCCTATGTAGAGCCAGTGTTTGATTTGTCCCTTCTGGGCTACTGTAGAAACATGGCGGCCGGCTTCATAAAGAGAAATTGCTCCGTATGTAGATAGAAATGGCTCATTGTAATGTAACGAAAACACAACGATTCTTATTTTCATGTGATAATACACTAAAGAAAATATATTTACTAATATTATATTCCATTTCTGCCAATAGATCCTCCTAAATGTTACACACTGGACCTTTAAAGGTACAGTATGTAGGATTTGGCTGCATCTAGTGGTGTGGTTGCAGATTGCAACCAATTCAGTACCCCTCCGCTCATTCTTCCCTTTCCAAGACTTCGGTAACGTGAGACGCCGAGTCCAAAACCGTGGTAACGCCGTTCGCTTCTCTCAGAGGCCATCTTTTCCATAATAACACTACTTTAGGACCAATGGAAGTCAGACGGCGGCTGGTGGTACCACGGTTTTACACTCTGCATCTCGTGTTTCTGCAGTTTCACAAGTGTGTCAGAGAACTAAAAACGCGAAAGGTTTGGTTTGTCCGTTCTGGGCTACTGTTGAAACATGGCGGAGCAACATCACGGACTCTGTGAAGAGGACCTGCCTCCTTTGTAGATATGAACGGCTCATTCTAAGCTTATTAGATTATACACTAATGAAAACATAGTTATGAATATTATATTCCATTTCTGCTAATAGATCCCCTGAAATATTACACACTGTTCCTTTAAAGCGGATAAAGATAAAGACTGAGATAAGCAGAGTGTGCCTAAGATTGATTCACATAAGTCTGAGTAAATGTCACATACTACAATTAAAGAAAAGCAAATATTAAACTTTGGATTCAAATTCAGCAATACGGCGTGTGTCAGATGTTACTCTTTGGTGGCCAATTACGGGCAGAGTTGCTCACACTGAGCCTGCCAAATTGAGCAGAGTAGGTCGAGACACTGGAGTGACTTCTCCCCTGGCGTGAGCGTGGCGGGGACAGATGGACAGGAGATGCTGGAGTGGAGCTGGACTCGGCCCAGCCAGCTCAGTGTCGGTCCATCCGCTCCGTCCCTGGCTCCCTCTCAACTCAGCCGGACGTCCTCTTTAGCTGGCCAATGGAGAGCACCCACCGCATCATGACCCCCGCATTAGGCTCTGACATGGCTGTCTTCATTTAACCTTTACTTATACCGGGAAGTCTGGCTGAGAAAACACCCTGTTTACGTTAGCTGCAGCCAAAAAACAGACAGTTGCCTTTGAGCTAAAGCCTTCTAGCTTTTGGCAAGGCTTTTCAGAGGAAATTTAGAGGCATTTCACTGAAGGGGTTTGAATGATTTAAAAAAAAAAAAAAAGTAATATTAGAGGAGTGTGAAGGGGCTGCTGGCGAGGACAAAGGGGGAGATAGAAACAGCCTTTAGGAGCCAGATTGGAGAAGCTTCTGGTGGCGCACAGACAGGATTTAGGGTGATGTAGGTGTCTTAATTTATGGCCCGTCCTCCTATGGAGGCAGTTTTATTACTCCATTAATGGACTGCGATGAAGTAACGCTATATGTGAAGCCACTTTATCTGCGATGCTTGAGTTGCCTAATCACTAATCATCTGTCTTTACTTTGAGATAAAAAAACGGTAAAAATTAGCTCATTTTGTCTCATCTGTATGAGAAACACCTTGCATCAAACTAAAACATACATCACATAATAGTTATGACAAGGTGGGAAAAAAACATCAAACATCCTTTGTCATGTGTCTAACTCATCCATCCTCCAATCCGTCGTGTGTTTGACGGACATTGTTTTGTCCCCTGGAAATATCTACATAAAATATGCTAATGAAATTAAACATGGAAGTGTGAGGGTTGATGCCGCCTGGTTCTGAATCTCTAATGACTCCCTGCCATCCCTAGAAAAAAAGCCTGATTAATTTAGGAATGTCGGCCGCAGTGGAGAGTGATTAATTCCTCCTGGATTCAACCATTTAAGCGAACAAGGCAGAGGGGAGAAAGGGAAACAGGGAACCCAAAATATGGACACATAATTAATACATTTGGATCATTTAATTAGCCGCCCAAACAGAGGGAAGGCATGGCTACAGTGTGTCACTGCTTTGTTCAAACAACAGGCCGCAGTTAGTTCTCTCTTACAGAGAGGCGAATATAATGAGCCCCCCTGTTGATAGGGCGAATATTGGACCATCTCTTGAGCTAGTAAATATGGGGAGACAGTTTGAACAAATGATTACTTGTTTCTTTGATGTCTCATGTGTCTGACTAAGCAGAGATAGAGGGGAAAACAAGCACATATATTTTTTTTAGATGTCTAATGATACCCTTAAAGCACATTTTCACCCTCGAAAGAATCAAGGAGTTTAAAACAAATGTCTTTATTTTCTCTTTCAGAATGATGTGAAGATCACTCGAAGAGGACGAGACCGCACTCATCTTTTTCAGCGCTCCTTGGTAACACGGGATCCCAGGTGTTTTGTCTGAGCTCGGTATTTTTTTGGAGCCCACTTGGGGATGGGAACGTGCTTGGATAAAGGATGGACTTACTGCGGCCGCACTAAAGGTCACCGTCCTCTAAAGGTCATGTCATGGCCCCTGGCACTGTGGCTATTGACTCTAATCTCTGTGAATCAAAAGACGACTGTCGGACAGACTCCGAACACCTTCCAATCAGAGAGGAGGGAGTGGTCGCTGAACCACCTGACTGTGCATCAGTCCACTGGAGCTCTGTACATCGGAGCCGTCAACCGAATCTACAAGTTGTCATCTAATCTCACCCTCCTGGTGTCCCACGATACGGGCCCGGAGTATGACAACAAAGCGTGTTATCCACCGCTGATTGTCCAACCCTGTTCCGAGCCTCTTGCCTCCACCGACAATGTCAACAAACTGTTGCTTGTTGACTACTCTCACAACCGGCTGCTGGCCTGTGGGAGTCTCTACCAGGGCGTCTGCAAGCTGATGAGGCTGGATGACTTGTTCATCCTCGTGGAGCCCACACACAAGAAAGAACACTACCTGTCCAGTGACAACCAAACAGGGACGATGTACGGGGTTGTTGTGCCCTCGCAGGGCCAGGATGCCACTCTGTACATCGGCACGGCCGTCGGCGGCAAACAGGACTACTTCCCAACTATCTCCAGCCGCAAACTGCCTCGTGACCCAGAATCCTCTGCCATGCTGGACTACGAGCTTCACACTGACTTTGTTTCCTCTCTTATTAAAATCCCCTCAGACACGCTGGCTCTTGTCCCACACTTTGACATCTACTACATCTACGGCTTCGCCAGCGGCAGCTTCGTCTACTTTATGACTGTCCAGCCGGAGACGCCCGAGAACGGGATGCCCGCTGGCGGCTCACCTGGCGACCTGTTTTACACTTCCCGCATCATCCGCCTCTGCAAGGGCGACAAGAAGTTCCACTCGTATGTGTCACTTCCTGTGGGGTGTGTGCACAAAGGTGAGGAGTACCGTCTGCTGCAGGCAGCTTACCTATCCAAGGCCGGCAGGGTTCTGGCAAAGTCGCTTAACATCAGCGCCCAGGAGGACGTGCTCTTCGCCGTGTTCTCCAAGGGACAGAAGCAGTGCCACGACCCCCCGGATCACTCCGCTCTCTGCGTCTTCACCATCCAAGACATCAATACACGCATCAAGGAGCGGCTGCAGTCCTGCTACCAGGGAGAGGGGAACCTGGAGCTGCACTGGCTGCTGGGAAAGGACGTGCAGTGCACCAAGGCGGTAGGTTGACTGTAGAGAGAGAAAGGCACCGGTGAACCCTTTGATTTTGCGGTGCCATGCCATTGTTCTGACGGCCCATTATTCCGAAACCCCAATAGTCTGAAAATGTCCCGGCAGCCCGTTATCCCGAACAGAAGCTCATGGCTAATTATTATACAAAATGACATCATCGGACCTTCCCAGTCACAATGTTTTTCTTCCTACCATGGCGAAGGCATGACCTGCCTTACTCTGCCTCAGGTTGGCTTACCCTAATATTCTTACCCTAAACCTAAACTAATCTCACTCCTCATGCCTAAACCTAACCAACCCAACCAACGAAGGCATTCAAGGCAACAAGACCGGGAAGGGTACGATGTTGTAATTCTGCATAATAATTAGCAACGTGATTCTGTTTGTTGCAGAAAGAGTGTGTGTTATCGGGGCAATGGGCAGTCCCGGATTTTGCCTCATATAACCAACCCTGTCTCCTACAAAATTACATTCACATACAACTAAACTGCATTCTCAATTATGTTTCGAGGAAAATATATTTTCTCATGGATTACGGTCGCAGTTTTAAATAGTTTTAAACATGTGGTTAATGTTATAAATTGGAACAAAACAAAAACACAACAAAACTACTTGGTTAGGTTTAGTAAAATATCATGTTTATTATTTACATTACAGATGTATTTGAAAATAACTCAACATTGACTTTTGATTTCACACGGGACACGCACAGAGGTCTTCTGGGTGAAAGTCCTGTGTTTGTATGACCCAACCATCCAACCCAAACTCCTTCCTAAAAAGACAAGGATTAAAACGTCTTTGTGATACGACAAAAAAGAACGTAATCCGGGAGAAAATACGTTTCCCTCAAAACGTAATTGACAATGCAGTTTCGCTGTATAGGAATGTAATTTTTAGGAGACCAGGCTGCCTATAACACACACATATTTAGACCAACTATGAAAGGTGGTGAGCAGCATTGATATAGGTTTACTGAAAGTTGGTTCTTTGATTATCCACAACTATGATTGGAGCCTAAAAAGCTGATAAGCAGGCAGAGCCAGAGCTGCACTGAAGACACCATTCAGGTTTTCAGGATACCGCGAGAGCAGAAAAGCTGGACGAGATTAATTCCACAATGCTAATCAGAGGAGTTTTGTATGGAGCTTTGATTTCATTCAGGGGTTTGGGCACTGACTCCCGCCTTCTTCTCCTCCTCTTTCTCCACCCCCCCCTCCTTCCTTCCACTCTTGTCGCTGTCAGCAGTATTTGAACCCTCTGAGACCTGTTCTTGATCTTGAGAAAAGGGCTTCCTTGTAAATGTCCAAGTCGGTTCCTTTGTGAAAGCTATAATTCTGCATAATGAATGGCTTTCATGGAAACGAGTTGAAAGTGAACCATGAAAACAATGATATTCATCGCATCCATTGCTCTGGTGCTTCACAACATGTACTTTGATTCCACCATGCCATCAAACAAATACGATGTAATGTTATTCATAGGAGCAACTGAGGGAGGACGGAGACACATAATAATGCAATAATTAACTCTCACTGCGCAGTTAACCAAAGAGCTTTATATCTAAAATGGACTGTAAATGACATGCAGTGGTTCAGCTTTGTTAAGATGTCATTCGATACTGCGTTTCTTTGGTTAAATGATTAATTACTCAGTGAAAGATCAACAGCAAAGTGTGTCTAGGGACGCACCGATTTTTGAGGCCGATACTGATATCACATATTTCCTTCCTGTGTCAAGAACGTGCCTGTCTTAAGATAATTACTACTATTCATTATTAAGACCAATTGGGTTTTATTCTGCTGCTTCACTGACGCTTGTTGCTTGTTAAATGTTAGACTGCTAGAAAGTAACAAAATGCCAATGTCACAATCTGCCAATTACTGAGATAACAATAAAAAACAGCCACGCTATAGCGGCTCTATGAGGCTGTACTTAGTCACAGGGGTGATTTAAAGGGATAGTTCTGGTGTTTTGAAGTGGGGTTGTATGAGGTACTTATCAACAGTCAGTGTATTACCTACAGTAGATGACGGTCGGCACGCCCCCAGTTTGGAGAAACAGACGGGAGTACCGACACAGGTGCAAAGCAATGTTCTGCTGTGGACGGGGTCGGCTGCAAAACATATTTTAGCCACTTAAAAGAAAGGCCTACCTAAAAAAAACAGTATCAGTATCAGTTTAAGTGTACGCTATATTTAGAATATTCTTTCAGTTCAGTTGCCCATCAGGATGTTCTGTCTGATGGCAAGATAATGTGGTAAAAATAGTCTAAATATAGCATACACTTAAACGGATATCGAATTTTTTAGGTGAGCCTCTCTTTTAGGTGGCTAAAATACGCTTTACTGCCAGCCCTGTCCACAGCTGTATTGCAGCATTGCTTTGGTTCTGTGCGGTATTTCCTGTCTGTTTCTCCAAACTGGCGGCGTGCTGACCGTCATCTACTGTAGGTTATACTCTGACTGTGGATAAATACTCCAGCTCCATTTCAAAACACCCACACTATCGCTTTAAGCTAAATGCTAATTTCAGCATGTTAACATGCTCACAATGTAAACGCTAACATGCTTATTTAAAGCTTGTATGATGTTCAATGCTCACCATCTTAGTTAAGAGTGTTAGCATGCAAACAATTGATAATTTCTACTAAACCAAACAGCTGAGGTTGATGGGTAAAAGAATCTTCTGAAGGTATTTGCTCATAATTACAATTAAACCTGATGAATATCTGTACCAAATTTCATGGCGATCTATCCAATAGCTGATGAGACTTAAAATTACAAATGTCAACCTGCTGGTGTTGCTAGATGAAACGTCAGGACAAACTCATAGAGGCCTTTAGACACCGTCTATTTTACATGCGATTCATTTGCACGTCAATATATTTTATTGAAGTGTTGTTTTGTCTGAATATTTTCACACAAAATGCTAATATTACTTGGCAAAAAAGTGACTTTTTTCAGAACAAGGTTGATTTTTCTAAGCTTTCGCACCATGAATAAAGGCATCAACCAATCAGGTTGTGCGGAACGGGTTGAGTTGCGCCTATATTAATGAAACTACGTGGAGGCTCCATAGTCCGAACCAAGACAGCAACCTTTAATACTCCTTTCAACCTTGGCAAAGGCAGCGCAGACCAGATCTACTCCTTTCGTTCTTACCTGTCACAATAAAAGCCCTAGACATATAATATTCGCTGGCAAGTATGTCATTTATTCGTCAAGCCCCTGGTGTGTAACGGCCTTTAGTTAGTAGAATTTCTGATGATCCTTTCCAAGTAGTTATAAAAGGTGTGATGTTAAAAAATCAGCTGCAGAATTTCAGACTGGCAATTTGCAAGCAGTAAATAGTAACAAATGCAACTGTTAAAACAAATATTGTCAAATATTCACATATGCGTACAATACTTAGTTTAAAAAAAAAGAAAATGGCTTATTTGGGTTGAGTTATGAAGTTTGTTTACGCCGAGTTCACTTCACTGATCACATTCAGTAAAACTGAGGCACATTGCTTGATGAAAGAAAAACAACAGTGAGGACTAATATGCATAAGAAGTCGAGGATGTGAAATGAGAAATTAGCTGCCCTAAAAAGATAGATTTACACACTGAGTGGCAGGCAATTAGCAAAGGTTTGAGGTGCATGTTAGTAGATGTAACAGGACGGCAGAGCATGCAGCTCTCTTTGATGCTTAATCAAAATCTGACATCTCTTGTGCCGTGTCTTTGTGTGATGTCAGATCAAGTGATCTAAAAATCACAGAAACCGGCGCAAAATACGCCGCTTTTCTCGTGTTTGCCATCAGCAATTAGTCTACTCCGCAAATTCGCCCGCTCCGAGGCGTGTTGATATACGCCGCAGCCAGAGCCCTTTTGAAGTAACCATTTTAAACCCTGAAAATTGTGCACTTAATGCATGTTAGGCTTGCCACAGGTCAGTTTGAGTTCTTCTCTTGCATTCACATGTGTCTACAGTGATCTCAGTCATTTTTCTGGATCCCACTTATGCTCTTCCCTCTCTCTCGTTACCTCAACCTCCCCTCCTTCCATCTGTCATCCTCACTCCTCCTTCCACTCACTCTCTTCCCTTTTCTATCCCTCCCTCCTTTCACCACTTCTCCTGTTTTCTTCCCCACACCTTCTGAAAAAAAACAAAAAAACACCTCTCTGTCTTTGTACTCTTAATGCCTTCTTCATCTTCACCCCAACACCTATCTCTCCATCCCTCCCTCTCTCCATGCAGCCTGTTCCCATCGATGATCACTTCTGTGGCCTGGATATAAACCAGCCCCTGGGGGGTTCCCAGCTGGTGTCGGGTCGGACGTTGTACACAGAGAGCAGGGATAGGCTGACCTCTGTCACCTCCTACATCTACAACGGACACAGTGTGATCTTCCTGGGGACCAGGAGTGGACGGCTGAAGAAGGTGAGAGAAGCAATGCAGACACTGTCGAGCCAGACAGGCTTAAACTGCCAAATTTACACACTGATACTCAGGATTGTCTGGTTGTTTACAGCAAAATTGTTGATTCTCAAGAGATGCAACCAAACCCTCTTGATGACAAGTAACATCACTTATCTACTCAAAACACAATACTGATTTCTTGAGGCTGCTATTGATGACCCACTGGCATCTCTGTCTCTTCTGAGAGTTATCTTCGTGTTTCAGTTTTTGAATTCCAATGCAAAATGTAGCCTGGTGATTTAACATGCTTGTACACATCTTTTAAAGTGTCCTTCGTATCTTGTATGAAGATTCAAGTCACTCCATTAAATCCTCGACCTGATGAGACCTGATAAATTAAAGTTACACTCCCGCGATTTAATATTGCATTCCCTGAAAGTTTGGGGACTTGCGAGAGACAGACTACAAAAAGAATAGTCAAAATCGATCTGCAGAGGCAGAGATATCCTGACTTTTAGTTCCTAGTTTGCGGAGTCAAACTCCAAACACACTGCAACCTACATTTGCAATGTAGAGCATCTTTTTGTTAGACCTTTGTCTCATAAATACCCCATGTTGATCAAATTCTAAACCCACAGTTTGTAATGCAGCCTTTCCAAAGTCAAGATAACCCTGATGACATCACTGAGACATCATCACTTTCTCAGACTTAAAGGTCGACTCCATCTGCGTTCTTTTCCAGAGTTTACAAATGGAAATGGCCACAAGACCAAGCTAATTAATAAGGTTATGAATAATGTGAACGCTACCACTAGCTGAGTCAATGTTAGCTGTGCTAAGTTTGGAAATAACTGAAAGGGTTAGTTTGGATTTTTTGAAGTGGGGTTGCATGTATACTCCCGTGTTGTGTGAGGTAAAATTGCAGTTTTTGTTAATGGAGTCTGGTGGCTTTGAAGAGAGCGATATAATGGCATCAGTTCCCCGGCAGAAAGGGCTGTCTGACGGCGAGGTAAAGCAGCTGTGGACGGGAGCAGCAGAAAAACAAAAAAAGGCCCACCTAAATAAAAAAAAATATATATCAATTGAAGTGTACACTATATTTAGAATATATTCACCACTTTACCTCGCCATCAGACAGCCCTTTCCGACGGGAAACTGAACTCTCTTCAAAGCCACCAGACTCCATTCACAAAAACAGTCATTTTATCCTACAAACACGGGAGATGCTGGTCTACCTGTTTCTAGTTTGTTTGTTTGTGTTATTGTGTGACTTTCAATTCCGAACTAATGTAGCGTCCACAGCAGTACATTGCTTAGCTTCTGTGCCGGTACTTCTGTCTGCTTCTCCAAACTGGGAGCGTGCCGACCGCCATCTAAGTTACTGTATGTAACGTTAATACACGTACTATAAGGATGTATATATACTGTCTATGTAGCAGCGTCATGCAGAAACCTATATCAGGTCACGTGGGATAAAGTTCTTAGTAGGGCTTGGGAAATTAGTATTTTAATGCTAAAACATACATACTTTGACCAACATGTGAATGTTCGGATTTGAATACACTAGGAACACCAATGGGAAGCTACAGAATGATATAAAAACCTAAAACAAAATAATAATAATTGACCCGCCCTTTACAAAGTTCCTCAAGAGCCACTGTGTCTCTTGACAACAGGCTGTGTTGCGCTCACCAGGACTAATTAACTGATTAACGGTAAAATTGGTGGAATGGCCCTTTAATGTCTTACATCACTCTAAAGGTTTCTGCCTCCAAACTCCATATTACATCATTTATCAGTCGTCCATGAGAAATACACCACCGGGATTCATCACCCACAGCTGTTTTTTTGCGTCTCACCGCCGTGGCACATTTATGTAATAATGATCTTTAATCCATTAACACTAATTAATGCAATAATATGATCAATTAATGGCCCAATTAGCATAACGGGTTATGTTTAATATATCATGGTGATTATGTGGGACATTAGGCAGCTGAACAAAGGTGCAGTATTCATGCAGCACTACGTCTTCAGCCTTTGGACGAAGGACAGATTCATGTAAATTTTTCATCCATGACAACTTGGGCCACAACTGAAGCACACGTCTGTTCCTTCAGGTCCTTTGCTAGTTGTATTAATAACAGGAAATTATGCAGCTCTAGTGCCTCTTGTTTAACACTGTCCTGGTGGATTTTGGTTTGAATAGCGTTTAGCATTACAAAGTACTTACAGGACCACTTCACTCATTTTGAATATTATCTCTGTGTACTTGAAATGAATGTTTACATGTTTATTAACACGGTTAGATTTGTAAGTGTTCTCGGCATCTTGTAGGCAGGCTCGAATCACTCCCCTGAATCCTTCACCTGATGAGGCAGGAGAAAATAACAAGTCTAATCTGTGTTTTCCTTGTTTCAAAGCCTAACAGCAGTTTCCCTTTTCTTTTAAAGTCTCGTTAATTTCAGAATCTATCTTATGATTTGTGAGTTTTTTTTTTCCGGTTTTCAATGTTTAATTTTTTTTATAGTCAACAAATCCAATAAAAAGACGAAAAACAACAATTCATTTATACTATTAATCCTGTGTGTGTAGCCTTAACCCTGATATATCCTATTCCTCTGTGCCACAGACCTCCATTGTTGTCTAAAGACTATTAATAAAAACACACCAGTGAGCCAAATTGTGGCACTGTTATGAATATTGGCAGTGTAGTTATTTTGAGTCACCCCACATGCACTGTTCTGCTGCCGTAAAACTCACTAACTCACCAAATCTGCAGCTGAAAATAGACCGCAACAAATGCACCCTTTGATTCCGTTTGAGTAGCATTTACTAAAAACCAACCAGTTGCTCAGCTGTTTTAGCTTTACCCTTTAAAGAAAAAATAAAATATATACAGTACTCGTGACCTAATTTTAAAGTCAACAGGAACAAAGCGAGCTGATTGCCAAAGACAGGCTGGTAATTCTGAAAGCATTAAGAGGTTGACTCAAGCATTGTTGGTTTTGGTCTTTTCATTGGATTTGTTAACAATAAGACACACATAGAATATCGCCAGCCTTTAAAGTCTAACTTCAGTATTCCTTTAGTATCAGGTTTCTGCTGCTCTGCCGTGCTTGCATCATGAGGTGTAGGGATTGAGTATTAATACAGAGTACTGCTGACAAGTGTATGATTGACAGGAACTAGTTCAAACGTGTCATCTGACCACGTCTGAAGGCAAAAGTGTTTATAGCTGTTTTGACCGACCAGAGCTGTCATAGAGAGTAGGGTGAGCAATGATACAATGGGGATAATGGTACACTCTTTCAGACTCAGTCTCAGCTTAAAGGTGTTCATAGTGTTGAACGAAGTAGTTGAGTGAAGAATGAAAAAAAAGAGCTTGAGAGAAGCTACCAATCCCGACCATTTTTGGGCTGAGCCTAAAGATTATTTTCATTACTGATTAATCTGCCAATTATATTATCATTGTGGCTATAAAATGACGATGAAAGAAGTCACCCAAAATGTTTTTTTTCTAAATCTTTATCAACTATCCAAAACCCGAAGATAAACAAATGCCTCAAATCCTCATATCTGAGATGGTTGCTTGGAAAAATGACTGAGACAATTAAGGTATTAAGATGCTATTAGCACCCAGGTGTCAGTAGCTAACAATACTATTTGCACTTGGGGCAGAATTGCCAATGTTTCCATTTACATTTGGATGTATATAGCATGGCAAGCACAAGCACACATTGAATACTGTATGCGTATACTGTATGTATATTTTTCCTAAACCTAACCATGTAGTTTCGGTGCCTAAACCTAACCAAATTGAAAACTGAAAACTGAAAATAATAAGTCCACTAAGTGAAAAATAGGCTTCTCCCAGGACTCAAACTCGAGTCTCCGGGGTGAAAGTCCTGAGTTTGACCAATTCATCCACCACAACCTACTCCTTGCATGTACTTTGTCACTCTTTATATTACTATTACCTACATTTTCTTGCATTCTCCTATGAATGTCCAGCAACATGTTTCAATTTCTTCTTGTTATATACATACGGTCTTTTCAAAATAAACTTTTGTGTTCACAGGAAACATCTTGGTTAGGTTTAGGAAATGATCGTGGTTTGGTTTAAAATAACTACAGAAGTGGCGTTACTTTTTTGGACCCACCCATCGATCCCGACCTCCTAACTACGCAAGCTTTGTCGCTCTTTATACTTTCTGGTTCACGATTATGTGGATTACATACAAATTGATTTTGTGAGATATATATGAATTACAGTGCATTACTTTTCGTAGGTACTGTACAGCTATGAACGGTGTATGAGAACAGCCTGGAGGGGGTCTCAGACGCTGTTTGACAATCTGACAAGCACTTTTCTTAAAGCATACTGACCCTTTAATGGTCCACGGCATGCCTAGCTTTGACATATCGAGGTAGGTTTGAAACTCACAGCTTTGACAAGCAAGGTAGGCAAGCCAACACAAACACGCTATAGAAGTACAGACAACAGGCATCTATAGGAATCTATCATCCACCATAGTGATTCTCTTCATCGCTGTGGGATCCCTTTACACCAGGCCCACAGACATAAGATGACCTCTTTCTTAGAGGTTCATGAAGTTGATTTAGCTCATTGTCTATCACGTTTCATTCCGAATGCATACTGTAATGATATATTATAATCAAGTTCCTATAAGGCTCGTGCTCTGATCTAACTGGATTGACTTGGTAGCACCGCGGGCTCTGCTTACTGCATAGTCGCACAGGCATGCAGCTGACTGAGGAAATGTGTGAGAGGACTGTTGTGACATTAGCCTGGAGGCCTCAGTCTTATGAGGAGCAATCTGTCTGACACACACAACACACACACACACACACACACACACACACACACACACGGGTCCAGACTGGGAGCGCAGATAGCATCACTGCAGCTCTTTCATTGGATGAGCCATCGGGGGAAAAAACAAGATAGCCTGACAGAAAGAGAGAGAGGAAAAGAGAAACTGAGACAGACAGTGCGAGGCAAAGACTGGCAAAGAGAAGAAAGAGAGAAACAACAGAGACAGACGTAAAAAAGACTGACATACTCGGTGAAAAAAAGAAAGAGGGACAGATTTATTAAGAAAGAGAAGGTAGACCAAGAAAAACACAGAGCAGAAAGTATGTTTTTGATGTGTTCAGGAAGTGAGCAGTAAGTTTGGGTTACGAGTGTGAGGAATCCATCATTACTCCTTTAAGTGCAGAGCGTCTAAAGGCCAGAGTTTGTCATTACACTGACAGAATGAGCAGCCGTGATTCAGACTCCCAGGAGCCTCCGAGGAGCACGGGGTCACCTCTCGGATCCTATTCCATCACCCCTAAATGGACAGGCTGAGTGGAAATGGGGCATGACAATAAATGCCATCAGTGGATCACTCCGGCAGCGGGGCCACCGCAAAGGTCAAGCCTGCCACAGGAAGGGTGTATCCGGGGTGAAAGGTCACAGGGATAGCCGACAGTCTAACCATCCAGGCACCATGCAGCATATGGATGAATCCATCAACGTCCCTCGATTAGGCTACTCCTAGTCCAGATATATAACAGGATATTTCTGTCATCACCTGCCACAGTTGTGTTACATTAGGTGGTTGATTTAAGCTGAGTAATATGACCCTGTGGGTAACTACAAAAGGGGCTTTTATGCTTTGCATGACGTACGCTAATGAGGTGAATCGAGGTAAAAGCCATTATCTCTCACTGATCCTTATTTAAATCTGTTCCAGTTTCAGGGCAGGAGGCTTTGATATACAGTAGGCAACTTTCAGTGGCACTAATGGCACAGTTTCCACTTGTGGGACCCAGTGAGCGCATGATCAGCATTTCCGTCAGTAAAGTCACATCAAGGTTTTCACTATTTATTGCAACAATGAGTTTGATGGTGTGGCTCTCGGTGATGATCCGAAACAAATCTGAGCAAGCTCGACAAAGATTTAGCCAGAACTCACAGATATACACAACATTTAAATCAACACTAGTGAAGTGCCTGTTCGTGACGTGTCCGTTCGGAACGGGCCGATTACTTGGCCCCAAGGAAGTGCTCCAGGGAAGTGAAGAAGAGTTCGGTTGTAACGTTATCCAGCATTCATGTAGTGTTAGCAGGATATATCCAGTATCCAGCAGCAGAAGTGAAATGCAGTCAATGAGCTGTTGTCTACCCGCAGAGCTCTGAATCTCCGCCCCCACTGCTGAACAGAGTGACGTTCGCTTGCTTATTCAAAGTTTATTAATATTGAATGTGCCGAATGTCCAAAATGCACAAAATTCAAAAAAGCACTCCCTTGGGCCCCCAGCAATACACCCACCAAGCGTGAAGTAGATTGTATGGTTCACGAGATATGCAAATAACACGCAGACAGACAGAATTTCCTCATTTCAACATTAAAAATTCTCATAGATGTAAATGCTCATATGTTAGTTGGACAGAGTAGATGTGAATTTGGTACATGTATGAACAAATCTTTAATGCCAAATCCACCAGATGAACCAGTGACTGCCATTGTG
Source organism: Sebastes umbrosus (assembly GCF_015220745.1). NCBI lineage: Eukaryota > Metazoa > Chordata > Actinopteri > Perciformes > Sebastidae > Sebastes > Sebastes umbrosus. Next base: position 19,029,788 of record NC_051269.1, on the reverse strand, counting down.
AGCTTAGCTGCTATAGCACATCTACGTAACAGCTCAGCTAATGTATGTTACCTTCTGGTTCACTAAAAGACTGCAAAATCAATAGAAACAATCATGATGCAATAACTCTGTAGCAGACAGCGTTATGTACTGTATGTATGGGCCTAGTTTTGTACTGAACTAAAAGAAAAATTGAACCAGAAAGAGACTGACGTTTCTACTGAGCTGCAGGCAGTCAAACGCAGCGCCTTGAGGTTGTAGCATTATGAACAGTGACATGATCGCTTACTGATGTGTGTACTGATGCAAGTTTGAATGATGAAATGATCACTTATCTCAGGAAAAAAAAAACTGTGACTCACAGTCAGTGACTGCTGCCTGAACTGAACTAAAACAATTCAAATCAGATTCATAATGTTGTTTGAGTATCAGTGCTTAGTGTTGCGCTGGAAACTCAAAGATAAGGTACAAGGACTCAGCTACAGGCCTGCTGTAGATACCTATAGGTTTTCATGTACCATGCTTTAATTATATTCCCAGAAGTAAATGTGTTTACTGCCTTTCATCGACTTTGTGCATTAGATTAACCATGGGAAGTTTCACCTTGTTTACTTACTGAATGGGAGACTACTGCCGTGCAATCAGCGTGTTTAAATGATTTAATTCACTGTGACGGAGAGCGACCATCACAGTAAGCAGAGGTTTGCAGTGGGAAAGGTTTTGCTAGATGTGGTTGAGTCTTTTCTTCAACTTGCTTCATTTTGTCTTCACTGTCAACGATCTGTCAACAGCAGTCCAAGCTGACATATTACAGTTATTCGAGTCCCCTCATGGTTTTTCCATAGCCAAGTAGCTCATACATGTATTTACATTTTTGAGGAGTTGTACATTAGCTGTGGTGGGTTATGTGTGCAGCTACACATAAATTCCCCCTTTTCTGTATGCAGATAAAATGAGTATGAGCATGTGACTACAAAATGATTTCCTTTCCTGGCTCAACTACTGTGAGGCTCTATAATGTAGTCCCAGAAAAACAGTATTGGTTTTATATATGGCTTTGATTTGTAAATCAATGAGTAGTATTATTCAGCTCCAAAAAAACTGCAACACCGCAAACACATTTCTTCAGGTTTTATACTCCATTCCACTTTTCTACTTGTAGGAAGTGCAGCAGATTTTTTATGCCATTGTATCCTAGCAAGTAAGTAAGCAGCAAACACACTGTCGAATGACATTATACTTGTGCTTACCCTGTGGCAGCCTCAAACACATAACAGGTGTTGAGTGGAATTGATTTTCTGAGGAAATGTTTCTGCACAGCGCAGTAATACTCCGAAGGACTACAATGGCATACAGAGTGCAACCGGATGCTTCCCTGACATAGTGAATGTATTAAGACGTGTGTATCCCATTTCAGAGGGAAATCAATGATGTCATACCTGCCACCTAGGAACTGCAGTAATATTTTAATATATGATTAAACCCTTTGAACTGTTTGTCGTATATGCTCAAGCTGTCATAATATCCTGACAGTAAATGAGACAGATTGTCTTTGAAAAAATCAGGTTCCTCTGATGAAGCCAATGCTGAAGTGCCTTAAACTTGCATTCTTTCTAATAGCCAGCAGGGGGCGACTCCTCTGGTTGCAAAAAGAAGTCTGATTGTATAGAAGTCAATGAGATAATGAGCCTACTTCTCACTTGATTTATTACCTCAGTAAACATTGTAAACATGAGTTTATGGTCTCAATCGCTTGTTTCAAGTCTTCTTCAATACAGCATGATGTTCATTTAGTCATTTATGGTCCCATTTAGAGTCAAATAGACAATAAAGCAGAGTATGCTTTAGGACGTGGCTACCTTGTGATTGACAGGTCGCTACCACGGCGTTGTCCGATCTGGGAGGTGTCTGTGTTTTCGTTTTAGAACTTTAACCCTTTCACAGTGTGTTTTCAGTTTATAAATGTTAATTGTAACATTTTGGTCGCCTAAAAATGTCTTATTCAGAGTTTGGTTGTACTTAGCTCCACCCTGTTGTGTCACTTCTGATTGCAAAAAAACAAGATGGTGACGGCCAAAATGCCGAACTCAAGGCTTCAAAACGGCAGTCCACAAACCAAAGGGCGATGTCACTGTGATTATACGTCCACTTCTTATATACAGTCTAGTTTGTGACCCGAATGTTAAAAACAGTCAAGCCAAAACAAAGCACCGCCCACCGGCCCGAGCAAACTTTCTCATTTTACAGATAAACAGTACACTTAAATATGTTTCTGAAAACATTTTACGCGAGAAAGGGGCGTTACAGTAACAGAATATTAATTAATATTTGACCAGCGCTGCCTAGTTTGACCATTTGATCGGAGTTCACAAGCTTAGCGAGCAGTGATTGACAGTAGATTTAATGTTGAAAGATTTAGACAACACTCTCCAGAGGCTGGGGAGGAAGGTCTAGTGGAGAAACTCTCCTTTAACTGAAGCATCACACATTTGATCCCTGCAGCTGCCTCAACACTGCTCTTGAGCGAGCCACTGACGTCTTCACTGGTCAATCCTTGTAAGAAAATTTGCTCAGTGCTGGTAAATATAATGTGAAGGATGCACAGGCTGTAATATGAAGGAGGTGCAGTGTTGAACGACCAGCACATTACCTCCGTGGTTCCAGCTACCCAGCAGCAGTATTTCTCTATATGGTTGGAAATGTTAAGCCTTAGTCAAATAAAGCCTTAGTGCAATACTCTGATGTACAAATAGTGGATTCATTATGGCTTATTGAGAGTTGACCGGTTGGGGAAATTCTCCAGCGTACGGCTAAATGACTTGGACTTTCCAAAGTCACGGTTTCTTAAGGAGGGCCAGGAAGTGGAGATTTGATTGAAATCATTAGAAAGGAGTTTCAGAGGAGGGGAGGGGCGCCGGCTGAATAGGTGTGTTTGACGCTAAATTGAAAAGATTTTCATAACTGCATGAAGGGAGCTGGACCTGAGGGTGAAAGTCTTCAGAGCGTATCGCCATTAGATGTCTCAGTGCAGCTGAAACAGTAAATGGCATTAAGACAGGCAATTTTGTGATAACACAGAAAGGTATCCATCTGTCTGCTATTTCCTGACTGCAGTTTTATTTAGCAGCTCCATCTCTCTTTGTCTTCTCTTTCTTTTCGTTCTCCTGCTCAGTCACACAAATGGAAACACATACAGTAAGAAGACTTTGACTGCATTGCGGTCAGCGAAATGAAGACCATACGGGTGCCATGAATTGTTCCACTGTCCCCCTCCCACTGCTTTTGTTGGTAGGCCATGGGAACCCCGGCAAACAATGGGAATGATTGGAGGGACTGGGGGCGTACGGAGGAGGACAGGAAGCGGAGAACAGGAAACTATGTCCTCAAGGAGAGAGAAAAGAAGTGAACATGCAGAGACTGAGAGGAGACTGTGGTTAAGTTGTAGAAATTGTGGTGTGAAGACTTGGAAGCGCGCCATGCAGCTGAAGGTTAGGGCGAACTGAAAATGTTTAGAGGCTGAAACTGGAAGGCTTTTCACAATAACGCTCAAAACACACATGCATGAACAGACACATCATGACCTCTCTTCCAGTCCAGTTGGTAATCGCGTTTAGGCATGGGCACTTGCCAACATACAGCGTATCTAGTGGATGCGATCAATACGCCTCTCTTTGTGGCTGTAGTTAATGTGATGGCTGAATGATTAGTCCCATCCTGTAATACGCATCTCCACCTCGGTGACCCACTCCTCCCTTCCGAACGCTCTTCGTTTTCATTAGCCGCCGCCGCCGCCGCCGCTGCAGCAGCTCGGCTCTAAACCGAGCTCCGTCTCATTAGCATTCACAGAGCCGTGATGGTTATATGGGCTAATCAATGCCCGTTCTCCTCGGTTGTCATCCTCGATCGGACCATATGCACAGCCACTCAACCTTAAAAGGTGGCCAGTTGTCTGGCCCTTATGTCGCTGCATGCCCTGTGTCACAATATAGAGTCGAGCCAGTGCCAAAATCTGTCTCTCTCACAGTCTGTGTGTACATCTACTTTAGATTTAGTCTTGCGTGTGATTTCATTCTGTGCCCTTTTTTTTACAATGTTAAGATTTGTGTGTGGTTTCCTGCCAAACTGACTCATTTACTTTTGGTTTTATATGAAAAACAATACTGTAAATCAGATGTTTGCATGTGGGATGAAACACTGATTTCCAGACAAATGTCATGTAAACACCGGGGAAGACAAGTTTGCTGTAGAATAAACGAAGCAACCTCTTTATGTTTGGTTCAACAGACCGGTGTTCAGGGACAGATGCAACCTCGTCAGAGTGGCAGATTGGGAATGATTAGTTTAACCGAGTGCTCTCTGCCTCCTGGGTCATCATCCATATGTTTAGGTTAGCTGGCTGAATGTGGAGGGCACAGACCGGCTGGCCACATATGGACACACTTTTTTTTTTTTTTCAGATTGGACAATCATTACCACATAAACATAGTAATCATCTGTTTTACATGGTTTCCCCATCTGCAGCGGAAAAGCAGGGGTTTCAATGACATTTACATGTATACTTCCTCTCAGCATGAATAAAATCATCGCCTGAAATGAATCTCAAAATCAACCCCATATGTAAATACTCACAGGAGAGACATTTCGGGTGAATGGATTGCTCCTGGCAGCTTTACAACCCGACTTAGGCCAAGTGACATCCAAGAAGTCTGGGTCTTTTTTTGTTTTCTTTGGCTCTCGCAGGATGAGAGTGCAGCCGAGCATTTAAGATGCAAACCCAGCACCAGAAAGGGAGGCTGTTTTCGTTGTAGAGCGCACAGGCTCAGGTTGCATATCTGTTTGTGGAATCCGTACTAAGCTGGGCTGTTTATATCCATCGCAGGTTCTGTGAGGGAATTTCAGCAGTAGGAAGGATATTGCCGTTATTGGCTTAAATATTATTCATGGGTTAAATATATATCCTCCTCAGCTGTGAGACGCTGGGAAGAGAGAATGAAATGAGCTCACTGAGGTCATGTGGACATGTGGTATTAATGGCAAATCAGTGCAGTTCTTCTGTTACATGACATGGACCACACAAGGGGAATCTGCTTGGATTTTGAAAGGAGGTTTACTGAGGTTTCGGGAAAATATGTAGTTGTTTGTATTGACCTTAAAGCAATGTCATAACTACTTTGATAAGACCTCATTTACACTTAAGTCACTTCATGCATCTCTGGCGGATCCAACACATTCTCACTCCCAGCTCGCCAATTACCGCTGATTGGTCAGTGCCCCTCGGCAACGGAGATCGATGGGGTACCCCTCTTGCGTAACTTTTGGACGGACTGGTGACGGCGTGTCAATATACACTCGTTACATGCATAGAGTCCTTTCAAAATAGACTGTTTTCACAGGAAGTTAGATTTAGGCAACATAACCACTTAGGTAGGGTTAAGAAACGGTCGTGGTTGATGTTAACTTCACTGACGTGCACCTCCCGCCAGCCCTTAGTGGACTCTCATGCTATTAATACTACATCAGTTGCTCCGGCTGTCGAATAAGGTCGCGGGTGGGTTTACATTAGAGTTAGTTGAAAGCCTGGTTCGTCACATACTATTGCTAAAGGGTGCCTCTATGCATCAGTTTCCGATGCTGTATTGGTGTATTGATGCTGTAAGCGGTATTTGAGTTGGGAGTGAGACGAGTTGGAGGATCAGACAGCTTTTTTGATATACAAAGTAAAAATGTAACCAAGAGGCATTTGAGGTGGATTGAAATCCAATTGCTGAATTCTAGCTAGATTCTGAAGGGTAACAATGTAAGTGCTCTGTGGAAACACCGACTCAGACGGTCAACCGCAGCTGATTGTAGCTTGTATCTGATCCCTGAATGATCAACCCAATATCACTCAAAAGCGTGTAATGTAATAGATCCGCCTGTCCACCAGAAGATAGCGTGTCAGTGTCACATTTTGCCTCGGTGAGGCATGAATATTACACACGTGTATGAAGGTGCAGTACCAGCAGGGGGGGGGCAAAAAAAAAACACTCACTTAGTTAGGTTTAAGAAAAACTCATGGTTGGCCTTAAAATAAGTAAACTAAGTACAATAAGTACGGAAAACACATCACTAACATAACTTACAAAACAAAACACAGGGCTCCTGGTTGAAAGTTCGGTGTTTGTTGAACCCATGCACCTCCCCTCCCGCCCACCATAAGCATGTTTTTTAGGCCTTTCACACGGTTTGCGCTGCGCTCGCCACTGGGTTCAGCGCACATCATTTGCTCGGTGCACCGAAAAGCAATTGTTGTGCCGCGCAAGCAATTGGAAATAATCGATTTAAGAGCGCAGTGGTGCCGTTGCCGCGTTCTGTGTGAAAGGCCCATTTCTCCCCTCTGATTCTACATCAGTACATTGCAGTCAGTACAGACTACATAGCGTGAAAATGACACTCCAAAAGCAAGAACGTCGTTCTTATTACACGCTTTTGCCTTGCGCATTGTCGTGTCATTCACACGCCTGGAATGATCTGTGGATGAGGGAGTGGCGTGAGTGACAAACTGTAAAGATGATGAAATTTTTGTCTCCCTGTGTTTCATAAATAGGATTCATCCATGGGTTTTTATTTATGCATACTTAAAATTACTAAATGAAAATGGGGTCTAATTCTGCACCACATGGATTGTTGCATGTTAAGTGTGTGTTCCTGATATGCAATAATCCATGAGATAGTTTATCTATCAAAAAGTGATCACGCACAGAATTTACAACTGCAAATCTAATGAGAACAACCAACAAACAGTGAGTGAGCAGCGTGTTTGTATGCGAGTGTATGTGCGTCTTTGTTTGCATGCCTGTGCGCATAGGTGAGCATGTGTGTGCGTTTGCAACTCTTGTGTGTCATTTCCTACAAGCAGGCTCATTATAAAACCAATTAAAGCCGCCTTACTCTCATTATAGAGCTGTGGAGCTTAAGGAGAGATTGAGGACCTGTTGTACTCCCAGAGGGCTTCCGTCTGGTCAGCCCTGTTTTAAATGATAAAAAAAAAATTAAATCCGCTGAAATCAAACACCACGGATCGGTCATGATGGGTCAAGTATTTGTCTGAGCTCATCCCTGCACCGCTGGCCCTCAGTCAACTCCATCATCCCCCGACTAAAAACTCACATGGCTCAGTATCTGTCCTTCTCTAGATGATTGTTTTTTTTTACATGGTTTCACCACAGAAATGCTTACATGCTCTGGTTTCCATCTATGCTATTTATGAAATGAAAAGTGTGGGAAACAATAATGTAAACTGGCTCCTTTACTGTGTGGGATAGTGGTACGGGAGAAGAGGAATAGGATAAGGATAAGGAGGAGGAAGCGGACAAGAGAAGACAGGGCAAGAGAAAGGAACAATGAGCAAGAGAGAAAGAAGCTTAGCTCAGCGATAAATCTGTCTATGAAATAACTGTTTAAAGGATGGGATTGTGCACAGAGTCGAGTTAATAACCGGAGAGACGCAGTGTCCTCTTATGATCTGGAATCAACAGACAATATCATGTCACTATTTGGTGTTTTTGTATGTGGAAGATGACGCCGCACCCTCTCTGTACCCCCCAGTATTTACTCTCCCACCCACATCAGCTAACACACAAACACAGACACACACGCACGCACGCACGCACGCACGCACGCACGCACGCACGCACGCACACACACACACACACACACACGTTTTGCACATATTCTCTCTCCCCCTCCTTTCTTCATTCTTGGCTGGCGGAGCTGACGGTTGGAGAGGCACAGCTGCCTGGGTAGGTGGAGGCGTGATTGATTGATGAAGTTTCGGTGCCCAGGGGATCCAATCATGTAATCAGTTCGTATTGATTGACTGTCCCCATTGAGAGACTGCTGAGGCTCTGCCACCATGTGTGTGCACGAGCTAGACCTGGCACGCATTCAAAATCTTCTGCAGTCAAATTTCATTTGGGTGGCGAGGTCGCTTAAGTCCACCATGCATCGGGAAGACTGGCATAATCGCACTGCAGACGTTTCGCACTGCTTCCACGATTCTCTGCTCCAATTCCTCATTATCTTGCATTTATTTCAATTATTATGATTGAGAAATTAATTCAGCTTTACTGTAATTGCATCACATGGCTAATGATCCAATCTCCCTGGAATTTAAATAGGGCTTCAACCTGGGTTTGCATAGCTAATGAGGATTTTTTTTCTCCCCCTAGCTATCCTGCTTTATTCAGACTTTTCTCTCACATTTCACATTTCTGAGTTATATTTCACGTGTCAAGTCATCATTACTCTATGATGCAATTCACATCATTCCTGCACCAATGGTGAAAGATGGGATTTATGAGTGCAAATTAATGTATTTTGGAGAAATAAAAAATGTAAGAAGTCTGTTTGTGGTGCAAAACACATTGGGAAATGGTTAGGCAAAATAAACTAGACAAATAAAGGAGGTTTGTCTTTGTAGTAAGCAGATGAAAAGTTTAAATACTTTCGGGGTAGTTTATACCAGCAATAATAAAGCCTTTTCCAGCTTAGTCACCACTTTACATCTTTACAAACAGTTTCAAACCCTCACGAGGATGCCTTTCGACGGCTCCAACATCTTTAAGCCACTTATTACAAAGACGGCCCTGCTTATTTGTTTGCTTCGCTGCAACAGCACGTCTTGTTTGTAGGCAAAGGTGGGAGAAGAGAAATCGAAACCCCTTCACCGGTGGGCATCTGTTCTCCATGCTTGCATTTAATAAGTCCCAAAAGATTGCTGCCTGAAAGTCACTCCAAAGTCAAATTAAGGCCGAGCTCGCTGAACACGTTTCCAAACTCTTAACTGCGTCATGGCAGTAACCCCGGGGGCGGTACTCGAGTTGCATCGGACAACTGAATGAGTAACAGCAGATGTTTTCTAAGTCTCGACTTTACAATGTACGTTCCTTTCCTAGGTGACATGAATGAATAATGAAGAGATTTCGCTTCTGCTCACTGAAGTTTTGCCTCCAGTAAGAATCTATTTGGATATTTTCAGTGATTTATTTCCGAGTAAATGAACAAGCTGTTTTGTGTGTCGTTTCACATTAGCTCATTAACAGAGAAGCTGCTTATGTTCTAATTGATTACTATACTGGAGGAGAGTTTATTTACAACTGATTAAGATACATCATATATATTATTTGATATTTGTCATCGTAGAACTAAATAAAAATGGCTTGTACAAGAGGACATTTGGTATGGTTGGTGACTCTGGAGAAATGGTTTGACTAATGGGAATAGGCATTTTTGATTCGCAATGTACTAAAATGAGCAAAAACGTTGGGCATTGCAACAATCATAGACTGTATATAAGAAGTGGACGTAGTCACCGTGACGTCACCCATTGGTTTGTGGACTGCCGTTTTGAACATTTTGGCCGTCGCCACCTTGTTTTTTTGCAACCAGAAGTGACACGAGAAGGTGGAGCTAAGTCCAACCGAATGTTGAATAAGAAATTTTTAGGCGAGCAAAATGTTATAATTATCTTCCATGAACTGAAAACTCACTGTGGAAAGGTTAAAGTTGTAACACAAAAACACAGACAACTCCCAGACTGGACAAGGCCGTGGTAGCGACCTGTCAACCACAATGTAGCCACGCCCTAAAGCATACCCTGCTTTATGGTCTATTTGACTCTAAATGGGACCATAATTTACTAAATGAACATCATGCTGTATTGAAGAAGACTTGGAACTAGCGATTGAGACCAAAAACTCATGTTTACAATGTTTACTGAGGTAATAAATCAAGTGAGAAGTAGGGTCATTTTCTCATAGACTTCTATACAATCAGACTTCTTTTTGCACCCAGAGGAGTCGCCCCCTGCTGGCTGTTAGAAAGAATGCAAGTTTAAGGCACATCTGCATTGGCTTCACCTGTCAGACCGCGGAGTTGCCCACTCGGTGTAGCCAGCAGATATCCAGGGCCAAGACTTCCTTTTCCGTGCGCTGCTCATTGTTAACAGTCCGATTAGCAACTTGAGACTCGAGACTGGAGTTTGAGTTGAGAGACGAGGTGTACGACTGGATTGTTTCAGAAGTAGCCAGTCTACAAGCTAATTTTAAACCAATTAAAAGTTAAACCATCGTCCGATGATAGCCGGTGGGTTCCGAGATTGCACTTTGGCCAATGCATTCTACCAATTTTGCTCTCCACATTGACTGTGAACCTGCATTCAACCAAAGCCTGCTTGAACATGATTGGACTATAATAATCGGACTACAAATGGAAACCAGAACGCTTCCAATACCAAAATCTTGTGCCGTTTCCTACAGATTCTTCATGTGAATGCAGAATCGGTTTATAGAGATTATACAGTTGGGGGGGAAATGGTTTGGAATAACGTGAATAGACGTTTTTGCTTTGCAATGTACTGAAATTACCAGAAATGTTAGGCATTGCAACAATCCTCCATAGTGGAGAAAGTCATGGTTCCTTGTACATTTTATAACCATTTGAAGCAAGAAAACGTACAAAACTCTGTAAGCTAAAAGTGAAATTGTGTGGTCATCAAACTGCAAACTTGCTGTTTACTGTATATCATTTCTTGTAAAACTGACATTTAAATAACATTTTCTCATAAAACCGGTGTCTTGGAGGGACAGTGGGAGCTCACATAGACAACAGATGTCACTCTACAAAAGTACAGTAACCATTCGGTCACTGTGTCCTACAGCTAGGCATTCACTGTCTCTGTATTTGTCCGTGTCTCTGCAGATCAGAGTGGACGGCCCTCTGGAGGGAGGCGTGCTGTACGAGACGGTGACCGTGATGAAGGATAGCAGCCCCATCCTCCGGGACATGGCCTTCTCCCTGGACAGGAACTCTCTCTATGTCATGTCTGACAATCAGGTGAGGAAACGCCCTCGTTTCGCTGCTGCTGTCAGGAGAGACGCTAAGCGGTGGGGTGATGTAGCGAGCATAGCGAGACCGTCCTTCAGCTGGAGGCCCGCGAGTTCATGCCCCTGTGACGGCGAGCATTTGCCATGCTGACACGTCCTTGAGCGAGAGACTGTATATGCAGCTTTAGTAGTTTTACTTGACATGGAAAAGGTACCGCATGGGAATATTTTTGCCAAAGGGTCAATGAATTATGTACAAACAAAACATAAAATATATTTGAATCTGCATTCTGGTACAAACTCACAAGTAATTCCTATTTTTTGAGGATTTCATTGCAGTTTATCTGGGTATTGCAAAAAGCAATGTTATTATTGTGTACAACTTGGGAATTAGCAGTAAAACAGTTTCAAATGAAAAACATGAATTTATGTTAAATGATAAATTAATGCTATTTATTTGGAATCCTACCAGATGATTATGACTTATTCCCTAAAATCCAATGTGGCAACTCCCAAACGCTCACAAGCTGCAGGGATTGTTAAATATGCAGACTGTGTCTGTGTGTAAGGGGATGGACCACTGTTCTAATTACTTATCCATGCGAATCGACTTACAGTGCATGCATCTTTTGTACATGACACACACACACACACATCCCATAGAAAACCATTAGCTGCTTTTTTTCCCCTTGTATCCCCCCGTTGTCTGCTCCTCACTTGGCCCGGCATCACAGAGGCGAGCAGTTGTTGTTGTTGTTGGACGATATTCTCTGCACTCATTGGAGATAAGAGTGAACAGTGGTAATCACTTTCAACTCCCATCAAGTGATTATTTTGGCGCAGCTGCATGGCACTGTGAAATGGGATTAGGTGTCAGTGCGGCCAACAAACAAAACAAAAAAAAAGAGCCCCTATCACTGCTCTCAGTTGTCGTCTGACTGCTGGAATGTATTGAGCCGGAGTCACAGGACAGACTGGCAAAGGGCATCGGGACAATTGTCAGTTTATTTTTCCGAGTGGCACCAAAACTCTTTTCTCGGAGCTTGAAAAACAGCACCAAAAAACCTATAAAAGCGTCAAGTTGAACAAAACAAGGGATGTCATGTGAGAGAGAATAGAGTATTGTACTGTCTTCTAAAACAAATCAAGGCAGCTCTTCCTTCTGTGTGATAGACTGGAAGAGACAGAGCATCACTTATTGATGAGCTCTGGTCTTTCAAGGAGAGACACATGCTTCCTTCAAGGAGATAGCCGGCTACTCTCTCCACTCCGCCTCCAGTGACTCATAATAACCGAGCGAAAAGCCAAACGCAGCTTTGGCCGGGCGTTTTCTCTCAATATTAGAACAGCTTTGGCTTTGTGTAGCCCTCAGGAGCTCGGAGCAGAGTAAAGCCTTTTCCTCTTTCTGTCTCCCTCTCCCATCTTTGCTCAGCTTTCCCTTCAGACTTTTCCCCGCAGCTCTCGGTAAGGAATCCCCCGGGGAGAGAGGGCTTCACTCGCAGATTTCCCACATTTCTGGTAGATCCCAGAGATGAGAGATTTTCGGATTCCTGGGAGCCAAACAATACAGGAATGATGTGGAATGAGGAGCGAGGCACAGACAGATTTGGCTGAGATCAGCCGACCCTCGTGGAATAACAATGAGCCTCTCTGTCTCCTGCCGAGTGAAACACGCAGGGTTAGCATGATGATGAAGAGTGAGGAGAGAAAAGAGGGAATCAGTGTGTCTGTGTGTGTGCTTGCGTCTGTGTCCGCACCAAAACATCATTTGGGAACCATTATTGATATGAAAAAATGAAATCTTCACAGCAGTTCATCTTTTTTTTTTCCTCACTGTGTGCCTTTAGTTTGATCATTTCTAAGAATAGAAATGCTGGGTATCCAAACACACAATAACCTCACTGAATGTCACTCGTCTGTCTGTGAAATGATGGCTGAGGCTTTAAACCTTAGAGAAGGAGGGGAACTGCTGCAGGGTTTTTCCAGGGCAATCTCCCAAAGTGCCACTCTGTAAAATGTTAAATTAATGCACCCATCCACTTCTTTGTTTCTCTTTACCGCTGTCTATCTGTCTGACTGTCTTTCTTCTCTCACCTGTGTGTGAGTGTACTGAACCAGCCCGGTCGCACGAAAAGGCGTGGGAATGACACAATAATGCGCAACGCAAAAGCGTGCAATAAGAACGCCATTTTTGTTATAGGTGTGTCATTTTCACGCCATGTAGTCTGTAGTTACTGCAATGTAAATGCATCCGTGTGAAAATGTCACACTCAGAGCTAGTGATATAGAATAAGAAGTGAGAAAGACTGCATATGGTGGGTGGGAGGGGAGGTGGATGGGTGCAACAAACGCAGGACTTTCAACCAGGAGACCATTGTTTTGTTTTGTTTGCGTTAGTGACGTTTGTGACGTGTTTTCCAAACTCATATTACGTTGGTTCCGTATGTATTTTAGTTTCCGTACTTATTTTAAACCCAATCATCACATTTTTCCTAAACCTAACTAAGTGGTTTTGTTGCGTGGCGTAAAAATGACATGTGAAAAGCCTAAAATGCGCCCTCATGACACACGCAACGTCCTTGTAATATTGTGTCAATTATACGCCTTCCTGTGAGATTGGGTTGGGCTGCCACACCAATACAATGGAATACTTTTGAATGATAATTGAAAAATCCACAGACCTCACTATGACCAGTTTTCTACTTTTAAAGAAATATTTTTTATGAAATCTGCAGTGAGTGGTTAGTTACAAAATTACATAGTTACGTTAGTGACGTTTGAGACAACAAACACAGGACTGTCAACCAGGAGACCGGTGTTCGAGACTGGTGTTTTGTTTTGTAAGTTACGTTAATGAGGTCTGTGATGTGTGTTTTACAGACGTTAGTGTTTTCCGTACTTCTGTTACGTTGTTTCCGTATGTATTTTAGTTAGTTTACGTACTTACTTTAAGACCAACCATGATGTTTTTCCTAAACCTAAGTGAGTGGTTTTGCTGCCCCCTGCTGGTACTGCACCTTCATACACGCGTGCCATATTTACGCCTGGGTGGGTCTATTACATGCTTTGCCGTGATATGGGGTTGACTGTAGCAGTGGGTTTCCAACCATTTTCTACAGCTTTTTCAGATGACATGCACCGTTTACCAACACCAACCATCATGTTCCAAATGTGCTCATTTGAATGGATGTTATACAACACTATTAATTAGGTTCAGTCAAGTCTACATTGTACTACAGACAGTGGACATTACAACAATTTATCGGCACTTTTAGTCATCTGTTTCAACTTATCTGCTTGCTTGCTAACTAGTTTTGATGAGCTCCCAGTAGATGGTGTTCAGGTGTTACTTGACCTGGGTTGGGGGGAGGGGTGTCGTGATGAATTCATTTCTAAAATGTCACATATCTGTAGTTTTTAGAGCTTGTGCAGTAATTCAAAGCAGAACGAAAGTCCACATGATGAGGAATTTAAATTAAACGGTAATCTGCGTTATAAACAATCCAGTCTGTTTTAAAGGTAATATGTTATTGTGGGTATCACAATTAGTGTTAAAGGGGACATATCATGCTCATTTTCAGCTTCATACTTGTATTTGGGGTTTCTACGAGAACAAGTTGACATGCATTAATGTTCGAAAAACACATTATTTTTCTCAACTCGTCTGAATATACCTTCATTATTCACTTTCTGTCTGAAACACTCTGTTTTAGTGCCTGTCTCTTTAATACCCCCTCCCGAAAATGCCTTGTCTGCTCTGATTGGCTTGGGAGAAAAATATGTTGCACCTTTGCAAAGATATAGTTCTCAATTTTCTAATGATTCTGTATGTGACATAGGAAGGGGAGCCAAAACTGTCTGTGTTGACTTATTTCACAATTTGTCGGTTGGTAGGGACTCCAGATACCCAAATGTATGTGCACAAGCACTGACAAAGTGAGGTTTTCATGATATGTCCCCTTTAAGTTACATTTTCTTTATTCATGAGTTTCAATGCGTTTAAATTTGAGATATTAATTTTTTTCCCCAGTTTTTTTTAAACTACTTACTTGCTTTTTTAATACTGTACAATAAAATCCTGTATTAACAATCAGAATAAATTATTTTATTTATTTTCTTGCTGAGTCCTATAAAACAAAATCCTGGATATGATCAGATAACCCCATGACCGTGATGGCTGTGGATTTGCCAGTGCCAGACTGAGGATATAATATGACAGTAGGGCAGAGGTCTAAAAGCCTGCATGCTCATCTGACAGCATTCGTAAAGTTCCACTAAATCCGGATGAAAGTGTTAAAGCGACAGCGACCTGATAAGATGATAAGATTGAGCATTAGTGTGAGGGCATCCCAGATGGTGTGAAAAGATAAAGATTTTGTAATTTCCAGAGCTGCAAAAGTGGACGTGATCGTCCGACCCTGCCATGATACCGCACTGAAAAACATTCAAAAGCAGCCAGACGACATGTCGCTTCTCGGGGGCGGAGGGATTTCATTGGTTTTCTGTGTTTGCTTTAAATAATCAATTTCTCCTGAAGAAATTATCTCAGAGAAGACAAGACAAACAAAAGCTTGATGAGAAATACTACTGATCATGAATGATGTATGAGGAATCTACACTACGTTGAACATAAACTGAGGATGGAGGCTTAATTCAGTAATCCACAACTGTAGAAAGACAATAGAAAGGCACATAGTATATTCATTATACTGTGAAGTGAAACTCATCTCTCAACTCAATATAGAACGTTCAACGAAAAACAATATCCTTCAATTTAGGTTCAACCATAAAAGTCACCATGAAATATCTAGATCAACTCCTTTATTATTACATTTATAAGTAGATATATTATACAGTGATATATGGTGTCATTGAGCTGGACATAATTAAAGGAAAACCTGCACTACTGTATTTCAAAATCCAATGGAGAGCCCAAGTCCTGATGTCACCTCCTGGCCAGCTGCTGTTGTTTCTGTAGCTCACTGCAGTCTCTGATTCAACATTTCTTTCACCGGTCTCTGACAAATTCTTCTAAGAAAAATGAGCATCTACAACAACAATAAATATTTGAAGTTGAACAATTAGTGATCCAAACAAAGTTAAATAACAATTAATTTTAATCTATCTCAGTTGAAAATTCCCCAGTGCAGCAGCGTTTGCACTTTTGTCATTTCTCCTTTGTCTATGAAATCCACCAACGCTCTATTCGAATGTAATTAAAAAACGTTTCAGCTGTAATCTCTGCTGTTTAAAAACCATACAGCCATGTCCGCCTATATCCAAGTCTGGACAAGTGACCGTCTCTTGACTTGCTGCATTCTGTTTCTCAACCTGCGATGGTCCAGATGTTGTGGAAAATGGTGTTCATTAAAGGCCCCTAAAAGGCTGGATTTTTAGTAATTTGTATTAATACAAATGTCAATGTTATTTTGAATGCTACCCTTGTCAGAGAAAATTTGATTCAATACAATTTTTTTTAGGCCATAGTTTGTCACATCACGTTCTTATCCCAACTTGTCATACAGATGCTTTGTCAGACCCCTCTGCATCACTAGGTTTAGGCAACAAAACCACTTAGTTAGGTTTAGAAAAAAACATCATGGTTGGGATAAAATTACTGTTTTTACAGTGCAAATGTGAAGTTGTGAACATGGGACACAAACGAACAGCTGATTGTAAAGTGAAACGTAACGCACGGGACACAAACAGCGGTCTCCTGGATGAAAGCCCTGTGTTTGTTGCATTTTTTAACCCTCTCTCTACCTCACGTTTCCAACCTGTACTTAAACTGTCACAGTCCAATGAAAGCAAAATACCAAAACATAATGTGCTTTGTTAAGATATAGAGGAGTAATGTCTACCTGAGCAGAGAATGAAGTCACTCTCCCTTTGTTTGTGTTGTAATCAGAGCTTCTCTGTGCTCTGTGTTATCTTCTCTATCCGGTCGCGTATGCATTTTAGTGATTCATGTGAGTCTCTGAATTTAGCACCTTTAAACCAATGTGTTTACAAAGTAACTGACAGCCTGATGCTAATTCATATGCAGAGCTGCCATACTTTTTAGACCTTGTGAACATAAAACCTAAGGTCATGTCTTTTGATCTTATTTGGATTCAACACGGTGCGTTCCCGCTCAGGTCAGCTCCACTAAACATCAACTCTGATGTGCAGCGAGAGCTTCACATTTGATTCTTAGCGGAGCAGCAGAAAGCAGAAGATCCATAGCTCTCCCCTTGTAAAGGTCACGCTGCCTGACGGCCACAGACCAACTTTGTTAGTTTATACGAGCTGCAGTCCACAACAATTCATGGATTATTCCCACTGCGTCAGATATGGACTTAGAACCTTGGCCCCTCCCGTGTTACAAAATCATTTTGCTAATGGAATGCACCGAATGGTTTCTGAAATGCTGGAAAAAAGGGAGAAAGTTATTTCATAGGGAGAAGCAGATAATCCATTTTGCCAACACAGACCTGTGAGAGCACCCACTTATGCTATCAGGAGCACCGGAGACACTCTAATCCATAATCCACTCTTCATTTGTGATTGCTTACATCAGGAAATTGCTTGCATCATACGTCCAGACCTTGAATAATAACAAAGTATAAAATAAGCGGGCTCAGGCTGCAGCTCTAACCCGAGATTTGTATGCAGAGGTGGTGCTGGCCGTAATGGAGAGCTTATGCTTTGCCAGACATTCCCGCATGGAAGTGGCAGCAGTAGAGTGTATAGTCGTCTGTCTGTCAGTTTGACTATGTCTCTTTGCTTGTGTGCGAAAAATAGCACCATAAACCCATACTGTGTGCTCACAGTTTAATTATTGCAGGAGTCCACAAGTCGTCCTGCTTCAGTAGAGCAGGAACATCCTTTATCAAATGTTTAGAAGATAATTTAAGTAAGAATATCACTGCAAGAAATGCAAAAAAAAAATTCCTCATGTGGGCAGAATCACAATGCTGCTTGTTTCAAATTTGTGTCAAGCAGAAAAAACCCCCCAGAGTTGTTTTCCTCTGAGATATTCCACAGTGTGAGCTGTGATGAGGCTTCCATAAATTGCAATGTAGACCGGGCTTTGGTCTCTCCTCATCAGAACTGCTTATTATTTCATCAGAATGTTTTGGTTGCACGCCTTCGTTGACCTTATTTCCAGTCCATAGCTGCCATTTTTTTACTTTTGTCACACTAGGAGTTGGAAACTTTAATCAGGCGAATGGCATTTACATAAAATTAGAGTTTAAAAAAAGAAGTTCTCTGCACAGTAGTATTATTTAAACATGTGCAGGTCAAACAAAGTAAAAATGAGTTTTACTTCATCTAGTTCTCTATTTGTAGGTGGATTTTGGATGGAATTTTATATTATATGTAAAGGGTAATGTACAGCGAGCCAGTCAGGGTTGTGAAATAAACCCTGACAGGGTCTTCAACGCCCTGAAGGGGTTTATTTCACAACAATGACCCGCTAGCTGTTCATTATCCCATTTATTACACGGCTACTTACTTAAGAAATCAATAATTTGACACAAAAACGGTCCGCCAGAGTCTGAAATCAGAACTGTCTGTAACAGTATATATATAGCAGTGGTCTGCTATGAAGAAATAACAGACCGTAAAACGACGTGATTAATCAGAATTGAGTATTCCACAAAGCCATGTAATAAACATATATAATGCATAGTTGGTCCTCTGAATTAAATGTATATTTGATCTGTTTTCAGGATATACCTGTACAGTATATTTAATGCAATCTTTAAGATGGCAGACTTTGTGTGTAATGTGACTATAATTCTGTTTCTTACATGATAATGTGTGTGGGCTGCATAGAGTCCTCTATATCACTCCTGTGATTTGTTCTCCTAATTGACAAGCGAGTCTGACGAAGCACGCAAAATGATTTTCCTCTAACAGCAGGCAATATTTAAATAAGTACCAAGTAATTGTTTTGTCTATAAAAGTCTAGAAAATAGCTCTATTTCCCAGAGCCCTAGGTGGCATCATCCAATGCCAAACAACAGTCCCAAACACAAAGATATTCAGGTTACATCTATATAAAACAGGGATTTGCAGCAGAACTGCACTTTTGAATGACTGTAGTCAGAAAATATTTAACAGTTTTGCACGAAACATGACTGAAATTATTCATTGATTATCAAAATAGTTGCCAATTATAGTAATAGGTTTTTGAGTTGGTTCAGAGCTGAGCCTCTTTTTTATTGATAAAACTAGAGCTTAGAAGTTAGTTATGAAACAAAGTGAAGACTTCAGTCTCACTTTATGTAGGCTACTTATAACATGAGCTACACATTCTGGGAATGGTAAATACAACAGCTGCTCGAATGTGGCAGGAAAGTAAGTGGTCGATTTGATTACATTTTATCATTATTGTGTCATGCATGAGTAATATGCCCAGCCCAAACAAGCTTACAAGACACCATTATTTAGAAAATAAAGAAAAGACAAAGGCAGAAACCAAAGTAGCAACATATATTACAAATAATACTAAACAAATAGACCATCCTGACATTTGTCCAAGCTTAATAAAGAAACATAGGCAATTTATAAGCATTAAAATGAAATAGCCAATCCATTCTGTCATCATCCGAGCACCAAAACATTTCTGGATTTTGAAAAAACATTTAATTTAAAATATAAATTCTTAACTCATCATAGTATGGACAACACAAAAGGAAATGTGATTCATTTTCAACTTCTCCTAATTCGCACAATTCACACAACCTGTTGTCCTCGGCCAGAGGAAGGATTCCTGTTCTCAGCTGCGCAACTAAAGACCTTTGACTCCTTGATAAGTTTGCTATAACATAAGATTCAGTGCCATAAGTGTGCTTGATTTTAATATATGTTTGTAATTTTGGTTTTAACAACAACAGTAATTAGTTGTACAGTGGTGATTTAACTATATGTAACTGCAGTACGTAGCTGCAATAACCCTAAATCTGGATTAAATTCCATTGACTAGATCTATTTCATTATGTATGTATTAGTGGAGAATTTGTGAACAGTGTCCTTGTGGTTTGAGACGCCATATAGTAGTTGCACCGTCCCTGGTTCGATTCCAGCCAGAGACCTTTGTTGCATGTCATACACCCGCTCTCTATTCCTCTGTTTCCGGTTGGTATCTTCTCCACTGTGGACTACACAGTTTGTGAGTGTGAAAATGAAAATAAAGATTGTATGATATGGATCAATGTGCACAACAAAAGGACCAAAACTGGGCTTCATTTTCTGTGTGCCACTGGAATCCATACAATTATAGCTGCCAAATAGCCAAAATGCTGTTGAAATGACAAGCAAAGGGACACCAATGCAGTTTTTTATTCTCTTTTATGTCTGTCTTTAATAATGTACTGACCTGTGTACCTTTCCTTAACATGTGCTACTTCACATATTAACCCTCCCTGTCCTTCCTCTGGTTTAGGTGGCTCAGGTCCCTGTGGAGGCGTGTGAGCAGTACGGTACATGTGCTGAGTGTCTGAGCTCTGGTGACCCCCACTGTGGCTGGTGTGTCCTGTACAACATGTGAGTCAATGTCCTCCCATGCTCACATACACACATCCCAACTGGGGGATTAAAACCACAACATTACTGTTTAGCAAACAGCTCGTGGAAAGCTATAAATAAGGCTGAGCACATGGTCATGTGATTTGTGCAGTTTAATATAACAGAGATATTGTCCTCCCTGGAGTTCACCATTACCAACAGCTGGCGGGGTAAACGGGAAAACCAGGAAGCGGTTTATTGGACAGTGTGATCCCTCTTAAACAGCGCTTGCGCCCACCAGATTTTATTTTCCGCCAGGCGGGAGGACGACTGGTGTTAATGGCGGAGGGAAGGATTAGCCCGTCAGTCGCAACGGGTGTACAAACCGCACCTCTACATACCCGGGGAGCATTTTGGACCTGGCGGTGCAAGCTTATCTCTCCCATCTTAATTATCTGACCCCCAGGTTACCTTGCATAATACCTCGATATGGACCAAAGGGGATTCAGGAGATTAAACATGCTGTGTTTTCTGAACCAGCCGCTGTGTTTGAAGCTGACCTCAGCCGGGGATTTACCCCCCGTCTCATCATATGACGTCTGCACTCAGAGAGCAATATCTTGATGATGATCAGCGTTATTTAAATTGCGGCTCTCAGTGTTATCAAATCGGCTGTGAAGTGACAGAAAAAATTATGTTTTGTCTTAATCCAAATTACCTCATTAAACAGTTGTTTTTTCCTTTTTTCTCCCCCGAGTGCTGACTTTGTCTGGAAGTCCCATTACGCTGTTTATTTAAATTAATGCCTTACACTTATCAGTGAATAGATAGGCTGCTGTTCCCTCAAGTAATCCAAAGTGAATCATGATCCCTCACTTCGCAGAACGAGGCTACTTTATTTTTCTGTCCATTAAATCCTGATTGGGGTCTTTTTTCTAGCCTTTTGAATGACTCTCTCAGAGTGTCATGTAGACCTCTTTCAGGAGCTCACTTTCCCACCCCTGGAACGGTGCACCAAAGCACCTATCTGACAGAGTGTGTGTGCGGCGGGGGGGCGTAGCCGGACATTCACAAAGCCTGACGGGAAAAGGAACAAATGGCTCCATCGGACAAAACGCGGTGAATAAAAGAGTGCAAAAATAAAAGCCAATGAAAGACAGTCGGAGATGAAAGGTGTCCCGTTTTTTTTTTCGGAGGCACTTCAGTTGATGAGCGATCAGGAGGTGACCGTCTATACTCCCGTAGCATTGGTCCGCCTCAAGGAGCCGAGCCAGCAACAGCTGTCACCGCGTTTCCATTCCGCCTTTATATTGTGTTGTAATTACAGCAGAGGCCTCGGTGCTCTTTGAGCTCTCTCAGGAGGTGCCACCCCCTCAGCAGCATCTGAGAGTGTATTAAGCACTATCTCCCCTCGCTGTGCGCATTACACATTTAAAAGAAAGAGATGATGGTGTACAGCCAAAATACTCTCGGAGTTTGCCACTGCGATTTAACTCTACAGCTGAGAGACTCTTGTTCTTTTTAATGCTTTTCACTATCTGAGTCTGCAGAGACCTAACTGCTACAATGCCTCTTTCAAAGAAATCTGTATTAATACAACCACATTAAAAACTATATCTCAACAATAAATCCCCTTTTCTAAAACTGGACAAATTGCTCAAAGTTTTAGAAATTCTTTCTAACCCTTGCCGTCACTTTAAATGTACTTTTACTTTGTACTTCTTACTTACAAGATTATTCTAAGGTGGCACTGTGGTGCCGACCCTTTCACTTCTTACTTTTAATTGCCTGTTGGGATCCAGCAGCTGAAGCTTATTCTACTGTTGCACTCGGTGTAATGTGTTCTGCAGAAAAGCACAGTAGAAAGGTAAAGGGAATGATGTGACCATGCATCTGATCTGACCAACAGCAGTGTGAAGGAAATGACCATGATCAAAAATAATGGAAACATGGAGAATCTTATACTGTGGTCAAGTAAAAAAAAAAAAAAGAAGCATTAATAACTTTCAAATTGATATCTGAGATATGTCCATATTTTATAATGTGATTCAGGGAGCAGTTATCAATGACTACTGATGTCATTTCAGCTTTGATTCAGACGTGGCATTCACTATTAGCTTTATTTACATGCTGTGTTACATGTACAAATTTCACAATGAATGTCTACAGCCATGCTAACAAGCTGATATTTAACAGGTATAATGTTTACCGTGTTCACCACCTTGGTTTAGCATCAGCATGCTAACATTTGCTAATTAGCACAAATTACAGCTGAGGCTGATGGGAATGCCATTAGTTTTGCAGGTATTTCCCAGTGGGAAACCTCCGGTTCTGAAAAGTGAAGCCAATGCAGAAGCGCCTTAAACTTGCATTTTTTCTAACAGCCAGCAGGGGGCGACTCCTCTGGTTGCAAAAAGAAGTCTGATTATATAGAAGTTTATGAGAAAATGAGCCTACTTCTCACTTGATTTATTACCTCAGTAAACATTGTAAACATGAGTTTATGGTCTCAATCACTAGTTTCAAGTCTTCTTCAATACAGCATGATGTTCATTTAGTAAATTATGGTCCCATTTAGAGTCAAATAGACCATAAAGCAGGGTGTGCTATAGGGCGTGGCTACCTTGTGATTGACAGGTCGCTACCACGGCGTTGTCTGGTCTGGGAGTTGTCTGTGTTTTCGTCTTAGAACTTTAACCCTTTCAGAGTGTGTTTTCAGTTCATCAAAGTTAATTATAACATTTTGGTCGCCTAAAAATGTCTTATTCAGCGTTCAGTTTTACTTAGCTCCACCTTCTCGTGTCCCTTCTGGTTGCAAAAAACCAAGATGGCGATGGCAAGAAAATGCCCAACTCAAGGCTTCAAAATAGCAGTCCACAAACCAATGGGTGACGTCACGGTGACTACATCTACTTCTTATATACAGTCTATGGCATTTAGTCAGGAACCAAAGTTTTGGACGAACTGAAATTTTGACTTGATAATGGCGCTAGATGAAAAGTCACCAAAATTATTAAAATTCATCCTGAGAATGAACCAAATTTCAAGACAATCCATCCAATAGTTGTCGAGACATTTCGTTCAAAACTAAAAACGTGAACATCATGGGGGCACCAAAGGGAAAGGCATGGGATCACCAGTCAGTCAGTGGGATTCATCCTCTTGGCACCATGAATGTCTGCAAAAAGGTTCATGGTAATACATACCAACATTGCCATATATAGAGCCAACATTGCCAAAAATCTGAGCGTTTGCCATAATTCATCGATAAACTCATTATACATTTTTAATCATGAGTCATTCTTGCTCCACAGGTGCTCGAGGAGGGATCGGTGTCTGAGGGCGGAGGAGACCTTCCGTTTCGCCACTGACATTGACCGCTGTGTGAAGGTTATCGCTCACCCGGACAGCATTGCTGTATCAGCACATAGCGTCCCTGTGAGTCTGCTTATCATTCCACCAATCACTGCTCTGTCACTCCGCTCCCAATGTTTATGAGCAATCACTGAGAGTAGCCTTGTACAGCAGCCACATGCACAGTAAGTATAAGCATGGTAGAGAAGATTAGTTTTGTGAGAGGTGAAGAGAGAGAGAGCGAGAGAGAGAGAAAGAGAGAGGGGTGATTCTCCCCGTAGGACACCAGCTCTATTTATTTTGGTTTAAATACATGTACGGTGGGATGGGAGGGAGCTGCAGTGAGCTACTGTGTCTGCATCTCTGATGCATCTGCCAAAAGGTTGATTACATTTCCGAAAAGCTTAATTCGACTGTTTTTGTACAGTAGCCAAGAGCACAGAGGAGCAAAGTACAGTAGCAGCGGAGGATTATCTTAAGGGAATAGTTCGACATTTTGGGAAATACACTTTCTTGCTTTCTTGCCGAGAGTAAGATGATTAATACCACTCTTGTATCTGTCTGTTAAACATGCGGCTGGAGCCAGCAGCCGGTTAGTTTAGCTTTGCAGAAAGACTTGAAATAGGAGAAGCAGCTACCCTGACTCTGTCCAAACATAACAAACCCTGCCTACCAGCACCTCTTAAGCTCACTAATTAACAATTTATATCTCGTTTGCTTAATCCATACAAAAACAGAAGTGTAAAAACAACAGATTATGGTTTTACAGTGGGGGTTATGTGCCGGACTATTTCTTGGCCAGGAGCAGTAACTTCTTGGAGTCAATTTAATCGTTTTCACAGTTTGGCCTTCGTACGGATTAAACAAAGATTTAATATGGTAATTACTGAGTTTTAAGAGGTGCTGATAAGCAGATTTTTGTTACCTTTGGACAGAGCCATAAGCAACAAAATGCTGTTTCTAGTTTTGGAACAGGGAGTGCTAAGCTAGGCTAACCATCTGCTGGCTCCCGCTTCATATTTAATAGACAGATATAAGAGTGGCAAAAAAACTCTCTCTAGGCCAGTGATAATATAATGATAATATAATAGCGTAATGATGCAAGTACACTCTTTAGAAAAGCAATGAACTTTTAATTCTTAAGACTTTTCGGTCATTGAAATGTGAAAACAATATTAAAACATCCTAAATAAATAAAACATAAAATAAAACCACACAACCAAAACCATGACTAAAATAGACTCTCAGGCTCTGTTAACAAAAATGTGCAATAAAAAATATCGAGGTCGTCTCCACATATCGTACGATAAGTTAATAACCTAAAACTGATCAAGGTCATGTCCATATATCGTACGTTAAGTCGATTATGTAAAAACTATTGAGGTCATGTCCATATATCGTAGGATAAGTCGTTGACGTAAAATTGCTCAAGGTCGTGTCGATATATCATACGATAAGTCGATGACGTAAAAATGATCGAGGTCATGTCCACATATCGTACGGAAAGTCGATAATGTAAAAATGATCGAGGTCATGTCCACATATCGTACGATAAGCCGATAACATAAAAATGATGGTGGTCAAGTCCGTATATCGTACAAAAAATCGTTAACGAGAAAATGATAGCAGTCATGTCCATATATCGTACTATAAATTGATAACGTAAAAATGATCAAGGTAATGTCCATTATCGTACGATAAGTTGATAACGTGATTATCATAACAGGCCTAACTCTCTGTGCAAGAAAATGAAAAAGGATATTTCCAAGAATGTGGAACTATGTACTATGACTGGGCTAAAAAAGAAATACATTAAAATGATAGTTATATTAGCACTGTTACAGTATTCATCATGGTACATGTACCAATGCACCAGGCCAGTCTCAAGTTCGGCACATTAAATCTTCTCCCTCTCCTATTCTCTTCAGCTTCTGCTGGAGGTGAATAATGTTCCAGACCTTTCTGCTGGAATCACCTGTTCATTTGGCCAGCAGGCCCAAGTGGAGGGTCACGTCAACGGGAACAGGGTTATGTGTCTGTCCCCAGCTGGGAAAGAGGTCCCTCAGATACCAGAAGGACAAGGTGAGCTCAGACGTCTTGTGTCAAAATGAACAAATTGACTGTGATGCCAATGGCAGGTGAAAAACTTAAAATATCAATATTCCAGACACAAAAAACAGCCTTGTTTTCAAAAGGACCACCTTGCATTTTTTGTTTATCCAAAGCGTGAGGTAAGTACCAAGGAGCAGTAGAATTTCCTCAGAGCACATACAGTAATCCTTCAATTGAAGTTTATGACTGAAGGTTTTCTCACGACAACAGCAATATGCCCTTGCAGAGACGCAGACGCCAGGTGGCTCTTTACAGAAGTGTGATAAAAGTATTAACATTTTCTTTTCATTTTGACCTCCTCTTTTCGCTCATTGTTTTCGTTCTTTCACCCGTCCTTTTCATCTATCACTCTCTCTCTTTTTCTCTCTCTCGTGGACTCTCTCCCATGTTTTTAATTCCCTCTCTCCGTCCTTTCACTCATTATGCTCTCTCTCTCTCTCTCTCTCAGACTGGGCTGGTGTAGAGCTTCGTCTGAACTCAAAGGAGACGGGTCAAATGGTCGCCAGCACAGAGGTGAAGTTCTACAACTGCAGCACCCATCAAACGTGAGTCCAGCTGCCGCCGCCACTCCTTCCTCCCCCCCCTCATTTGATTTGTTCAATAGATGGAAGAGCATGACTTAATTTAGGGCAATGATGTACTGATGCTCGCAACTTCACTTAAGATTGGGCTGTTAGATAACCTCTGAGTGCAATTTAACTGTCAGCTTTCATTTAAATCAACATGATGCATTTTGCCATGGCCTGTTTGCTTTGACTTTGCTTAAAACTGGCAGTTTGTGGGCTCATTGCTTACAGCGTTAAATACAAATAACTACAGTTTCTCTGTCAGTAAAGGCTTTTACATACTGTCGGGTGTTTTTTTCGTGTGATTATTTTGCACACAGAGGGCGAACATCACGTGGCGAAAAAGCAACATCATTTTTTTTTGGAATGAGGACGATTTTTCTGAGCTTTCGCTAAAGAAGCAAGGAGATGAAACTCTGGTGTTTTTTTTTTTACAACAGCCACTGCCGCTATTTCGGACTGAAAACGCTTATTATATTTATAATATTTTATTGTTCAACACAGGTCATTTCGGTAGAATATGATAATAGAATGGAAATAATTTTCTTTTACTTTTGTACGGCACTTTTTAGGCGGATGTTTTACCGGTGTCTGGTAGTTGCTTTCAGTCCAAAATGGTGGAAGCGTAGCTCTGCTGCTGGGCGCTGATGTTGTAATGGAACGAACAATTGACTTTCATTTCTTGGCAATATATGTTCTTAGCTTTCGCTTTGCGATTATAGGCATCAACCAATCACGTTGTGCAGAACGGGTTGAGTTGCTCCTATATTTATATGAACAACACGAAGACAAGATGGCAAACTTTATTACTCCTTTCAACCTTGACAACGGCAGCGCAGCCAGAAACTCGTGGGTACCCATAGAACCCATTTTCATTCAGATATCTTGACGTCAGAGGTCAAGGGAACCCCTTTGAAAATGGCCAGTTTTTCCTCGCCAAAATTAAGCACAAGTTTGGAGCGTCCCGACAAGCTAGTGTGACATGGTTGGTGCCAATGGATTCCTTAGGTTTTCTAGTTTCACGTTATCTTCACTCGAGCTTTAAAAATGAGCCCGTTACAAGTTGCATTAATGTGTTAAAGAAATTTGTGGCATTAAAATGAATATGCGTTAACACGTTATTACCGCGTTAACTTTGACAGCCCTAAAAAAACAAAACGATGATCTTTGTTTTTGTATCACCCAAGGCATATATGCTCTTTTTATGCAGTACCTTATACATATTCAAACCTGGAAACTACACAGTAGACCCTCAGTGTTCATAACTGAGCAGCTACTGGTACAACTTAGTTTGCTTCGCTGTAGGCCAGCAGTCCCCGGGGACCGCTGAACAGATAAGCAGTCGACTTCTTTCTGACTTGACTTGGTCCCGAGTGGCCCCGCCAGAGAAATGTTTGTGTTGGGGCATTTTAGACTTTCAGCCTTGCTCTGGTGCCTTGAGGGTAGATAAAAATAATGTAAATTAAAGAGGACTTTATTTAAATGCTCGTCTGTTTTGTTTTGCCAATATGAGCTTCCTGACTGGGCAGGGAAGCAGCTCTGACTTTGAGCCATTATGCTAATGTCAACTGTATTTATCGTAACAGTAAAATCTATGACAGGAGTGTTTCTATCTGAATAGCAATTACAAACACCGCTACAAAAGGTGGATCTAATTAGGATCAATGCCAATTAGCAGCTTTAAAAGATGTCTGCGAATCAGCAACTTTAAAAGTTCTCACAGCTTAACAAAGCTCCAGAAAGGTCAAATCATACAATGTTGAATTAGTTGCTTCAAATACCTTCATCATTAAATTTTTTACTTTTTTGTCCACATTCTGTGAGTGGTGCAGGAATAGTTAAGAGAGGGGAAGTAATATTTCCTATCTTGTTTGAGGTGTTACTGAGATCTGAACTGACAGCGTCTCATGCACACTTCACTAACCTTTAACTGTGCCGTGAATTACACTCAACCATAAGCGCACAAAAGCCGGATTCAGGGATATACAATAAGTTCGCCCTAGGAGGGAACATTTGATTGATGGTGTATTCATAGCCCAACCCTGGAAATTAGCCCACAGTGGATACACTCACCACCTATTCAAAACGCTCTCTGACTGCGACATGAATGCCCTAATATAACCATATTAAGCCATTAGAGAGAAACAGTCGGAAGCTCATCACATCCGTCCCGCACCAATACGGCCTCCATTAGCTGCGGGGTGACCCTGTGAACTCCTGTGATTAATATTTTAAACCAAACACACTCCTAACCCTGCACCTCTTCCTCCAACTCCCCCCACTACAACCATCACCTCAGCATCACATCACCCTCCATAATTAATTATCCAGTGTTTGCAGCTCCCTGCCAGTCCAGTTCTATTAATACCCAACCCCCCCCCCCCCAAATGTCTCTCTCACACACACACACACTCACACACGTTTTATGTCCGTACTGGCCCTGGGCAGCTAATTAATATCAAAATTTAATGGTACTGCACTACATTTATTGGCATTTGTAGCTCACTATGAGCCGCAATATTGGAGTGCAAGGTTTTCCTCATGGTTTCATCTTATTGCATGACCAAAGAAAGGAGAACATACTTTGATCGTGCATGGATCTGTTTTCTGCACAGTGGTACACCTCTATTATACACAGCAAAGCCTGCGTTGCCCCCCCACAGGAAAATAGGACATGTTCAATTTCCAGCTCTCCAACTGCTCTGTTTGGTACATCAACAGCTGTGCATCGCCCGTCTCTGTCCTCTCATCTCTTCGCCTCTCAGTCCTCCACCCAAAGTCGTATCACAATCAGCTCTCTGTTTGCCGAACGAAATGTGATTAAAAAACAGGGTTGTTTCAGCACAACTTTAATCCACAGCTGACCGTTGGCTGCTGTTCACTGAATCGGAGCCAAAGACGTTGCGCAATTCCACCCATCAAATATCCAGTTGTCACTTTCATTTCAGGTTTTGTATAGAATCCAGAGTTGGATGGGTGAAATGTACCGTTTCCACTCTAGTCAAAATTCAGATATATAAAGCAAGGGTCTGCAAAAAAACCTCAATGAATTATGAAATGAAAAGCTCAGGACAAGGACACTGTATGCCCTGTTCATCTTTTGATATAACACTTATAACTTTTAACTGCTTAAGAGTGCTTTAAGTGAGAGGGACACTTGAATAGTTACTCTCCTGCCAAGATTTCATGCTTAAGGTCATTTATTGTCCTCAATGGCAAAAAAGACTACCATTCATTGCTGTCTGGGGACATCTGATCTATCAATGAAACACACTCACATGATAAATTCAGCAAAAAGCTATAATTCTTCATCATTGTCCTCTTCACCCAGGAGGACGATGTAGATGATGGGTAGGAAATAAAGAGGGATTCATCTTTTTTTTACCTATTATGTAAATGCAGAGCAACTCAATATACAGGAGGCATTATTAACATTTTGCATGCCATGTAGTAAAGCGTTAATTTTTTTCCTGCAGGTGTCTGTCCTGTGTAAACAGCACTTTTCGCTGCCACTGGTGTAAATATCGCAACCTGTGCACCCACGACCCCAGCAGCTGTTCTTTCCAGGAGGGCCGAGTCAACGCCTCTGAGGTACAGTACATTCCCATTAACGTGAAGAGTTACGGTTTCATTAGCTGATTAAAGTGAAGCTTTCAAGTGCACCATTTATCTGTCCCTGTGTGACACTTTTACCTTAAAGGCACAATCCATGATTTAAATGTAAAAATATAGCCCCACTAAAGAATCAAGCAGACTAAAGCTGAAAACACACTGCTGCCGCAGCGCAGCAGCGCGTCACATGACGCACGTCAAGTGCCACTCCTAATAGGAGGTGTAGTGTAAGAGTATTTTTGCATTGTGTTATTACTAATTTTACTAATGTTAGTAATGTTAAGCTATTTCTTCCACTTTTGCATTCGCTAAATCATGTGTGGACACCCACTACTTAAACTGGATTTTTCACTGGAAGAGCCGATCTCCAGAGCTGTGGCTCGCCAGGCAATGTCTTTTTTGCCATTGTGGGTCATGTAGCTCGGGATATTTCTCGACCTCAACAACTCCCTCTTTCATTCATCGACACAAATGAGAGACAGCAAGAGGTGAGCGAGGAGATCGGAAGTCGAGCTGCTACGGGAGCAGAGAAGAAGAGTTGCTACGGGAACCGGGATACAGCAAGTTGGGAAAGAAATGCGTATTTTCAGGGGCGGCGAGGCTGGAAATATTACAATGGCATGAAGAGTCCCGGGTGGCGCGTCAATGAGCACTGCTGCCAGTGTACATAGAAAATAATAGGGATGGCTGTTTTGACGCGGGCTGTTTGGCGACGGTGTGTTTTTACAGCCATGCTAGCAGCTCTATGAGGCTGTTTTTAAGGCACAATGGTGCTTTGAGGTAAATGCTAACATGCTCATTGCTCACAATAACAACCACAATAATAATCGAAAAGTCAGTGGATCACCAAAATTATTACAAGTTTTCCTGAGAGTGACATAAATGTCTTTACCAAATTTCATGGAAATTTGTCAAATAGTAGAGACTTTTTATTAAAAAAACACAAAATTCATGGTGGCGCTAGAGGAAAAGTCAGGGGCTCACCTAAGTCATTAGGATTCATCGTCTAGGAACTATGAATATCTGTGCACAATGTTGTGCCAATCCATCCAGTAGATTTTGAGATATTTTACTGGATAAGTGAAAATCTTGACCTGCTGATGGTTCTAGGTGATAGGTCGGAGGATCACCAAAGTCATTGGATTCATCCTTTGGGTACCAAGGATATTTATACAAAATTTCATGCCAATCCATTTTAGTAGTTGTTAGAGATATTTCAGTCTGGACCAAAGTGGTGGATTGACTTTCATTGCCTTCGCCCAGAGGCACACCGCTCGGCTGGCTAAACATTACTGATTGGGTCAATGAGACGTTTACAAAATACTGCAAAAAGAAAATAGTATCACGGTTACTATAGATCAATAAAGATTTCATAAAAGGTCTTACATAGTTAACTGTGGTAGGAAAGTCTAACATGTAGAATATGAATGCAAATTATATTTGGATTAGCGATCCTGTTTGCCCCGTTAATCCCTGTGCTACATGAGTCCTTCATGTTTATACAGTCCTATGTATTAATACAGATTACATGCATACAGAATGGACAAACGTATATACTATAGATAGGTACCTACATACTGAAGATGGATAATCTCATACATATACATTATATCATTTATGTATTATGCATGGGTAATATTAAGGCTTAACAGCAGGAACAACATGAATCAACACGTCTTCGTACTGTGAATAGTACAGTTACGTGCATTTGCATGCTGTTTTCACAGGACTGCCCTCAGCTCCTTCACTCTGGGGAAATCCTCCTTCCGGCCGGCGAGGTCCGACCCATCACCCTGAGGGCCCGCAACCTTCCACAGCCGCAGTCGGGCCAGCGGGGCTACGAGTGTGTGGTGCACGTGCAGGGTGTCAGCCACCGTGTCACGGCGCTGCGCTTCAACAGCACCAGCGTGCAGTGCCAGAACAGCTCGGTATGACCTCAAACACTCCCAGTGGGAGTCTCACAGCTGTCAAATGAGGCAGACAGCTTGGATGCTGTGTAGGCAAGGTACATAGGGTACATCAGTGAGTACCGCCTGAGGTGTTGAGCATACTGAGGAGAAAGTGGAGGAAAGGGAAAGTGAGAGTGATGACGAAAGGTGCAAAGCATTTTGAGAGAAAGGAGACTGACAGGGAAGGAAGAAAGGGAGGGAAAATTGTTGTTTGGCTAAAGTTAAAAGGCAGCCATGACTTCAATACAACCTTGTCTCGTAAACTGCACATTGTCTGACTAACATCTAGGTGTCCGCCAAGCGTAAAAGTGATGTTACTGAGAGAAAGTTACAGGTTTGGGATGAATGCAGGAGCTTTTTTGTTGCACAATGCAAATCACAGGCTAAATTTCGATGCGAAGCACACCTTGCTGCTCTGTGACAATGAATGAAAAGGCCATTTTCCTCAGATGTGGATGATCGGCCACCCCGGCCAGGGTTTGCGCCCCTCCATGTGAAAGAGGAGAGGAGCAGACAAGCATGGCAGAAATGACAGATGGTTAAAAGCCTCGTCACTCTTCTGCCCTTTCATTCTCTCATTTTCCTCCACTCTGTCTCTCTCTGCATCTTTTATACCCTCTGTCTCGCTTTGACTTTCCCTCTCTCTCTACGCATCCACTTACAGCGCACTCCCTTACTCTCTGTTTCTGCTTTTCAGTACATGTACGAGGGTGTGAAGATCAGTGACCTGGCGGTGGACCTCTCCATTGTATGGAACGGCAATTTCATCATCGACAATCCCGAGAAGATTAAAGGTGCCTCTGCCATCCATCACTGCCAGACCAGAGGAGTGTAAAGCGCTCAATCTACAGGGAATAGATGGGTCATAGAGACCACTTCAAGGCTCCCATAGGGCCTTGAGAGAAAGTTCACAATAGCAGGGAGTGTTATCAAAAGGCACCCAATCACTCGTGTGCCCGGCGGGGTGAAGGGTGAATCTTCATGTTTGCTCGTAGCTGCTCTCGGTTTCCTTTCTATCACCATGCAAGAAAAGGTGTTTGTCAGTTGTCATTGTGGGTGGTGCATTAAATACATCCCCGTAGTCAAGGATATACACAGCCATGACCATGAATTATAAAAAGGCCTTGTCATTACGTAGGTAAGTTACTTTATATGGGCATAAATATAGGCTACTTACAGGAGAGAGGATAGGAGACAGACTTCAAAGAAAGGTTTATTGGATTAGTTTGGCATCTTTTTTCTTAATACTTGGAAGAAGGAATATAAACAAACATGTTTTTTAAGAATTTAATTGAAATCTCAAGTTCATGGCTGTAGACAGTTATTTTTGGAGTTCATTCTAAATATTTGCTTTTTAAGAATGTGTTCTGACTATAGACTGTATATAAAGATGGACGACATTACAGCTCCCCAAAAGTGAAGCCAAAACATATCCATCGCCCCCTGGTGGCTGGCTGCAGTATAGGTCATGTTAGTGGATGGTACATGGGACAAACAAAGTCGAAGTACACGTCAAATACATTTTTCCCAAAGATGGTGTCTGTCATTTTAGATAGTTCCTGTCACGCTAATGTATGTTCAGTTGTTCATTTTTGAGTGAAGTAGTCGCAGCCAGAGGCTCAGGAATTGTACAAGAGAGGAAATGTAACTTTAACTTTCCATAACCGTCACGATTCTGTGTAATAGATCATGTGTCAATCTGATCATAAATGTAGTTATAGAGATATTATGGTTAGTTGTTGTGTCTTTCTAGCTAAAGAGTTACCGTGGTTCTAACTTAGCAGCTAGACGTCTCACGCCGCTGTGCTCGGCTCGTGATTGGCTGGGGCGGTTGTGTGGGTGGGACCTCAATATCGCGGCTCCAGCCGTCCAATCACTAATCCCACAGACTCTTGCTCCAAATGACGTCAAAATCTCAAGATGGCAGCTCCCGTATCCGGGATATTTTGGCTTCACTTTTTTACCGAATATTTTTTGGTTGACTTGATTTGCTTTTATAATCTACTTATAGCAGTGATATTCTTCAAAAAACATGAATATTGACACGTGAAATGACTTGATGTTTTAACTGACCAGATATCCTCTGTTATCCTACAGCGCACCTCTACAAGTGCAGCGCCCAGCGGGACAGCTGTGGCATGTGTCTGCGGGCGGAGAGGAAGTTCCAGTGCGGTTGGTGCAGCGGTGAGGGCCGGTGCACCATGAAGCAGCACTGTCCTCCCATCTCTCCCTATGCTAGCCGCTGGCTGGACCTCTCTGCCAGGAATGTCAAGTGTACCAACCCACGCATTACTGAGGTTTGTTGTTTGTTTGTTTGAACTGTTCCTCAGTCAGTCAGTCAGTCAGTCAGTCAGTCAGTCAGTCCGTCAGTCAGTCAGTCAAGCCTCCAGGCTTAAAGGTATAGAGTATTTGAATTGGGAAATGTGAGTTTCTCTAGCCATGTAATTAACCAAGAATTTTGTTTTGTTTAGAACAAGCAGTTTCTGGGGTTAAGAGTGTTATACACATTTCTCAGTCTTAGTCGTCAAGCCAATTAAAACAACAAAGCTGCAATGTGAAACCTGGTTTACATTTTTTCTCCAACAATATTTCAGAAAATCAGTGTAATAAAAGTTTGAAGTCTTGAACTGGGCAAACCAGCTGAAAGCAATCATGACATTGTAGTAATTTATTCAGAAATTTTGAAGTTGAAGATGGAAGGAAGTCTTGTTTTGGGGTTTCTGTTAGCAATAAAAAGAAAGCTAAACTCATTGACTGAAGTGTCTGATGGGGAAACCAAGGTGAAGCTGGTTGTTACAGTAGCTGAAAGCGCTTTATTTCACGCTGCTTTGGCTGCCAACTGAACAGATACTGTACATGTCACCATGGTGTACAATAGTAATATCTGATTAGTAGACCTCAGTTTAGGATTGTTGGATAGGTTTGTGCTTCTCCAAGAATGTGGGAATAAACTACTCTACAGGATTGTGTACCATAGTTTTGTTCCTACACATAATTTATATAGTGTAAGCATAACCAAATTTCCTGTGGAGATTATTAATAGTTTTTACTTCCAGAAACAGCCATTTGAGTTCTATTGTTCTTTACTGGAAGAGTCTAGGGGTTTAAGGCTTTGAACAAAGACCGGTGTTTGTGTCCCAAAGTGTTGTTGAGTTATTTTGAAGTTACGTCAGTGATGTGTTTTGTAGTGACGTGTTTTCCGTACTTCTGTTACGTTGTTTCCATACATATTTTACTTATTTAATGTACTTATTTGAAGCCCAACCATGGCGTTTTTCCTAAACCTCACTAAGTGGTTTTGTTGCCTAAACCTAATTGTGGCCGTTACCATAGTTTTGTTGCGTGGCGTAAAAATGACACGTGAAAAGAGGTGTACAAATTATACGTGAAAAGGCTAAAATGTTTTGTCATGACGAACAGAATGACCTTGTAATGTCATGATATTTATACGCCTTCCCACGAGAGCTCTTAGTATCAGACTAGAATTAACGCCTCGCGGCTATTTGTGTCAAATTGTCATGATTAGCATATGAATTCTATGGCCAACTAGAATTACCGCCTCACAGTTGTACGCCTCCGCCAACCAGTCAAGTTGCAGTTTACATCCATGTCTGTCCAAAATGTCATCACTTCATCATTTTATCCTTCTAGACATTTGTGAAATTGTCATAGGTAGCATATGAATTCTTGAGTTATGACCAAAAACGTGTTTCGTGAGGTTACAGTGACATTGACCTTTGACCAACAAATTCAAATCAGTTCATCCTTGCCAAAATTGAAGAAATTCCCTCCAGGCGTATTGTGTTCATGAAAATGGACATGCGGACGGACGGAATGACTTCATAATGCCTTCTGGCCACAGCTGTCTCCGGCTCGGAGGCATAATAACAATAGACATCTTGTTGTGTATTCCTGATAGTATGTGAATAGCACCTTCCAATTTCCCATCCAAGCGCCTGTTTACCTGAGACTATCTCCCATTTTATCCCACGCTGGCTGAATACCTTAAGTGCTTGACAGCTAAACGAATTCAGTCTGTTTAGAGAGCGGTGATGGATCTTTTATGTCACAAACTCTTGTTCATTCTCTTGAATGAGGCACAGTGGGTCAGGCACAGAGATGCAAGGCTCTTCCACTTCAAAGAGCCGCGAGCCTTTGATGTCCCCGTCACATTATTAGTGTTTCTGAAGGAGCTGCAGCAGAATGAATCAACTAGCGAGTGCTGCTCAGGAGTGGAGGGAGTGCTGCTCCTGTTCTGCTCCGCAGGTCCAAAGGTTTCCTGCTGGGATGGTTAACTTTACACTCTGAATAGGTTTCTCAAGGTTTTTGTTATTCACTGCATTATTCATCAGAGTTTGTTTTGAATTATAGTGGATTTCAAGGCTTTTTGAATAAACCCTGTCAGTATGTGACTTAAGGTAAATCGACTTAATGTTTACATAGAGATTACATAGAAACTGTGGGAAGTGTGTCTGTGAAGATTCTCAGCCATTCAGGTCATGTTGAAGTGCTACGTCAAAGGAAACTGGACTTACTAGAAAGCCCAGGTGCCTTTCACTTTGCACTTCTATTTTTGTGCTAAGGTTGTAGGTGTCCTTTAACCATGAACATTTTGAGGCCAGTATTTTTGTAGAAATGTAACAGTTGATATTTTGAGAAAGTACTCCAAATATTCAGTTATATTTCTGATCAGGGCTCATAAAGAATTTGCATTTCACCATAATTATATTCCTCTTGGTTTGGGAAAACCATTTAAACCCCATGACTCTCAAATAAGACTGTAACTAATTAGATTTAATTATCATTTTGGAGTTTAACTCTCTATATGGCATATTATTCTCGAACATGGGATCCTCTGGATATTGCCTTTAACTGAAAAATATGTTTTATTGTACAGAAATTGTACTTGCATTGCAGGTTTTACAGTTGGTTAAAGGTGCTAAATTCCAAATTCAGAGCATATCTATGATTGAGGGATTAGCTCCACACGGCTATCAACATGGCTCTCAACGGTGCTAACAGTGAGAACAGTAAAAACAACGGCAACAGTACTGACAGAGCTAAGAGTGTTAAACTGGGGGGTGTACTGGAGGGAGGGTGGGTGGGGGGGGGCGTTCTGCGACGACGATGTGGGTCGGAACCATAGACTGTATATAAAGATGGACGATGCGTCTCCACTTCCTCCCACTGTATAGAAGTGAAGCCAAAATAATCCCGGATACAGGAGCTGCCATCTTGAGATTTTGACGTTATTTGGAGCCAGTCTTGGCAGTAGTAATCGGGCGGTGGAGCCCCCGTATTGAGGTCACCCGCCCGAACCAATCGCGAGCAGAGCACGGCCGCAGCTTGTAAACGAGAGAGACTCACAGCTGTCAATCATGAAAATCAGAAAAATTAACACTTGAACATATATCCGCGTGATAAGAACTACCTAAAATGAAAGAAACCATCTTTCATAAAAGTGTATGTGACGTGCACTTCAACATTTAATTTTGGCCCATGTCCCATCCGCTAACATGGAGGAGGTGGGCTTTATGACCTATACTGCAGCCAGCCACCAGGGGGCGATCAAGATGTTTTGGCTTCGCTTTTGGGGAGCTGTCATGTCCTCCATCTTTATATACAGTCTATTTTTGGGACAGCATTATAAGTGTTAACTGCCGTATGAGAGCACTGCAGAGTGGCGGCCGTGAGCTAGCCAGTGGGGAACAACAGAAAGACTCACATGGACTAACATGCACGTGCAGCTGGACCAGCTACGTCAACAAAACACAGAGAAGCTCGGATTACAACACACACAGAGGGACAGCAACTTCATTCTCCACTCAGGAAGACATTTCATCACTACTGTATATCTTTACATAGCAAATAGTTGTTTGCTGCTATTTTAATGCCAAGAGTTTTTCATTTAGCACCTTTGACATAACGAAACTGTGCTCAGTTATATGGATAAAACTGATATTTTAGAACCTATCACTGTACATTAAATCCTTTCTTCATCTTTCTATCACTTTCTTCTTCCTTCCTATGTAGGTGAGCCCAGTGGCAGGACCTCTGGAGGGGGGCACACTGGTCACCATCCAGGGCCTGAACCTGGGCCTGTCCTTCTCTGAGCTGGTGGGCAACGTGGAAGTGGCGGGTGTGCAGTGCACCCCACAGGAGGACGGATACATCACTGCAGAACAGTAAGAGACACTCCTCCCCTCCCATCCCCTCCCCTGCCCAGACACGCATGGATTCATACTGTACTGTACATGGACATACTGTACAGATGCAAACGCATACTCATGAAAAAAAAAAAATCAGTATTTCTCTCTCACGCCATTTTTCTCACAGTCACTAGCAGAATGTGTGAATAAGCCGGAGTCCAGTGATGCCTCATCAGGTTGTAGGATTGTGGGGGGGCTTTGCATTGCTCTGGTGCAGTCAGAGCCAAAGGAAGAGACAGTCTTTGTGTCGTTGTCGTTATGAGGCTGTCGGCACAGCTGTAATTGAAATGCGCTGCGTGTCGCTGACTGGAGGGACAATCTGTTAGCCATGTGTTTCTCTCACAGCCATGTAATGCGATTGGGCTCAGGCTGCAGGGACTTTATTTATATCCTTGTAAAAAAAAAAAAAAAAAAAAGAAAAAGAAAAGAACATGCCAGCAGAAAATTGGAAAACTCTCGTGATGTATGAATAGAAGGGATGGGCAAGGACGATGCATTGGGTGCTCTTATTGTAAAGGGGGAACGCAGGGTTTCTTGCGCAGAGCGGTGCGTTCGGCAGGGCCATTCATTTGGCACACACAGTCTTTAAAACATGGCATTACAACTGTTACGACCATTAATTTCAGCATGGGGTCAGTTGCTATAATGACTTATTCATGGCACACTTTATCTTATTGACCTGACAGGCAATACTGATTTATTGAAGAAACTCCTATGTTGTCATGGCAACCGGAGGTAATGGTGGGTGGCAATCGTGCTGAAGATGGGGAGGGGTGTAGTTTATCATTTGAGTTATATTGCTGTTATAGGTTTCCCATTAGGAAGAAAGATGGCCCTCTGTATTGACCCACAACTTCTATGAAAGTCTGCCTCAATCACACTGGCCAGTGGAGGCCATCTTCTCCCTGTGCGATTCATAACAAATGTGATACGGTGCGGTGATTCTGCTGTGTGTGTATGCCTGACTTGTGTTATTACTTGTATGCACGATGATCTGTTGCATGTCTGTTGTTTTTTTTGCAACTACATTTATGTATTTGTGTGTTTTGTCTCGACAGGATTGTGTGTGAGATGGCTGCGGCTTCTAAAGGAAGCGCTCCAGGTCCAGTTAAGCTGTGTGTTGGCGAATGCAGACCAGAACTACGAGCGCAGTCTTCCCAGCTCTACTCCTTTGTGGTAATTCTGACACATTTACTTTGTCCATTCGTTCTGAAGCAAACATCAAGTGTTTGCAATTAATTAGGCTGAAAATGTGATTGCCGGTGAAAGCCAAAAAACAAACAATTTGATCTATTCAAGCCACAGCAATCATTAAAGGTAGGGTAGGCAATGCCGAAAAACCCAGCCTAGTGTTGCTAACTCTTTTCCAATGAAAGTAGCTAGGAGCACTAGCTCCAAAAGTCCCTCAATCTAGCAAGAAAGTCACTCTCTCCAAAGCTGCTCCCCCAAAATTATCATTATGAACGTAAACAGGCGGCTACCTCCGGGTTTGAAGAGTGAAGTCAATGCAGAAGTGCCTCAAACTTGCATTTTTTCTAATAGCCAGCAGGGGGCGACGCCTCTGGTTGCAAAAGAAGTCTTATTGTATAGAAGTCTATGAGAAAATGACCCTACTTCTTACTTGATTCATTACCTCAGTAAACATTGTAAACATGAGTTGATGGTCTCAATCACTAGTTTCAAGTCTTCTTCAATACAGCCTGATGTTCATTTAGTAAATTATGGTCCCATTTAGAGTCAAATAGACCATAAAGCAGGGTATGCTTTAGGGCGTGGCTACCTTGTGATTGACAGGTTGCTACCACGGCGTTGTCCGGTCTGGGAGTTGTCCGTGTTTTCGTCTTACATCTTTAATCCTTTCACAGTGTGTTTTCACTTCATGAAAGTTAATTCTAACCTTTTTGGTTGCCTAAAAATAACCAAAATAGCGACGGCCAAAAACCAAGATGGCGGCGGCAAAAATGCCAAACTCGAGGCTTCAAAACCGTAGTCCACAATGGGTGATGTCACGGTGACTACATCCACATCTTATATACAGTGTCTATGAATATAAACAACAAACATGGCTATTGTTAGTACTCGCAGCTGTCAAGCTAGCAGCTTGTGGAAGACTCCGGTGATGCGCAATGAGTGCACAGGCAGAGTGCCCGCAGGTAGGCAGGCAGGCAGGCAGGCAGGTAGGCAGGCAGGCTGTAGTTACTTGTAATCGTTTCATTCGGGCCAAATAAAATGATTGGACCGGCTTATTACAATCCTCCAACAGCCACAGATACCGGATTTTTTTTTTTTGCCAGAGCATTTGATTTATTGATTGCTGTCGGGATGTAATGAGAATTTCAACAAATGTAACAAAAAATGTTTTTGAACAGCACAACCAACCCTACCTTTAACTTTAGAGGAAGACAGAATAAGAATTTTATTTTTCTAAGTACAACATTAAAAAGAGAGTTCATCATCATTATCAAGGTGTTTTCTAATAGTTTCAAATGGTTCTAATGGCTTTTGAAGGTTATCTTCTGTATTATAAGTATTCTTTTAAATCATATTTGATAGGGTTCATACTTCATTAAACTATTTTTGTCTCCTAAAGAAGCTCTTTTGTCCACAGTGGTTTATTCAGCCAAGGCCGATAGATGATTAATAAGATGCACTGTATTTTGTGTTTGATCTGTGTTGAATGAAAAATTAATGAATTTCGATTCTCTGCAGACCCCTTCAATGCTGGCACTGACCCCAGGCAGAGGACCTGAATCTGGGGGCACTAAGGTCACCATTGTCGGGGAGAACTTGGGCGCTGGCAGCACTGTTAATGTGTACTTTGGTAATCAGACCTGCGAGCTATACAGGTGAGTCTGATGATAACAAAACTTCCTGATGTTACATTCCATTAGACTCCAGATTCACAGACACCAAAGTGAGTCTGCCTCCACACAATATCAAAGATTTAGCCTTCTCTAATCTCTGTGAGACACAGTAAGAGATCACTCTATTTAAAGAAGCACACTTTAGATACAATTAAGTGTTCGTGCGTTACATGAAAAGTCTTAATGATTTGTGAGGAGGTGATGAAACCCACAGCGGTAGGTTTTGTTCTCTGTGTATTAATAGATATCTATTTAAAGTTCAAAATGCCTCACATGGTAGGAGTCAGGAGGGTGAGGCGATGAAGCCATTAGCTAGAGCACCCTCTAATTACAGTGTTCCATCCCTAATGTGTCTGTAACGAGGAAGAGATGGGACAGACTATAATGAATCCTCTCCCCTAGTGGTAATGTGCGTGGCTCATGACTGCATGAAGTCAGGGATTTGCCACTGCAATAACGAGTGGGCAGAGTCACAATCAAAGGCATGAATAAATCGCTCTCTTGGTGCTCCCACCAGGAGGACCATGTCGGCGATTGTGTGCTTCTCTGCTCCGTCTGTGACGAGAGCCGGACCGGTGCAAGTCAGTTTGAGTGTCGACCGAGCCAGAGTTCCTGAGAGTCTGGCCTTTGAGTACATAGAAGACCCCACAGTCCAGCGCATTGAACCCCTGTGGAGCATCACCAGGTAGGCGATCTTCCTCACGAGGATGGAGGTTCATTTCCTGGACCTTTCTCTGTGTGGAGTTTGTAACTCTTCCCAGTGTTCGTGAGGGTTTTGTTGTGATCGTCGTGTTACCTCACACAGTCCACTGACGTGCAAAATTTAGGGCCCGTCTCACAAAATGTGTGAGTAGTGCTTACTCGCAAATGGTAGCAGCATCACAATCAACACAAATGATTGTTGCTTGCAAATTGCGGATACAGGTCACTCACCAGTGTTAATTTCATTAATGAAAACTATGATGAAATACGTTTGTCAACGACCTTTTTTTACATGACTCAAAGCCTTTACACATTAAATTGCACGTCAATGTATTTTTTCAAACTATTGTTTTTGTCATGAATACCTTCACACGGAACTAAATATTACGCAGCAAAAAAAGCGATTTTCAGAGTTTTCGCAACGCAAATAAAGGCATCAACCAATCATGCTGTGTGGAACGGGTTGAGTTGCGCTTGTATTTATGAAACAACAACACGGAGGATGTGTAGTCCGAACTAAGACGGCAAACTTTATAACTCCTTTCAACCTTGACAAAGGCAGCGCGGACCAATTCCACTTCTTTAGTTCTTACCTTTCACAATAAAAGCCATAGTGTGTAAAGGCCTTAAGATGAGATGATAACGGACAGCACATACATCATTAAACACTAACTGTGACGATATCAACATGCAATATCGTTGACAGAAAAAGGCAAGACTAAAATGTAGTTCAAAAAATAAAAACTTTATCACCTTTCACCCCCCCCCCCCACTCCCACACTCTCTCTCTCAAACACACACACTACATGACGTGGCTGCTCAGTCCGTCTCTGTCCTTCTTGTCTCAGTTCTGACAAATGTGGTACTATAATGCATCAGGTTTGCGGGTTGGGTCAGGTTGGGGCGGTTGTTTACCACACATTTTTGCATGTTGGGCGGTGCGGATTGGCTCTCAATCACTAATGAGCACAGACAGGAGGACTCGGAGTAGCAAAGCTGCTTAATCATTCAACCTGTGTTTTTCATCAGATGTGAAATAAGATTGACTAAAATGACAAAATGATTGGTTTTGGTTAGACTAGATTGATTGAAATGTTCAATATAATCTGATGACTAAAAAAAGGACATTTGACACAGGACTAAGACAAATGGGCCTTTCACACAGAAGCACTGCGCTCTGAAACCCATTATTTCAAACGGCTTGTGCGGCGCATTAACAGCCAGATTGACCTTTGGGCAGTGCGTTGAACCCTGCGGCGAGTGCAGCGCAAACTGCGTTCTGTGAGAAACGCCCATGAGATTAAATTAAAAATAGCTGACAAAATTAAGAGAGAAAACATTTTGACTAAATGTAATGACTAAAAGTTGATTACAATGTAATGACTTTTCGTTGACTAAAACGTGACTAAAACTATGAAGGATAAAAATGATTAAAATGTGACTAAAACTAATAAGAATTTCCATCTAAAGAGTAAGACTTGACGCCAAATTCACACCAGGCAGCGGCAAAGTGCGGCTCGCAGCAATAATTAAATTTTTCTGCGGCCGAGAGGTGTGTTCATGTGTTTTAGGCAGGAAGAAATTCTTTTGTTACAGGTCAACATGTAACAAGAGTCTGTTAATGAGTATGGCGTTAGTTTTGATTAGAGAAATGTGAAACGATTAATGTGAGCGATCTCATTTTGCAAATTGCATCTTGCATGTTGCATATTTGATGAAGCAGGCCCCTGGTTGATTGGAGACTCTTGAGTAGGTAGTGTGAATGGGAACTTGAGCTGCTTCTCATATTGCTCTGTTTTCTGTTTTACCACATTCCTAATTGTTACAGTCATAATGCCACCAAATCCCAACCCACCCATAGTTGTAAAACAAACACTGTGCACAAGTTGCAAATCTATTTCTAGGGAGTATAACGTCAGTGGTACTGTGCGGCAAACAAAGGAGGGATGACGCACATAAGCATAAGCAAATGTGTGTTGAGCAAAACATAGCCAAAGACACTATCTGTCTATCTCTTGTCTTTTGTTCAGACATTATATTTATAATGTCATAGTATTATTATATAGCAGCTCGCCAGTAAAAATCAAATGATATACCTAAATGTGGTGGCCTGCCCAGTACAGATTAAAGCAGTGCCAGACAATCTGTGAGTTAGGCAGCTAGTCAGGTTTACAGGGAGAGTGATGAGAAGAACTCAGGTGTTGTGATGACTAATGTAAACACACGGAAATCTGCGTTCAGAACGGGACGAATGAGTGTGATGCTGCGAATATTTCAATGTGTGAATTTGCTGCATAAACATTTCCATCACAGCTGAAAGGTGTGTTACCTGTATTCCACTAAATAAAAGATGGCACTTAATTTGGTTTCGGGTGGGATTACCCAGCGCTACGTCCCTGCAGATTAGACTTCAGAGAGACACCCTGGCCCTCAGCCTGGTGACAGGAGGAGCTTTGTGGAGCCCTCATCATGAATGTGCAGTCCCACTATGTGGCCCTACAAGCTTAGGTACCCTTTGAAGTGTGAGAAGAGAAGGATTGGCACTCTGTCAGGCTGACTACACTGGCCAGTTTCTTTTTTTTTTTTTACGCCATTTTTTCATCACTTCTCTCTTGTATTTTTTCCCCCTCTTTGTCTCTCCGTCTCTACTTTTCAATTCCATACTAGAGTTTTCTGAGCTCACGCTACAGCACGGGTTATACAAAGATGAGAGAGTTGTTTATTTTAATCACATCTAGCACAGATATGTAAACAAGCAGCACCTGTATTCAT
The DNA here is from genome assembly GCF_015220745.1 of Sebastes umbrosus. Lineage (NCBI taxonomy): Eukaryota > Metazoa > Chordata > Actinopteri > Perciformes > Sebastidae > Sebastes > Sebastes umbrosus. The sequence continues at coordinate 18,985,309 of NC_051269.1, read as the reverse complement.
GCTACGCCAGCCTCACAGTCATGGATGAATATAAAATAGCAGCCAGCTGGTTCGCCGTTTGATCTGGCTCTCCTGCCCAATAACAAAGAGCGAGCTACCATGCTAGCTATATGCCTCTTCAAATGTGCATTAATGCAGCTGCTCTGGAAAAATGTAGGGTTTGCAAGTTAAAAAGATATCTCTCTGCGGCCGTCACTCAAATGAAATCATGGTTTGCATTCATATACCTGGAGCTGAAGAGGAGTGCTTGTATGTGCATGTCTCGTTACTAATGAATGAACTTGTTCCTTCCTTGCACACAGTGGACACACCACCCTGACAGTGACTGGGACCAACCTGGATGTGGTTCAGGAGCCGCGCGTCAGAGTCAAATATGCCGGCCATGAATCTGTCAATGTGAGTATGACGGCTGCTAAAATACTGCACTGCACAATTTTTATTGGTGTTGCTCACTCTGATGGAAATGTCACAGTAAAGTTGTTCTTTATTGGCTACAATTGTAAACATGTAGATTTATGGCTGTAGTCAATTTACTCCTTTTTCTTTTTACATACTGATCTGTGGTGACATCCTTGTAGAGCAGTTTTAGGTGGATGTTTAGAGACAGGATGTTTAGAGCTGGTTTAGTTTTTAGTATGAAATATGTAACTACAGAACTACCAAAGTGTGAGTCAGAGTCAGAAAAACCACGAGCCTGCAGGATGGAGAGCAAATTTACCAACAAGAGCTTGAAATATTATATATCACGTTTCCATTCACATATTTTTTATGTGCATTTTGAAGTATTACATTAGAAAAGCTGTATGGAAACAAGAAAGTCTATAAAAAAAAGTCTGTAAAAAAAAAAGTTTTTACGTTTACTTGAGGTGGTATTTGCCTTTGTCAAAAAAGAGTCGGTGCACTAAATAGATTATGTAACGCCATTGCCGAATACATTCTGACACAGCGAACATTTAACTCATATGATTGATCAGCTGTTGCCACTGTTGGCGTCTTCCTGGATATTCCCATAACCTCTACTCCTTCTACTCTGTTTATTGCCATGCAAGCCTGTAGTGCCAACCTCTGACCAAACTATGCTGTAACACCAGTTTATTTGTTCCAAACCAGTTGAAACACGCATTTCTTCTTTTGCAACATTTCAAAAGTTTGCTTAACGCTTGACAATATCGCTTGACAATGTCGCTTGACAATTGAATGGAAACACTTATGGTACAATCTAATAGGCCATAGTTTGTAAAATGCAGCGTTTCTGTGGATGTAAAAATGAAGCCATACATAAACAAAGGGGTTAGAAAGAGGTCGCATATAGAGAGGGTCTTTCCAAAATGAGATTTTAAAAGAAAACTGACATGAAGGTACAACTGAGTTTGGGAAGGTGATTTATGGTGCTGATTGTTCTGGCCTGAGCTCCTCAGGCAGGTCGCTTCAAAGTGATTGATTGTTCCAAAGTGCTTGGGCCCCGGTGGCATAAGTCCAGTCACCTTTAGCCTTTATTTTTCCACTTTGGACCAGTCAGGGAATTGCCTGTGGATTTGAGAATGCACACTTGCCGAAGGAGGGTCGAAACTTCTGGAGGGAACTTTTGGCTCGACCTTGAAATAGATCAATATGTTCTTAAAAATCAATTCTAAACAAGAGATGCCAGAAACAGAATGATAGGCTTGTTTGCTTGTGCCAGGCGTGAGGTAGATATTTTAAAGACATATTTTATTGATGCCAAAATAAGGATAGAAGACAAGGTAAATATGATATGAAAGCCGTAATGGCTCTAGACCAATAAATATATATTTATATATATAGTCAGTTTAGGAAATTGGATAAAATTGCCCTGGGAAATTGAAAATATCAATATTGTTGGCACAGCAGTGGAAAGACACCCAATATCTAAAGATAATAAAGCTCAGGTGGAGGCATGTGAAAGAAAACCAAGATGAGGCCACTGAAAGTTTTAGGAACTTCAAATGTCATGTGTTTGAAGAAGAGTGTATTTACAATGTTGTGTGTGAGAGGTATGCCCTGAGCTAATTAAATGGTGCGCTAATGATGCCAGCCCAGAATATGAGCCAGTCAATTAAAACTGCATGTTTTACAGTGTCACTGGCAGAACTGAGATCTGAAGGGATTAAAGCTGAACTTTAACCCGCATCAGCTGCTAAAAGAGGGTCACTAGTAAATTTAATGAGGGCAGCCTCTTTAATCGCGCAGATCTCAAAAACATCAGTGGAGTTGCTTAAAAAAAACTGTTTGGAATCACAAAAGCAGTTAATTGACTTGAAGCAACTTTCTGTGAAACCTTAGATACAAAAGCGAAGCTTAGAAATTGGCCTGAAGCTGGGGGAATTTAACGGATCTGCTTGATTTAGAGAGGGATTTTCAAGAACTACAGTTGTGACAAAGACCTGTTTTAGGAATTTGATATTAACCTCATCAAGGGAGCAAATGATTGGCTTCATGTGAAATACAATTTCTGATAGATATGCAGGAAAAATGGCTTTAGAAAAACAGAAATGTAACATAATGACCCAGGTCTCTAGTCAGTACTGTAGCAAATGTCGTGGCAAAGCAGATGTTACATTTAAATACAGAATGTCAAAAACACGAGAGCAGACAGATGTACATATGGATAGAAGGTAAATATGTGCGTAATACTGCCACAACTAATGAATAACAGTCAGACATATTGATATTCTTAATCTCAGGTTATGTAGGTTAAGACATACTGTATTTATGTCAATACTAGGGCTGTCAATCAATTAAAATATTCAATTGCGATTAATCTCAAATTATCTGTATGAAAATGTACCTTAAAGAGAGATTTGTCAAGTATTGACTCTTGAATACTGTTATCAACATGGATGTTGGCAAATATGCTTGCTTTATGCAAATGTATGTATATATTTATTACTGGAAATCAATTACCAACACAAAACAATGACAAATATTGTCCAGAAACCCTGCCCAAAACTACATGTGATTATCATAAAGAGGGCATGTCTTTAGAGGGGAGACTCGTGGGTACCCATAGAACCCATTTTCATTCACATATCTTGAGGTCAGAGGTCGAGGGACCTGTTTGAAAATGGCCATGCCAGTTTTCCTCGCTCAAATTTTGTGAAAGTTTGGAGTGTTATTTAGGCTCCTTCACAACAAGCTAGTATGACATGGTTGGTACCAATGAATTCCTTAGGGTTTCTAGTGTTTTCTGGTTTCATATGATACCAGTATTTTCAGTCTAGCTTTAAAACTGAGCTTGCTACGACCTAAAAATCGCAAGTTGTGTTAATGCAATAAAGGAATTAGTGGCGTTAAAACTAATTTGCGTTAATGCGTTATTATCGCGTTAACTTTGACAGCCCTAGTCAATACACAAGTTGAATATGATTCAAAGGCTCCATAAGATTCCTAACATCTGGATGGTAAAGAATGACTGAAAATAGTCATTCTACCACATATGGGCATGGAACGAGACATCTGTTCAGATCTATTCAGCAAAATTGATTTCTATATTTATATTAAGTACAAGGGGGCCTTAATGTATTGCCTTATTATAAACTAATGTATTCACACGAAGTGAAATGAACAATTACAAGAATGTTTGTAAAGTTAGGATCATTTCTGAGGGTAAAATATTGACTCATGAATTTCTGCTGGGGATTTCAAAATCGGCATTTCTTATAATTAACCTGTAAGCAGATTAATTATTTATGTCTTTCAATAATGCATGCAGTTATTAATCATACAGGAGACAACAGTGTGGGCCATTACTCTATTGAATATGTGTATAGTCTGTTTTTATAATACAGTATGTCTCACACTAGGTGTTTTTGTGGGTACTGTATGTGCTGTGATGTGTAACACTGACTGATCTGATTCCTCTCCAGGTGTGCAAAGTGCTCAACACGACCACCATCAGCTGCTTCGCCCCCTCTCTGAAGGCGGAGTACACCGCGGACCAGGAGACGGTCAAACACGTGGACGAGTTTGGCTTCGTCTTCAACAACGTCCAGGCTCTGCTCACTTACAACAACACAAGCTTCGTCTACTACCCCAACCCTTACCTGGAACCCCTCAGTCTGACAGGTGTTCTGGAGCAGAAACCAGGAGCTCCGATCATACTCAAAGTACGTCACACCTGCTACACTGCTATTAGGATTTCTTTTTTGATTTCCCTGCAAGGGACAGAGAAGAAGACATATGACCTAGTCTAATGCCATATATATACACTAGTCTCACATAGCCAGACCTATCTCCCCAGCTCTGTGTCGGCGCTAAAGAAAGGTCTGGCTCCCCACATTAGCATTCTGGTATTATAGGGGAAACAAACACTCTGGCTTGTTTGTATTTCTTTAACCAATCACAATCGTCTTGAGATGCAGCGGCAGGATGCAGCGAGGGTGACCTTTCAAAATAGATAAATAGATGGCGCAGATAGAGGTAAGGGAAGAGAAGAGCCAATGGCAGACTTATACCTACAGTCTACATCCGCTGAGCCAGACTATCTGAGTCAGTGGATGTAGACTGTGGGTGTAAGCCTTTCGTCTATACGGCACAACAGTGAGGTTCCGGAAGTGAAAATCCCATTCATATTCTGAATCGAGGTTGTGAAATGATGGTAAATGCGCCTGTAGAAGCTACAGTCCGTATGATATCAACCTTGTTTTCCATCCTTGTTGTCATGGAGAAGTGTTACATAACCCACAATCCTAAGTGTAACAGCGACGCCTCTGATTGGTGGAGTTCGCTCTTACCTTGGAAATGTTTACCTCACCCGTGAACGACTAGTGATGGTACGTGATTGTACATGCTGCCCAGTTGGCAGCATGGCATGCAGTTGCTGAATCTGTCTTCATTTACGATTCAATGGTTTACACCAACGGTTAGTTTAACAGTTTTTCAGGAGTTTCCAGAGGCGGAGAGTCGCCATTCGCAATGGTTTATGGGATAAGTAGTTCCTTCACTCTTAACATAATTATGTACACAGTCTTGTACCTTTGCCTTTTTTCCATTTTCCAATTCTTTTTTTTTCTCAGAATCAAATATTTTATGGTTGGATAAAATGGATTATGGGAGTATGGATTCATCTCGTAGCTAGTTGGTTGGTTCCATGCTTAAAATTCATTATATAAGGATTTTCTGAAGCGTCCGTGAAGTAAACGAATGAGAATTTCACTTCCCGGAAACAGGAGCCGATCAAAAACTGGGCGGTCACCGTTAAGCTCTATACCCTGCCCTCACTGCTGTTCCTTCAATCATGAATAAATCTGATCCCATAATCTTCTACATATAATTTCTCTAAACATGAATTAATGTAAAGGTCCAGTATGTAGGATTTAGTGAGATCAGGCTGTGAGGTTGCAGATTACAACCAACTGAATACTCCTCTGCTCACCCCTCTCACTCCCCTTCCAGTGCAGAACCAGGCATCATTTATATATTTATATTTAGCCGGGAACCACTGAGGTAATGTCAAAACACAAAAGGCTCTCTCTTGAGCCAGTGTTTGGTTTGTCCGTTCTGGGCTACTGTAGAAACATGACGGAGCAACATGGCAGACTCCGTGAAGAGGACCCGCATCCTATGTGGATATGAAGGGCTCATTCTAAGCTAACGAAAACACAACGATTCTTAGTTTCAGGTGATTAGGAGTACGTAGTTATGAATACTATATCTGCCAATAAATTCCCTAAATCCGACACTCTGGTCCTCTATATGCTTTACCACACATGCTGTAAACAAGCATGCTGGACTTTATCTCACTTTTCTCTGTTTTATTGAAAAACTATATTTCGAATCCAGAGGACATAGCTACTTCTTGTAGTTTCTAGAATCGATTTTTCCATCTACCTTTCACTTTTACACCATGTGCAACTGCACAACTTTATCTGTGTTTGCCGTGGAGGAACAGCTCGGCAGATTGCTTTGCATCTCGAATCAATCTGCCTTTGTTAGGTAAAGTAATTTAGCTGATTTCCTGCAAAATATGAGTCAGTGACTCCCAGTGTGGTACGCACCGGAAAAATTGTCTGCCAGTCTTCTTGAAGATGGTTGATTACAGTAATTACATTAATGCCCCCAAATTGCATGGTAATAATCTATTGAGTGCGAGAAATGCAATATATATGATCAGTAAGAAATGATGCTACAAAACAGACACCTTGTAGAAACAATCAGACCTTTTTCAAGATCCCAATCAATTACTGTTTACTCTTTGTTTCTGTTTTATGTTTGATATATTGTTATTTTATGCAGTTTTTGTATATTGTTTCTCTACTTGTGTTGCAGGGACGTAACCTTGTGCCATCTGCATCTGGAGGAGCCCGGCTGAATTACACGGTGCTGATTGGAGATACGCCCTGTTCTGTCACCGTGTCCGACACTCAGTTACTCTGCGAGCCACCAAACCTCACCGGGCAGCACAAAGTCCTGGTCAGTCTAAACGTGTTTCTGCCTATCCGGCGGTTTTCTGTGCATCTGATTGCCTGTCTGTGTGGATGTGGGTCACTGTGTGTAGGTCAGTGCTTGTCTGTACGTCACCGTGTTTGTGGGTCACCGACAGGCTTTCAGTTACTCGCTGGCTTCCTGTCATTGTCTGTCACTCATGGTCTGGTGGGTTCCCAATTACAGCACATTGCTCTGCAGAATTATTGACAGGCACTAGCAAACAATGAGGAAAAGAGTTGTAAAAAAAAAAAAAAGAAAGCTGAAGCTAAAAAGAAAGCTGGTGTGCCTGGAACTTTTAAAACATTTCTTCAAAGGCAATTGTTCAGGGAAATGTTCCATATCGCTATTGTATTTGCCAATTTAATTCTTCAGCAACAGTGTTTTGAATTCGGCCTTTTCATTCGTGATTTTCTTTGTCATTTGAGTATTTTCAACTCTGTTTTGAAAGCTTATGCCTGTATTGTTATTATTATTGCTATTCCTCAGGTCCAAGTAGGGGGACTCCACATCTCTCCAGGAGAAGTTCACATCCGGTCCGACAGTCTGCTCACCCTTCCTGCCATCTTCAGCATCACAGCTGGAGGAGGGCTGCTCCTCATCATTGTCATTATAGTCCTGCTGGCCTACAGACGCAAGTCCCATGAGAACGACCTCACTCTGAAGCGCCTGCAGATGCAGATGGACAATCTGGAGTCCAGAGTGGCTCTGGAGTGCAAGGAAGGTGAGTGAGACTGATCTGAGGGATTAAACCTGTTCATTAAAAGTCACACTCCAAAAAAAACATCTAATTTGTAGTTCTATATAGCGCCATCTGTTGAGAACTGGAGTCATGACCTCCAGACTCTCAAGGTGAAAACAATACCAGCCACACGCTGTCGCGGCTGGTAATAACATAGCTCACGTAGCTAAGTTTTACAACTGTTGGACCATTTCAATCAGAAATAGTTGAGAAAGGAAAAGACGTTGCTAGGTTTACTGTGATAAATAGCTAAAAAGATCGATGTTACAAAATGTTTGGCAAAATGTTTAAGGCACACCTCTGTCTCATGCAGCCTTTGCAGAGCTGCAGACGGACATCAACGAGTTAACGAGTGATCTGGACAGAGCCGGCATCCCCTTCCTGGACTATCGCACTTACGCCATGAGGGTCCTCTTCCCCGGCATCGACGATCACCCCGTGCTCAGAGAGCTGGAGGTAAGAAACCTCTGAAGCAGCGCTGCGGTACTTGAATACAATTCCAACCATTTTTCCGACGCCTTGACCTTAAGGCTCTAGCATGCTCCAAACTAGATTGATTTTGGCTTGTCAGCAAGTGCTGTCAAACTGCTGTCGGACAGAGCGATCAGAGCAAATGTCAGTCTACTTACTGTGGCTGGAGGTCTGTTTGTTTAATGGTGTCCACACCAGCTGGAGGAGCTGGTGGGCAGATTGTATTTGGAGTTTGCTGCCTCTCTTAGTCTCAGTCATGCACCTATTTTGAGTCAAACTTTTCACATTCAAAACTTTGAACCTGATATTACATTTTGCTAGTTTTTGGATTTAGGAGAGAGTTGTTCATGTTTACTAGTATTTTTGGACTGTCTCTGTCTGACCATAGGAAGAACATGTATGAATTCTGAAAATGTGTGTGGTTCCCCTTTAAAATGTTCTTGGAGACGGCCAAGATTGTTTTTTATTATTGTCCTGATCTCAAGGGTTTAATTCTGAAGCACTCTTTAACTGATTATGAAGAAACTCTGATGACAAACCACTTGCCTTTTCATTATTTGTAGAACAACTTCTCAGGTACTCCAGGTCACAATTGGGCCGGTGTTGCCAATCATAGTTGGTTTAATCAAGCTGTTATTATGGTCACAATGATTTCAAAAGACCTCTGTTCTAAAACGCCTCTCTGACTGCAGCTCTAACGTCCCGTCTTTTTCATCAAAAATAACCTTTATTTGTTGCAGAAATATTAAGCATGTTTTTTTTGTATTTTCTTGATAAACTTCTTGATGAATTTAGAAACTATGGATCAAAAGTTTGTCTTTGGGGACGGATGTGTCAGAGATAATAAGCCTGTAAGCCACACCATAGGTTCTGTTTTTGCCTTGAGATGGTTTGAGAATCTCTGTCTTCATGTTCCTCCATCTTTGTTATGACTTTTCTCATCCTTGAGTGAGCATTATCTAATGAACGTGTTCGTCTTTGTGCGTGTGCATGATGCGTGTAGTTGCCGGGGAGCGGACAGGCGAGCGTGGAGAAGGCCTTGAAGCAGTTTGCTCAGCTGGTGAATAACAAGGTTTTCCTGCTGACATTCATCCGCACGCTGGAGCTGCAGCGCTCCTTCTCCATGCGTGACCGCGGCTACGTCGCCTCGCTCATCATGACCGCTCTGCAGGGGCGGCTGGAGTACGCCACGGACATCCTCAAACACCTGCTCTCGGATCTTATAGAACGCAACCTGGAGAGCAAGAACCACCCCAAACTACTCCTCCGCAGGTAAACCAGTAGTATCACACTGTCGCTTAAAGTTGTTTTACAAAAGGCTGTTTATACAATGCATTTAGGAAAAATGCCTTTGTGTTATATTCATCGACGAAGGAATCTCAGGTGTAGGCATTTAGGCATCTTATAGTTGCAGTTGCCAAGAAAATGGAGATATCACTGTTTATTAAATGACACTCGCTTGAAGGTTAAAGGGACAGTTTGGGTGTTTTGAAGTGAGGTTAGATGAGGTCCTAATCCATAGTCAGTGTATTAGCTACAATAGATGACAGTCCCAGTTTGGAGAAGACTACAGGAGTTACCACACGGAACCAACGCAATGTACTGCTGTGGACGGGGCCGGTAGCCCGACTTATTTTAGCAACCTAAAAGAAAGGCCAAAATAAAAAAATCAAATGTACACTATAATTAGAATATTTTCACTGCTTCATCTTGCCGTCAGACAGCCCTTTCTGACGGGGAACACTTTGGTGAATCCAGACTAACCAAATTCACATGATAGCACAAACAAACTAACCGATCAAGGCAGCGGTAGCAGGTAACTCCCGTGTTCTGCAAGGTCAAATTACAGTTTTTTTCCAATGGAGTCGGGTTGCTTTGGTGAGAGCGGCTTCAGTTCCCCGTCAGAAACATAGACTGTGTAGCTGTCTCATGGCAAGGTAACCCTGTGGAAATATTCTAAATAAAGCATACACTTAAACTGATATTGATTTTTTTAGGTGAGACTTTCTTTTAGGAGGCTAAAATATGTTTCTGCTCGTCCACAGCAGTACATTGCTTTGGTTCCGTGTCAGTATTCTTGTCTGTTTCTCCAAGCTGGGGCCGTGCTGACCGTCATCTACTGTAGGTAATACACTGACTATGAATAAGTACCTCATATAACCTCACTTCAAAACACCCAAACTATCCCTTTAAGCACATTATTGATAAGAAGTTTGTACAAACATTCCTTGTAAATTTCAAGAACCAAAATTGGACTTGGAATAAAACCCGACAGTTTCTTCCTAACTTTCTCAGTCCATATTTCCCACTTTGGTCAGAGGATTTAAACTAGAGACCCTCTCTGTCACAAACCTGACCAGTTCTGATCGGCGCTGCTTATCTTTCCAGCCCAGTTACGGCACTTCTGATGGATGAGTAACTGGGCCAGCAAAGGAAAGCCCACTTCTGTTCAGCTTTGTTTTGTGCGGCGGCGTGAAACAGCCGTTACGAGTGTGAGAAACGGGGTGCCTGAGCGGACAGGTGAAAGACAGGAGAGGTAAACGTGATAGAGAGTGGGAGGGACCGGCGGAGGAAGAGAACCTAATGGGGAAGAGTGAGTGCAGCAGTGTCAGTCTGACTTATCCTCTGTGTGCCACTCATGAAACATTCAGCTGTAGCTCACGTTTCTCCCCCCCCCCGTCACTTCTCCTGTCCTCCTCTTTCTCGCCGCCCTCCTCCACCTCTGGTTATCTGCCGATTGTTTTCCCAGTGCTGAGACTGGCCTACTGAATGTTTCATGAGGGTTTTTTTTTTTCCTCCTTTGCTTTTTTGAAAAAGAGGGCTCTCTCAATCTGAAGCACACTCATTAAATATAAGGATAAGTTCACATGGGAGCTGGTACAACAAGAACTTGTTAGCGCAAACATGCTGCTCTTGCAGAAAAAACTCTACAATTTAATGGGATGCTTGCCGTCAACAGTCGAGTCAATACAGGTTAGGGTTGAAATGCAGGTAAGGACCGAAAAGGAGTGACGGAGAGACAGCAGGTTAGGGAGGGAAGGAGACTGACGGCTATAAAACCGCAGGCTTTGGATCAGATTCAGATTAGAAAGAGTTTATAGGCCATTTTAAGGGTACTGTTATGTCATGAAACCTATCCTGTCCACTCAAGAGTGCAGACTAGGAGAGGAAGAAACAGAGTGGACATCTAAGTTGTGACTGCACATTTATGTCATGACCCAAATATGTTCTGCACTAGTAGCACTTTACTTACAGTATACCAGTGTCCTCTGAGACCGAGCGGCTGAGTAAGGATGGTATTTCTCTGTAAACTCTCCATGTCATGTTTTTTTGGTTGCAACAATGTCGGGCCTTTCCACGTCTTGAATTATAAACGAATAATCAGAGCACTCCAGCTCTCGGCGGGACGTCTCTTGCTAACAAATGAGCGTGCTTTCTTCTCGTCTTGCAGAACAGAGTCGGTGGCGGAGAAGATGCTGACAAATTGGTTCGCCTTCTTGCTCCACAAATTTCTCAAGGTAAAATGAAATCTCCCCCCCCGCACCTTATCGCTACAGGTGTCAGCGTGATATACTACAACAATGCTTCTTGAAATTATCAGCATTGATTTTGAAATAGACTGCTGTGTTTTTTTGTTGTAGCTGTCATTTTAACTGTGTGATATTGATAGGGATAATGGTTACCGGTGGGGTCAAGCTTATCTCCAGCTTTGCAAATTCAAAAGGAGAGAAGGCTACAGTTTATTATGTTTGATGTGTCGCGCTCTAGTTACAGAGCCTCATCATCTGTGCTGATGAATACAGATCTCCTTCCTTCCCTTCACTTCTTCCCTGTGTCTTATTTTCCTTTCTCCCACCTTCCAATCAAATCCCTGGGTTTCCTTCCAAAACAAAGGAGTGTGCTGGCGAGCCTCTCTTCATGCTGTTCTGTGCCATCAAACAGCAAATGGAGAAGGGTCCCATAGACTCCATCACTGGAGAGGCGCGCTATTCCCTCAGCGAGGACAAGCTCATCCGACAGCAGATTGAATACAAGACGCTGGTGAGTCATAAAGACATCAATAAAAAGTCAAAAATGTTGTCTGTATTCATTTTTGCACATCTCTTGGCAAAGGGCCTTGACAGATCCACAGAAATTGTGGAAGCATGTGCTGTGGTTGTAATTTTACGAATGCTTTGAATATTTGGATAGATTCAGTAACATGACGGCAGCGGACAAAAAAGTCTTGCACAGCCAGATGTCCATCTCGTCAAGCTTAAGGAGATATAGACAAAGTTTCTCAGGAATAAATTGAGAAAATAAGAACTAAGAACGTTGATTCAGGGTTTGGGAACCACTGTCCTAGCTTAACTGGGAATGCATAATATGCAGGAGGTTCATGCCATCGCCTTGAGATCTCATCTTCGTACATATAAACATCCCAACCAATCTGAAAAACAGACAAGGATTTGATCCCTCACTGGCTTCCCACTGGGGGTTCAGTGTTGCTCAAGGACACTTCATCATGGACATGAGGAGTCAGAGATCAAACTATTGACCTTACATGACTGACGCACTCTACCTGAACTGGGGTTTTTGTGCTAATCAAGCTTTGTACCACCAATACTGTTATTTTATTTTAAAGCTACTACGAGGAACTTTCATTTTGTGTTGATTTCGGCGGTCCCTGTGGACAAAAGCGGTAGTGTGTGGTAGTGTGAGCACCATGCGACCATGAGTCCCTTTAGAAAACCTCTCATTTTACTGCAGCAGCAGGGTCTGATAGACTTCCCTCCAGCTGGCCCAGCAAAATGGCCTGGGTCTCCGGCAGCGTGGTGTCATGTTGGCTCCCAGCGGGGACTGGCGGAGCAGCGAGGTGAAGTGAGGCGAGGCAAAGCGAGGCTCCTGGCCGATAACTATACACAAATATTCCCGTTGATGGTCTCGTTTGCTTTTGTAGGTCGCATAGAGGCATCAGTATTAAATTGAGACTATTTCATAACCAGTTAAAGTTCCTTTTAGTAACTTTAAGTTTAACAACAGCTCTGTTTTGGCCCTTTTCTAAAAAACATTTCATTCAGTGTTCTCTAGGCCTGATGAACTTTGACAAGACGAGTCTGGCTCCCAAATTAGTGGAGAAACAATGAAATAGAATGAAGATACATACGTTTTAACTGATAAAATATAATCAGGAATACTGAGTCTACAAAGTTCTGACTGCTGTTTGCTGTGAGTCATATAGTAGGGCCATCCTTCCCATTAAAGTCAAGCCGGCTGGGTTCCTCCACCAGCCCGTCAGAATAAGTTCCCCCTCAGGCTTTAGCTCCAAAGCAGAGCCAGCCAGCGACAGGATGACACCTCTCTGATATCCATGTCGGAGAGTCTGAGAGGCTGTGTCTCATTACTTGTTTAATGCCCCTGCCGGAGCTGCACAGCCACATCCTGGAGGTGTGAAATTACATTTCTGGCCAAGATCCTCTCCACCAGGACAGTTTGGTGAGGAGCACGAAATGAAAGGACTTTCCTAGCAAGCAACACCTTTCTTTCTGCCTCTTTCTCTTAAACTCCCCTCTACCCCCTCCTCTCTTCCTCTCTCTCTATATCCTGGATCCCCAGACGCTGAGCTGTGTGAACCCAGACAATGAGAACAGCCCAGAAATCCCTGTCAAGGTGCTCAACTGTGACACCATTACCCAGGTAAAGGAGAAGATCCTGGATGCGGTGTACAAGAACATGCCCTACTCACAGCGACCACGGGCTGCAGACATGGATCTCGGTGAGGCTGCTTTGGGTGCAATCCTCCAGTGAAACATTCATTTCATACTGCTAATTGTCTTATATATAGACTGAAAATATGCCACGGCACATGATGTGTTGGTATAATGACAGGAGGGAAGAGTACAGCTTAGAGTGGTCGTGTCAGGGGGAGTTATCGCAGATGTTTCACCGAAGATTTATGACATCAACAAAAGGGCTCAAAATCAGTTTCTGGAAGACAACCTCCTCCCCAAAACCTGTTTACAGCACTAACCAGAGCAACGCTCGCCAACACTGACGTTAAACCTTATGACAGCTCACCTACACTTCGGCTTACGCCGACAACATGTCATCCAGTACTGAATGACTTGGCACGAATCCAGCTGACACACACCTTCAAAGGGAATAAATAAGATAACGTTGTAGGCAGTGGCTGATACTGCTTTAGGGTTGTAGTTATACACCTTTAAGGGGCTTTTACAGGTTAGGGATTTGGAGAGGATCAGTTTCTCCTTGTTGCTTTGGACAGCTTAAAGCTCTGTGGAGATGCTGTGTCATTTGTGTTTTGATTGCAGAATCAATTTAAAAGTCTTATTGAAAACATTTTTATGACATTTTTTTAAATAATACATCTACACAGCGTTTAGAAAAGTGCTGAATAAAAGCATGGCTTTCCTGAAAAAAATAAATAAATAAATTGTCTCTGTGGAAGATATCAGACGTTTGGTTCCCACTTCTAACAAGGCTCGTGAGCCAATAGTAAAACGTATCAGGTGGTATCTCTGGGTCGTCAGTTAGTGTGAGATTGACGGTCAGTGCCTGGCAATGACTTGTTGTGAAGTAAATGCAATGGAACAGGAGAGGGAGCATGCAACATTTAGTGGTTGAATCAGTGTTATCAATAGCACCTTTAACTGTCAGGGGGAAGTGTACAGGAAGTCGTCTTGGTGACATTTTGACTGTTACGCTTGACAACTTACAGAGTTTCAAAGAACAAACTAACACAGTACACAAGGATAACATGACCTCACCTGCAGCGCAAAAGGGACAGTGCAAGACAAACAATGGACATTAGACAATATGTAACTGTCAGGCACTCTGGGGATACAAACATTTCCCAAAATGACATATGTCACACATTCACTATTGATTGCATTTTCCTTCAGAGTGGCGGCAGGGCAGGACGGCCCGTGTGGTCCTGCAGGATGAGGACATCACCACCAAGATAGAGAGTGACTGGAAGAGACTCAACACGCTCATGCACTACCAGGTCTGTTAATAATATCAATACCAGGTTGACGATTGTATTCATTATCAATGAAATCTGCTGAGTATCTCCTTGGTTAATAGATCAAGGGTTTTGTCGACAGCATGTCAGAACAGAGTGAAATATACCCACCACAGTTTCCCAGAGCCAACGGGGACAGAAGGTCCAGAATCCAAAGATATTCAAATTACAATTAATTATACAAAAAACAGCAACGCAGAAAATACTCACATTTAAGAAGTTGGTACTAATGTCAGGAATGTTACTTTGACAAGTGACTCAAGCATTGAATAAATTATAACTAGAATTACCGTCTCATTTAAATCCATGTCTGTCCAAAATATCATCACTTCATCATTTTATCCTTGTTTTGGAGGCTCAATAAGTAGTATGCATCTGTCAGAATGCAACAGTCTTTATGTTCCCCCAAGACTTGATGTGAATAATGAAGCCTGAGACTGTTGATCAGTTTACTGCACTTTAATGCATACACATGGTATGTATGTGTGTGGCTCTGAAAAAGTAAACAATTAGGGCTGTCAATCGATTCAAATAGTTAATCGCGATTAATCTCAAATTACCTTTTTTATCTGTTCAAAATGTACCTTAAAGGGAGATTTGTCAAGTATTTAATACTCTTATCAACATGGGAGTGGACAAATATGCTTGCTTTATGCAAATGTATGCATATATTTATTATTGGAAATCAATTAACAACACAAAACAATGACAAATATTGTCCAGAAACCCTCACAGGTACTGCATTTAGCATTAAAAATATGCTCAAATCATAACATGGTAAACTGCAGCCCAACAGACAACAGCAGCTGTCAGTGTGTCAGTGTGCTGACTTGACTATGACTTGCCCCAAACTGCATGTGATTATCATAAAATGGGCATGTCTGTAAAGGGGAGACTCGTGGGTACCCATAGAACCCATTTACATTCACATATCTTGAGGTCAGAGGTCAAGGGACCCCTTTGAAAATGGCCATGCCAGTTTTTCTTCACCAAAATTTAGCGCAAGTTTGGAGCGTTATGTAGCCTCCTTGTCAACGAGCTAGTATGACATGGTTGGTACTAATAGATTCTTTAGGTTTTTAGGTCTGATCATGTGAAGGCAGCTTTAGTGGACATTTGTGACTATTTGAAGAAATTCGCTCAAGGCGTTCCCGAGATATCAAAAGAATGGGACGGTTTTGAGGTCAAGGTGACCTTGACCACCAAAATTTAATCAGTTCATCCTTGAGTCCAATTCGATGTTTGTGCCAAATTTGAAGAAAATTCGCCCACGGCGTTCCTGAGATAACACGGAAATGGTCCAGACGGACAACCCAAAAATATAATACATCCGGCCACGGCTGTCTCCGGCGGAGGCATAAAAATGCTTGCAGATGAATCTTCTATCAATCGACTAACCCATTCAGAGCTCAGAGCTATTTCACTCTTACAAACCTTGAATCTTTTTCAGCCTTTTTTAAAAACTGCGACTATTCAGTTTCTCAAGGGCGTCACAGCAGATATTGTTGATGAAGGACAGAGCTTTAGTCATTCATATTCATATCACTCACCTCACCCCTGCCAACATTTTCTCAACCCCCCGGTCACAAGCACGCTTAGTCAACCGAACATGCACTTGAGTGCCTGTGTCTTTTACAACATCTTTTTTTTTTTTCCAACTACACAGGTCACCAACCTCAGATGAGTCATGCTTTTCCTTTCTCAGCCAAATGTTTTCCTTGACTATCAGCTTTGGGCCGACTGCACCACTCACATACAGCCAATATTTCAGCGCAGCGTGCTTTTGTTTAAAAAGAGAGAAATAAAGAAATCTGCATTTGCTGCACCAAAAGCGTGTTATGACAAAGAATGCATGTACTCCCTTCTTATCTGTCAAGGAGATAAACAATTCCGCTCTTTCATTCTAAATCTCTCTGCCAGGTGTGGAAATGTTTGTTCTGTGGCTAAGCTGGATTTGTATTAGCCACAGTTGTAGCTCATGCAGAACGGCAGCGTGGATTTTGTTCACGCTGCAGATGACCTCGCCGCGTCTGCCAAGCACATCTACAGTTTACAGTATTTACCTGGAACTACTGCAAGGAGAAAAAATGTAGGACTGACACGTACACTGAGCCATTATAACTTCAAAACATTCAGCAGCCAGTGAACTCTATTCAAGCAAACATACATATTTCACTACGAATTTGACCTCCTTGTGGGAGTAGCTTCAGGCTGCAAAAGGCGCTCAGATCACTCCTCACATCAAATATATATAAATTATTTTCAGCTTCAGTATATAGTAAACCCAGTTTTGATTCCTTCACCTGGACTGCATTTGACCTTCACTCAAGTGAATTATATTATATAATAGTTAAAAGTTTGATGGCTGAAGTTTAGTTCAGTTAAAGGTACAGTGTGTAGGATATGACAGCATCTAGTGGTGTGGTTGCAGATTGCAACCAAGTGAGTACCACTCCGCTCACTCCTCCCTGTGGTAATGTGAGCCGTCCAGTGCAAAGCCGTGGTAACGTTGTTCGCCTCGCTCAGAGACCATCCTTACTATAATAACACTACTTTAGGAGTAACGGAAGTCAGACGGCGGCTGGCGGTACCACAATTTTGCACTCTGCGGCTCACGTTACCGCAGTTTTACAAGCGTGTCAGAGAACTACGGTGGCCTTCAGGTAACGCAAAAATGCGAACGGCTCTCTCTAGAGCCAGTGTTTGGTTTGTCCGTTGTGGGCTGCTGTAGAAACATGGTGGAACAACATGGCAGACTCTGTGAAGAGGACCCGCTCCCTATGTAGATATGAAGGGCTCATTCTAAGCTAACAAAAACACAACAATTCTTAGTTTCAGGTGATTATACAATAAAGAAAACATAGTTACGAATATTATATTCCATTTCTGCTAATAGATCCCCCTAGATGTTACACACTCTACCTTTAAGTGCATTCTGACTTTAAGTTTGAGCAAGTCCATTAATATACAGATTGGTTTAGTTCATGGGCAACCTCCGGGTCTGAAAAGTGAAGCCAATG
The DNA here is from genome assembly GCF_015220745.1 of Sebastes umbrosus. Classification (NCBI taxonomy): domain Eukaryota; kingdom Metazoa; phylum Chordata; class Actinopteri; order Perciformes; family Sebastidae; genus Sebastes; species Sebastes umbrosus. The sequence continues at coordinate 18,967,611 of NC_051269.1, read as the reverse complement.
CTGAAGTGCCTTAAACTTGCATTCTTTCTAATGGCCAGCAGGGGGCGACTCCTCTGGTTACATAAAGAACTCTGATTGTATAGAAGTCTATGAGAAAATGAGCCTACTCCTCACTTGATTTATTACCTCAGTAAACATTGTAAACATGAGTTTATGGTCTCAACTGTAGTTTCAAGTCTTCTTCAATACAGCATGATGTTCATTTAGTAAATTATGGCCCCATTTAGAGTCAAATAGACCATAAAGCAGGGTATGCTTTAGGGCGTGGCTACCTTGTGATTGACAGGTCGCTATCACGGCTTTGTCCGGCCTGGGTGTTGTCCGTGTTTTCATCTTACAATTTTAACCCTTTCACAGTGTGTTTTCAGTTCATTAAAGTTAATTGTAACCTTTTCGGTCGCCTAAAAATGTCTTATTCAGCGTTCAGTTGTCCTTAGCTCCACACTTTCATGTCACTTCTGGTTGCAAAAAACTAAGATGGCGACGACCAAAATGCTGAATTTGAGTCTTCAAAACGGCAGTCCACTACCCATTGGGTGACATCACGATCTTCTTATATACAGTCTATGGTTTGGTCTTATTTAGTAGTTGAAGCTGTTGTGATCAATGCTCTGCGATATGTATTTCTATCTAACTGATGATGATTGAAGATAACTGTTGATTTTTACAGAATGTTTTACTTGAACTAAAGGTCGGCCCTTTATACGTTTATTGCAAGTTATGTAAATCAATTGCCCATGGAAGACTATTCAAAACCTCTGAATCATATTTTCATAAAAACCTGGTCCTTGATTTATAATCGCAAACAATTTTTCAAATTCCAACCATGATTACTATTAACCTAAAGCTGCACATCACCGATTCATAAAAAATAACAGACAGGCTTTACCTTTGTCTTCCAGGTGTCTGAGCGCTGCGTGGTGGCCTTGGTGCCCAAACAGATGTCCTCCTTCAATATCCCATCCTCAGCCAGCTTCCCACGCAGTATCAGCAGATACGGTCAGTACTGTTTAAGAAACACAAATACTTAATATTCATACAGCTCACAGCAGTGTTCTCACACCATCTGTTGCTGTCACTCATCAGTCTGTTGTGAAGCACATTAGCGGATACTGTCATACGGCACATTAAACAAAGAGATGCAATATGAGTTTCAAAATTATCCATCCAGTCTTATCACTTAAGAGTCATTTAATGAACTGAAATGGGATTCAAATCACATCTCGGAAACTACAGCTCACACTGATATCTTTCATATCAGGTTTCAAGCGTTTAAAAAAAACAAAAAACGACAGAAAACAGACAAAAAGAGCAGAAAACACAGTGATAGAAAGTGAGGACCACAGCCAGGATAGAAAACATGTCTTTAGTGAATGAGTGCACGTCTGTATCATTGCTATGACAACCAATGAAATAATGTCAGCAAATGATTATACAGTCTAAACACACACATCCAACCTGCTCAGTTGAGAATTACAAAGAGACAATCTGCCTTAAATTCAGATCTTTCCTTCCGTTGTCTGACAAACTGGTTATCAGATGAGATGTATTCTATTTGCAAACTACATCTAGAGCATTTTGGAATATGTAATTTCTTTATATTGACCATCTAGGTGTAGACGTTCCCTTCCGCTCCACGCCCACCAGCCCGGACAGCCCCCACTCCCGTGTGCCCATGCTGACCCCTGACCTGGAGAGCGGAGTCAAAGTTTGGCACTTAGTCAAGAACCACGACCACGGGGACCAGAAGGAGGGCGAGCGCGGCAGCAAGATGGTCTCTGAGATCTACCTGACGAGGCTACTAGCAACGAAGGTGCAAGATATTACATATATTGTACAATATTATATATATATTGTATATATTGTAACAACAAAACATGATGAGAGACAATGAATGGCGCACAGTTCAGTTTGATTTTAGAATTAATTTGGACAGCTTGTGGCATATTTTGTTGTCTTTAGTTATGCTTTTCATGCAGTCGTACACTTTACACTTTAGATTTAGAGTAGACACTACAAGCAGAAGTGCTACAAGTCTCAACTCTATGCACTGTTTTCTGTAGGGCACGCTGCAGAAGTTTGTGGATGACCTGTTCGAGACCCTGTTCAGCACTGTGTGTCGGGGGACCGCCCTGCCTCTAGCAATCAAATACATGTTTGACTTCCTGGACGAGCAGGCCGACCGGCACGGCATCCATGACATGGACGTTCGTCACACTTGGAAGAGCAACTGGTAAGAGAGAGAGAGACAGTGAGAGAGAGAGAGAGAGAGAGAGCCCGACTTGTTACCTTTACTGTGACTGTAGAGACATCTCACTTTCTTTAACAAGCCTGCTTACAACACTCCCTGTAGAACTCATTACTTACAAAACAGTCAAAGTTTTGGGCCCAGTGAACATTTCTGAATTGTTAAACCCTTAATACCAGTGTGCACCTTGAACTAATTTATCTAATTCCAGCCCAGTCGGCAGGAAAATGTTTTGGAATTGTACGTTTCTGCAAACCACAGACAAGTTGAATGTCAACGTTTTATTTATTTATTTTTGCATTCGGTCAGAGCAAGTAACGTAGTACAATGAGTGACGCGAAGAGCAAGTGATGTAGTATATTGAGCGGCCATTATTGAAAGTTACGTGGTAAAATAACTAGTACAAACGAGAAAGTCCACAAAGTGAGGATGGGTCAAACAAACACAGGACTTTCATATGACCGCTGTTCGTATCCCCTGTGAAACCAAAAAGAAAAGTTGACTTTATGCTTGTTACGTAATGTTACATGAGTAAGTTCAATAAAGGCGGTTGTTATTTATTTACGCTAGTTCCGTTGTTGCGTTCCGCTGTTGCGTTCCGCTGTTGCGTTCCGTTGTTGCGTTCCGTTGTTGCGTTGCGTTGTTGCGTTGCGTTGTTGCGTTACGTATTGTTCCGTTGTTGCGTCACGTTCCGTTGTTGCGTTCCGTTGTTGCGTTCCGTTGTTTCGTTCCGTTGTTGCGTTCCGTTGTTGCGTTCCGTTGTTGCGTTACATTGTTGCGTTACGTTACGTTGTTGCATTACGTTACGTTGTTGCATTGCGTTACATTTTTGCGTTGCGTTACATTTTTGCATTGCGTTACGTTGTTGCGCTACGTTGTTGCGCTACGTTGTTGCTCTATGTTGTTGCTCTACGTTGTTGCGCTATGTTGTTGCACTATGTTGTTGCGCTACGTTGTTGTGTTACGTTGTTGCATTACGTTGTTGCATTGCGTTACTTCGGTATTGGTCAGAAGAAAATCAAAAAGGAGCATCTTGTACAAATAAAGTAATCATGTTATTTTGCACGCAATTCTAAAAACATGTAACATCTTTCTGTGTCTCTACTCTTTTTTCATCCGTAGCCTGCCCCTGCGCTTCTGGGTAAATGTGATCAAGAATCCCCAGTTTGTGTTTGACATCCATAAAAACAGCATCACGGACGCCTGTCTGTCTGTGGTGGCCCAAACCTTTATGGACTCCTGCTCAACATCTGAACACCGTCTGGGCAAAGACTCGCCCTCCACCAAACTACTCTATGCCAAGGACATACCGCATTACAAAAGCTGGGTAGAAAGGTGTGTATGTGTGCTTGTGTGTTTACATATACACATGCAGAGACAAATGTGTACTGCATACAATATTGACATACATGTTTACTTGAGTATTTCCATTTTCCGCTACTTTCTACTTCTACTCCACATCTCAGAGGGAAATATTGTATTTTTTACTCCACTACATTTATTTGAAAGTTATAGTTACTTGTTACTTTTTAAATATAAAATATATGATGCAGTACTATAGTACTAATCTACCCAGTAGTATACAAATTATCTAAAAGTGGCTCCACATTGACAAGCTACAACATTAAAATGCTCTTACATGTACTGTATGTGTTAATGAAAAAAACAGAGTAACAGTAATCTAGAAGAAGAAGGCATATGTTATTAATCCCTCCAGGGGAAATTTAATTTAATAGAAATAATTCTATAAATAACATAACACTTGAAAGGAGCCATTGCGCATAATGAGTACTTTGCATTTTGCTGATAATATTTCTGTACTTTTACTTGAGTAACATTTTGAATTCAGGACTTTACTTGTAATGGAGTATTTTTAGACCATGGTATTTCTATATTAAAGGTTATTGTTGGTGTTAGTTTAAGTCTTTGTTCGATGAGTAAGGAGAACCTTGTAATAATTGGATAAAATGAGAATCATGATTTTTCTCACTAATGCACTCTATAGGGTATAATGTGATCTATTTGTTGTGTTTCTATACTGAAACTACGTCAGAACATCGCTTGCTATTTATGTAAAAGGTTGTCAGAACTGACAGATGAATTTATTTACTCTTACCTAGTTACACGTATATCATTTAATTTTCCGTATCTCTCACATTTCTCATACATGGTGCAATGGTATCTGGTCCTTAGTTGATCTCCCTGCTATGAATGCAAATTGTGGCACAATTAATCATGCAGCTCTAATAGGGTTGGAAGGAACAGAATGAATGTGTAAGTATAGTCATATGCGTGTTTGTTTATAAAAATAGTGTGCTGGTGTGGTTAGATGTCATTGTGACTAAATGACTGAATCTATGAGTGACACGTTTCCCTATTTCCCCGCCAAAACGCCTCTGATTTACTGACACCTTTAACATTGGATATTCTTTGACTTTTCACAACAACAGACTGAATCCAGGTGAGGAGAAAAGCTCTGGTATGCATGACTGTGTCCTTGACGCTGACATAGTGTGTGTGCTTCCTCTCAGGTACTACGCTGACATCAACCGCCTGCCTGCCATCAGTGATCAGGATATGAATGCCTATCTGGCTGAACAGGCCCGCCTTCACTCCAGTGAGTTCAACATGCTCAGTGCCCTCCATGAGATCTACGCTTACGTCAGCAAGTACAGCCAAGAGGTGAGGCCCAGTCAACTCGCTGTGACATAGAAATGTGCTGTAGAGGTCCTGCTGGGGTGGTTAGTCTACTGAAGTTAGCATTTTTTTTTTATATTAAAGCAGCTGTTCTTATATTAACAAAGAATAAAATGACTACGGGTACTGTTAAAGGTGTCGCTCATAGTGGTGAGAATAATCACCCGACTCTGCAGTTCCCCTCAAGAGACAGACAAAGGGTGCCAACCGCCCCTGTAAAATAAAGAATCATCATCAGTTGGAAACTAAAAGACATTTTTTCGTATTGAAGTGATAAGGGACACACTTTTTTACGTATTTTTTCTCTGTATTTTTGAGAATCTATTCAGTGCAAATCTATGGGGGAAAAATACTATCATTATCAATATCATTATTTTATTTTTTTTCCTTGTTAAAAAAATTGTTTTTTCCCTTATCCGATGAGAAGGTCATTCAGTAAAGGACAGAGGGTGACGTATCCTCTGTACAGATTGTAAAGCCCCCTGAGGCAAATTTGTGATTTGTAATATTGGTCTATACAAATAAAATTTACTTGACTATTACGGGTTAGACTATTAAAGGCAGGGTGATTTGTATGAGTTAGAACTTAAACTTTAAAAAAAAAACTTAAGGAAACCTTCCTGATCCGTCATCCCTCAGCCTGTCGGTCTTATTGGTCGTGACTAATGACCAAACAGGCGTATCATAGAACACGGTCACTCACGAGTGACGAGTGACAGGATTGCTGCGGTGCGCCTAACGGCGGCACAAGATTTAAAAAAAATGGCTACCTACTAGCGTAGTCTGCTGGCAAAAAATTACAGAGATTACAGAGATTACAGAAAGTTTTATTCTAAAGAATGAGGAAATTATGTGTTAAACTGATGGTTTGCAGAGCCCAAAGAAAACTCTTGAATGATAGTCTGCTACACACGTACTGTATTCCTATTGCTCAAAAATAAAGTGAACTGCCAGCAGTCCAAAACCCAAAGATATTTAGATCTTTTATTTACAATGATATAAAACTGAGAAAAGCAGTTGTGCCTCGGATGGTAAATGGTAAATGCATTTATATAGCGCTTTTCTAGTCTTCCGACCACTCAAAGCACTTTACACTACATGTCAGCATTCACCCATTCATACATGCAATCATACACTGATAGCAGAGGCTGCCGTGCAAGATGCCAACCTGCCCATCAGGATCTAATCTAAATACTCATCTGGAAGGCTGGAACCAGAAAAATGTTTGGCATTTTTAGCTCGATAGGCTTTAATTATAACTGAGCTACATAACAGATGTCTTTTTTTCCGAATGTTTATACACATGCACTGAATTCTAATTAATCAAATTAGTGATGATTAATTCAATATACTGTACCTGCAAAAATTATTTAGAAATTTAACTTTAATCAAATGCAGTAAAATGTACAAAAGTGGAATTACTAATGAAAGCCGTTGGTGTTGTAGATCTGTATTAGTGTATGTGCTTATTTGTCTGATTCCTATAACTGACCAACGATAAGCCTTGTGTCCTCGGTTTCACAGTTTGTGTGTGTTTCTGTGTGTGTGCGTTTTAGATCATTGAGGCACTGAAGCAGGATGAACAGGCCCAGAAACAGAAGTTGGCGTATAAACTGGAGCAGATCATCTCAGCCATGTCTATAGAGAGCTGAGACACACACACACACACACCTACTTACACAACCAAACACTACACACACACTGAAACATACTATACGATGAGTTATGAGCCCGTCGGCAACACGCGTGGCACTCAGATGTGCACGTGAACACACACATTATGTATGCACGCACGCATATACTGACGTACACAGACTTAATGGACCTACTGTATAAACAAAGACAACAAAGAGATTCATATACATGCATAAATACACACATACAAATGTACATACACGAACCACAGCACACAGATCGTCCCAAAGCACGACTTTTGAGTCCAATGTCATCGTTTCTTTTTTCAGAAGAAACTCCAACAGGCAAACACCCAACTTCTAAAAGGCTCCTATAGAGAGAGACAGAAAGAGGATTTGGGCCATCACGGCTGCTGAATTTGCAGCCAATTCTTTTCCGCTGGGTAATGGTTTGTCTTTGTAGTGGGTGCTTATATTAAATGTGTGTGCGCGGCAATGGCTGGAGCTCTGAAGAGAACAGCATTTAATAAAGAATGACTCGACTTGAAAAAAAGTCACTGGAGGAGCTCAACAAAGACAGGAGCCAATTTAATGGGACGGCACATGTGGCGAGGCGAGACTCACAGTACTTTTTATATGTCAAAGATGAAGGACATTTATTCGCACTACATATCACGGGCTTGGAGTGACATCGCCATTTGGAGCAGAGATGTGTAACTTTGTGTTTGTTAAGCCTTTTCCTATTGCCTTTTAAAGGCTTAAAAAAAGACTCTGGCATCATTACTTTTCATTTCCCCCACTTGAAGCTTGAAGTTATTTTTTGTTTAATGAAGATTTTCTGCCCAGGGATTGAACAGTATTCACACAATTTGGCGTTCACAAGGTGAGGGTCCAGCTGTTTAATAATACAACTATTACTGCAAAGGCATTACCTTCAAATTTGAAATATACGTAGAGATATTTCCAGACCCAATCCCTGGCTTTTTGTGCCAAATATAATATGTCTCATGTTTCATTCATGTTAAATGCTCCTGTAGAAGCTATTAATAATACATGTCATTGTGCGGAAAAGATCCTATTTAAGATAGGAAATTTTGTACAGTGGTGATCTATAGACCGCCAATTCAGCCATTCAAAGATAAGTGGAGACCAAATTGAACTGTAGCAGAAAGCATGATTAATGACGCTATAAGTCTGATCGTGGAATCAGATTAGCCAAACCCCGGCCAACAGCGCCGCTCCCCCCACCCTTCCCGACTCATCAGTCATTGTTTACATCCAGCGTGATATACTTGAAATGCACCGAGCGTACGAGATATTATGAACACCTGCTGCTCCTGTGAAGATTAAGTTAGATGAAGGCTTTGATGCCTTATTGATTTTCTCCAATAAATCCACTTTCAACGTAACCTGGAATTTAAACGTAGGAAACAAGCTCACCCTGGAGACATTTCAGCTGTGGGTGCTGTAAAAGAGTCCATACCATAAAGCTCAGTATAAAATAGGTGTTCCTAATATTTTGTCCACAGAGTGGATATATGATTAATGTTACATGTATTTGGATCAGCAGTTGGTCCTTGTAAAGTTAATTCATTAAACATCTGTCTGTTGCTTCGCAGCGCTATTTTCCATCTTTCAGCATACAATTCAAAAGTTTTCATTTTGCGTCCATATGTACATTTGACCTGGCTGCTTGTTGTCTCCTTGCTGCTGTATTTATAGAGTGCCATATCTAAACTTTCAAATGATTATCATGATGAAAAATTCCGCCTGAGGCGTCGCGTTAATTCAGGGTTTTCAGTTTTGATTGTTTGTATTTCGCTACATTGCAATGCTGAAAGATGAACCTGCTTGAGGCAGTTTCGTCGCTCCATATAAAAGTCACCACGACTGTCTATCAGTGTCACTGCAGCGCTGCTCTTTTTTCTTCTTTTTTTACCATTCCAGTATCAGTGGGGTTAATGTACTCCCCACAGGACCTTTATTCATTCTAATCTAGATAAAATAATATAAATAATAAATACATTTCCTGTTAAGTGTTGAAATATGACAGAGAACTCATCTGTTTCATGTGTGGTTTGATGATGATAATTTATAAATGTGTTGTGCAATAAGCTGTCAGACATTTAAACTGTAATGTTTTTTAAACTATATATTATTGTATAAATATTGTACATAAAAAACACTCCTATTTTGCAAGCAAAAGATTCACTTTGTACTGTTGTTATACATTAAATGCGCAGCTGATGAAAAATGATTTCCGCCTGGTTTCTTTCTTGTTCATGCTAAATTTAAAAAAAAATCATGCTGAACATAATTGCTCCATATTTATAAGCGTTAAATCCTGAAGTGAAGCCCTGGTCGATGAAAATGCTGTGTCCTCAAAATGATTAATTCATATGGAAAGTACATTTCTATTTCAGACTGTACAGCTTTGACTTATAACACTGCTTTATATAAAAGATTGTCTAAAGAATCATTGTATGTGCCACAAATCATGGACACTGAAGTTTCTATGTTTTGTATTTTTGGTAAGACTCTCTATGACACCCATGTTTATAATGCATTATAAACATACTACATAATGTGCTTATAGCACTGCATAATTATGTTTATAAGCATTCATAAATATTCATAATGCTTTATAACAATAGCCATTTTAAAGCATTTTATAAGGACTTATAAGGTCAAGTACCATAATACCTCATAACTACTGGTCACTCACTGACATTCTTTTGTTTGTTTGCAAGGATCATAGTGTATTATAATTCTTATAGTTGTAATACATTATAATCTTTTATTATAAGGCATCATAATCACTGTTATAATGCATTATAATGTGATTATAAGTTACTCTAAGTGGTTATTGTTTGCTTGTGAACAACATAATGAATAAGTTTTGTTCTTGATTTTTACTTAAAGCAAACAATTACTATTTTGAGTAACTTAAAATCAAATTATAATGCATTATAACATTATTATAATGTATTACAACTATGGGAATTATAATACTCTATGATCCTTGTAACAAAAAAATATCAAGGAGTGACCAGCAAATATGAAGTATTATGGTACTTGACCTTATAAGTGTTATTGTTGTAAAAAATTATGAATATCTACAAGTGCGTCACTATAATTATACAGTGCTATAAGCACATTATAATATGTTTATAATGCATTATAGACATGGGCATCATAGAAAGTGTTACAACATTTTGCAGACAAATTGTCTGCTGCTGTTAGAGATTACGTCATTTCCAAGCCAATCGAAACTCTGCCACACATAACTGGATAATCTATTCTTATTATGTTAGTGGTCCACCAGCATGCTAATTTGACAGCTAAGCTATTATTAGGTTTTCCATGAAAGGGCTCTAAAGGCAAGACGGTGATGTCAGAGATCAACTGAAATCCCAGCGGTACTATTATGCTTCAGCTTTGTACTTAGAAATTAACATAATTGTTGGACACATAGACAAATGGCATTAGCCATCCATTGATATCTCCACACACAAGCTGTGTTCCAGCTTTGAATCAATGAGAAATTCATTATGTGACAAAATAGTAACCCTGCATACTTTCAACACAACTGATACTACAATATTAATATATCATGAAAAATGAAATGAAAAAACAGCGTTAATGTTTTTGCTTTTTTTCACTTGCACATCAATATTGACTTACCCCTATACCAATTGTTTTATTTATTAGTGGTTATCAAATAACAACAAAGACTAAAGTTAATTGTCATGTTTCATTCACCTTGCTCTCAAACTTGCAAACTCTGCAATACATACAGTAGTTGGAGTTTTTCCCACATCCTCTAAAGCCACCCAACTAAACTCCTGTTTCCAGGATAATTGAAATGCTCGCTTGCGCTTCAGCTCATAATCTTTGTCTTTACCAGACGCCATTTTCACACGAGTGCCCGATCGGTGCTGCCCACGTGCAACTGTCAACCGAAATGAGAAGGAAGCGAGATGGCTCACTCCTTAGCTACCATCATCAGCTCCAGAAATGACAATGTACTTAATTATTTTTTTTACCATTTGCCTGATTGGGCAAGTTAGTGGCTAGATTTACTACTTGCCCCGGGCAAACCTTATTACTGAGCCCTGATGTAAGCCCTTAACGTAAATGCTCTATCGTTAATCTTTATTTTAGTTACAGTAGTTAATGAGGAACTTCAGGCATTATTTTGTATTTTCCAAATTTTTTTTTTTTTTTTTGGAGTGAAATAACCGTCACACCGTCAACACTGCCTTGTTGAAAATGTGCTAAAAATGTAATATTTTAACATGAATTAACCACATGTTTTCGGAAATTATAGTCTATAATATAAAGAATAAGATCTTTTTCTGAGAAAATTACACACAACTTACATTTGGCTGAAATTTAGCAATGTGCTACAAGGTTGGGTTTGTCTGTCTGTTGGATTGCTTTACAGCGCTGCACAGGAAGAGGGCGTTGTATTTCCAAAGTCAGCAACAGAAACACAGATGTATCAATCACTTCCAGCTGGTTTACATTCCTCAAAAATGAAAAGAAATAATAATAATGTGTATACAGATAGTGGCACAATAAAAAAAAAAGTTAAATTACTTTTCCGTAACAGGGTTTGTGGGAATTATTGTTTTTAATTTTGACTATGATGTCAAACGTTTACTGCAATCATAGAAAGGAAATCTGCTGTTTACAAATGCAGCAAATATTAAACACACCTTGTCTAGCGAGAGCAGCACATTTGATATCAAAGAGGAGTTGAGCTTGGAAAACAACAAAGAAATATCCTGGAGAAATTTAGCTTCCCTTTGAATTTTATTCTAAAACACACACCATCATGTGATGAACAGCCTCTCGGAATGAAGAATAGTTTACAGTGTGGTATGGCACGTAAGCAGCATATAGGGATGAAGAATTCATTATTCATGTTTAACCCTCGGGGCTCTGGGCAGGCAGAGCAGAGGCGGGGAGAGGGGGAGGACGGCATTAACACTCAGGCTTCCCAACCAAGCCTATACCTGTCAGATCCAGGTGGGGGTGTCGTCGGCGTATCGAAGGGTCCTCTGTACACCTGCCAGGCTCTGACCCCTCGTCTTTCCTCTCTTCTCTCTTTGCTTGTCAGAGTGCCTACACTCAGCAGCCAGCAATTCCCCCTCACTTACTTCTCACACACACTCACACACGCAGGAAGAGGAGGATCATTAGGACTCAAACCTCTTCTACTGACAGCTGAGCGAGCCGCAGGGTATCTTCTTGATAGACTGTGTGGTTGGATGGTACCAAACACGTTTATGGAGCTACTACGGCCATTAGAAAACCATTATTCTTCTATCCATCCCTGGCAGCTGTCATAATATCTCAATCATGCTTTGGCCTATGATTGATGACGTATAGTAAAATAACAGCATGATAATCACTGGTAGAACAGATTCTTAAGCTTCTCCTGCTGCCCACAATATTTGATTCAGGGGAAAATGGACCTTCCTGTACGTACAGTCCGCAGATGTCGAAGAATAATTCAAACTGTGAATCTAACTGTGGAATGAATGCTGAATGGAAAAAGGCCTTGGACTGTCTACGCAACCTTGAGCAACCCAGCAGTTTGTGTTAATAGTCAATGCACAAGGTTCTGCTTCAGTGGCCTTAAGCTCAAGGTGGTTAAATGAATCTGTGTACTATAGGCCCCATAGAAACAGGGGTGGACACAATAACAGGAACACTTGTACATTACGCTGTTGCTGAAACTAGTCAATCAAGTTGTTGATAGGAAATTCAGTTTTGACAAATATTTGTTTATGATTTCCAAAGTTCACAGCTTTTTTTCTGTTTTACATGACTGTAAATAAATATGTTTGGATTTTGGAAAAAAACTATTAAACTAAGACATCACCAATTAATTGTTTTAGTTATTTTAAGCAAAAATGGCAAATATTCACTGGTTTCATCCTCTCTAAGGTGAGGATTTCATGCCTTCTTTTATCATGTGTGTTCGTAAACTGAATGTCTGTGGGCTTGGACTGTTGGTTGAATAAAACAAGCATCCTTAATACGATTAATTCAAGAAAAATAATCAGATTCATGGATTATTAAAATAATCATTAGTTGCAGCCCTTAGGTTGCTTTCACACCAGATCATCCGCTGCAGCCGCAGCCGCAGCCGCAGCCCAAACGCACTACCCCTATTCAAAATGAATGGAAAACTTGCGTTTTTGCCACACCGGCTGATCTTGTGTGAATGTAGCCTTAAAGGTGCTAAATGCGAGATTGGGAGCATTTCTATTGCCTCCACACAGCTCTCAACATGGCGATGGCTGTGCCGGCGGCTCACTGCTAACGGTGCTAGCAGAGCCAACAGTGGAAACAACAGCAACTTTGCTGACAGCGTGAACCGTGGTAACCTGGAGGGTAACTAGAGGGTGGATGCTACGCTTCTGCGATGGCGGCGTTGTTCGGGATGGCGTTTTCAGCTGTAACCGCCGTATGAGAGCAATGTAGAACAGCGGCCGTGAGCTAGCCAGTGGGGCACACTCACATGCACGAAGGCAGAGTGACTTCATGCTCTGCTCAGGTAGACATTACTCCTCTATATCTTTACATAGCAAATAATTGTTTGCGACTATATAAATGCTCTGAATATAGCACCTTTAAATACAGTAAAATAGCCTTACATTAAAACAGTACTCAAAGTTTTCTTGTGTAGCAGAACTTCTCACAAGCTGCCGGTACTCTTCTCTGCCCTCTCCATATCAGGTTTTCTGGGCGATTCATAACGGGGATTCGTAGCGCCAGCGTTTTTTGTGCCGCACCTCACGTATGAACATAAAAACAATGGTTATAGCATCTGGACTTGCCGACACACGTCACCCGTGCCCCCTCGGAGGAGGAGAACGAGGGCGCTGTAGTTAATTGATACAATGGTCACATGTTTTTTGGAAAACAATTAGCTGCTATTAGTTTTTCATCATAACTTTTTTTCTAATTTATAATTTTTCTGAATCTGCTCTTTCGATTTAAATTATACGATTTTACAGGGCAAACAATTCCAGTAGAATTAAAAGTTCACATGAAGGCTGTGGTATATGTAAATAATAAAATAGCTATTCAACTATAGCAAGTTTTCTATTTAAGCTTTTTGGGATTCATCTATATTAATAGCCTAATAATGGTCCAAAATGATGTAAATTTGCATAGTTTTAAGATAAAAAAACCTTCAAATATTCTTGGGGTAGGAGCCCAAAACCCAATACAGTATCTCCTAGTATCTTTTCACTATTCACTGTAGAAATTCCGAATGTGTCTCTGTATAATATGTAGGAGCATCCTGACTGGGACACTGCTCCTAAAACCTGAATGAAGAGCTCACACATCTCAGCTCTGCATGTGTACTGTACCTGCCTGTCTGGCGGGCTGCTGTTGATTCCAGGCTATAGGCATCCTATAATATATTATTGAGCGATACTAGGCTACGATTAACACAGGAAAGCACATCAAGTATTAACACTATGAGTAAATATACAAACACACTACCTTAACCTTGAGTATAATATTCCTACTATAGGAGATGCAAATCACAACTGATTATGACTGGCAGTATAACATGCTTAAATAAATAATTAATAAATAGGAATAAGTAGGAAGAGATTGCTGATATCAGCTAATGCACACGCCAACATGTGAATACTGAAACTCTGTCTGCCTAAAGTCAATGTTCATTTTTTGTGGCTATACAGTGTGTTATTGTGCAGGATTGCATGCTAACTGCACACACACACACACATCTTTTTATATACAGATGCCTTTCTTTATAGGTTGTGGTTCCAGAGAAAACCAGCAGCCGCTATCAGTGGACACATATAGAAATGTGTAATTCCATCCGCTACTGTACAATCAAGCCTCAGATTCCCTTGAGCGCCACTGGAACGCTGCCTCTAGGCTATCGAGGTCTGCAAGCATCAGTCTCCTGCTGCTTTAATTAAGCGCAGACGGCATTATCAGAGTGCACACAATCAGACAGGCACTGATATGTTTGTTCTTGCCAAGGAAAAAAAGACAGCTGTCCAAATAAGGGGGGAAAAAAATCCCTGATGACTGAATTATAGAATAAATATGAAATGACCAGAGCTCAGCCTCCATCAGTAACAACATGTTTCAGGATTTATTGCATGAGCTAATCCATGACGGCATTTTATTTCCCCAATTTGCTGTAGTAATTTCTCTTTTGTCCACTAGCAACGACAGTCACTTGCAGACTCTGGTCATAACTGCTTTCATTACTCACTAACGCTAATGGCTGGATTCTTTAAATACATGAAATGCTTCCAGTTCCACAAAAAAAATGCAAAGTGTGAAGCTATAAATGAAGGGTTTAATGATGTACTAATGAAGCGAATGTCCAGTAGGTCGATGTGGACAGCACACAAGTCTACTGGTGCCATCTTCTGGCCAAAGCTATTATCACAAGCATGACTTGGAAACAGGCCGACTGAGACAGAATGAGCATTCATTCACTCACTGTTTGAGCACAAACTGGTATGAGAGAGAAAGATCATGTGAAAATGTGATGCAGGAAGAGGGCAAAGGGCGTGTGTCAGTGACAAAAAGTGTCTGTTTCAGCACTGCCGCCTGAGGGTGTGTGTGTGTGTGTGGTGGTCCTGTGGGTCATGACACAGACATACTCAGAACCCAGAGTGTACCATAAGACTGTGAAGAGAACCCACATCAGGGAGTCTTAACACATATTGTTTTGGGAAGAAGTGACTTCATCAACGCATCACTTCCTTTTATTTTCTAATTTCTTTTGTCTTCTTCCCGCTCACTCGAGAGACCTCGCTGCTCAGCCCAGAGAGGTAACGGTCAATTTTACTTCAGTTTGAAATTAAATCCCCTCCCACTACTCCTCCTCCCAAACCTCCCCTCACTTTCCGTCCTCTGCACTCATGAAATCGCTTCAAGACAGGCTCCCTCCTACGTATCCAATCGGTGAGCTTTGTGGGATTTATGGCACCCGTTTTCAAAGCTCCATAAAAATGTGCGCTACGATGTGTATGTGTTTTCTTTGACTGTGTGCGTCCACATGTGCTTGTACAAATACATTAACCAAAGTTAAGTTAAGAACACCCTTTGAACAATTACTTTTTTTTAAATGTCCACGCCGTTAATTCAGCAGTCAATTGCTTTGTGTCTATAACTTAAGTCAAAACAGAACCATGAATCTCTGAGGTTATATTGTTAATTATGAACGCATGGCAAAAGGAATTCTCTTCCCACAAAAGATCTTCACATTAGGAGAGTTGCTGTTTTACAACTTCCTGTTCAACGCTCTGCCTGGGGCGCCTACAAATAATCCATTGCTGGTGAACTCTTGCTCTCAGACAGAATAAATAGAGCTAACAATTGCTGGTACCGCAAAACATTTTGAAGATTCATATTTTAAACAAAGCTATGAACAACACCACTGTCTCTCATAAGATATTGAATTAAGAGGCTTTAAATTCTGGAAACTAAAAAACAGAAGTCTTCTGAGAATATAATCCATGACATATTCTGCTAATTAGCTCTCTAGTTAGCGAGAGGATCTGCCATTTAAAATAGCCCAGTGATTCGTCAGCCAAGCCTCAGTGATCCGAGGGGTGTCCAATTAGCAGCTGAAACTTCCATTACCACAAAATAACACTTCTTGGATACACACCGCCGGTGACCTTTTGCCTGAAACACATCCAAGAAGTGAAATATTGCAGTCAGATTCAAGCCAGGCTGTTAGATGTACCTTCAGCAGCACAGTTTGACTATTACCCCAGAAAGTAATGCCATTGCTCATCATTAACGTATTTAAAATGTGTGTTCTTAAAGGGGACATATCATGCTCATTTTCAGGTTCATACTTGTATTTTGGGTTTCTACTAGAACATGTTTTCATGCTTTAATGTTCAAAGAACACATTATTTTCTCATACTGTCTGTCTGAATATACCTGTATTCACACCCTGTCTGAAACGCTCCGTTTTAGCACCTGTCTCTTTAAAGGCCCTGACACACCAAGTTTGGGGCCGTCTGTGAACGTCTGTCGGACTAGTTTTTGCAGTGTGTCCCGCACCATGTTGGAGATTTTTCGGCAGATTCAGAATGTGGAATTAGCGGCAGAGCTCGTCAGTGAAGGAAATCACTCTGATTGGCTGTTCAGCTTAATGTGTGTAATCGGTGCACGAGAAGAGAAACGGAAATGAGGAAAGCAAGCCAACAAGAAAAGTCAAGAGGACACCCACAAAAGGCTCATTTTTCATCTTCATCTTCATCTGATCATTCCAATACTGCGGATAAAATAAACGGATAGTTTCACAACGACTCGGCCATCTGGAGTGAAGCTAAGTGTTGAGTGACAATGGTGTGAAAATGGTCGGCAAATGCCGCTTTGTTTCATGTACGTATCATAAGAACAGCTTGTATATCCGTCGCCCTCGTTCTTCCGGTTTCCCTTTTTGAATGACGAATACAGACCAAGGCCAAGACACCTGCGACGTGAGGCAACGCAGCAGTCGGCATTCGTCGCCGCTAGTTCTTTCATGTTGGTTTGGTGCGTCTGGGCCTTTAGCCCCACTCCCAAAAAAGCCCAGTCTGCTCTGATTGGCTTGTGAGAAAAATGTGGTGCACTTCTGCAAAGGTGGTTGTAGTGCATATCCATTATAAGTATGTTTTAATGGCCCATGCTCTCAGAAAACAGGTTGTAGCATCAATGTCAATGTCAACATCTATTGCACATCTGTCCGTCCTGGAAGAGGAATCCCTCCTCTGTTGCTCTTCCTGAGGTTTCTTAAATTGTTTTTCCCTGTTCAAAGGGTTTTTTGGGTTAAGTTTTTCCTCATCTGATGAGAGGGTCGTACTGTAAAGGACAGAGGGTGTCGTATCCTCGACAGATTGTAAAGCCCCCTGAGGCAAATTTGTGATGTGTGATATTGGGCTATATTGACTTGACTTGAAAAGTTAAAAACTAATGACGTACAATAAGCTTTGTTTTTGTTTCTGTTTGAAATCAGAAACAGATGAAAAAGACAAAGAGAGCATGCATGCAAGTTTAAAAAAAAAAAAAAACATTGCATGTTCACAAAATGTTTGGCACCAGCTCAGGATTTTTGTGGTCTTTAAAGTATAGGCTAAATCTAAAGGGGAATTGTCGTGAGAAAGTACAAGAACAAAAGCACAGCACTTCTCTTTTGATATCGACTCCGGTTGCCTATATTCTCCTGAGACACTCCATCATACATTTCAGAAAGCATTTAATACTCAACCCTCAAATCTGGTTAAACACACACATATAAGGTGAACCAAAAATACACACTGCTGTCGGAAATAATCTACAACACCAGCAGATATATATGATGATTGCAATGTTCTGTTACTGAAGAAAACAGTGCAGCAGCTAAAAAGGAAAATGGAGGCAATGTTTTTAAACTCCATAAGCTGCAACAGATGTGGAGATCAGTCAACATACTGTAAACAAATAAAGCCATATGAGGCATGGCCTATGGGCTTTAATTCACAGGATGCCAGTGGTAAGAATGTTTTCCAGATTTGCCTTGTGTAAGGTCGTCGGAGGAATGCCCTTGCTGTCTGTGTTGGTTTCCTGCTCTGTGACCATGACGGGCTACGCTGTGACACTTTAGACAAAACGCTGTCGCAAAGGAAGACAGATTTGGGTCTAATGATGGAGAGTAAAGGAGTTCTGACTGTACTTGCACACAAATATTTAACATTACCTTCACAATGATGAGAAATTATATATAGATAAAACACAAATTTCATATACTTAAAGGAATAATTTAGGTGTTTTGAGCCTCTGTGTCCTCCGGTGCTCCTAATGGCATCTGCAGGATTTCACAGACCGTAGGAAAACAACCAGTCAGAGCCGAGCTGGAGCCTCGCCGTTTCTGAGCAGCTGTCAATCCTTCGCAAACTCCGATCAAAACGTCAAACTAGACATCGCTGATCAAATATGAATCAATATTCTGTTACTGTAATGACTATTTCTCGCCTCAAAGGTTTTCAGAAACATCTTGTGGTGTACTGTTTAGCTGTAAAATGAGAAAGTTTGTGATCAGCTGAGGAAATACCAAGCACCGCCCACCAGCCGGAGCAAATGTTCTCATTTTACAGCTAAACAGCACACTACAAGATGTTTCTGAAAACATTTTCGAAATAGGCATTACAGTAAGAGAATATTGATTCATATTTGATCAGTGCTCATTAGTTTGACCGTTTGATCGGAGTTTGCAAGTGATTTACAGCTACCTACGTTGAATGAACAACCAATAAGAACGCTCAATAGGAATGCTCTGTGATTGGCCAAAGTCTCCTGTCACGGGCTAGATTTTTTAAAGCCTGAAAACAGAACCATGAGGTGTAGAAGTTTAGTTTTCTCTCAGAACACTTGAATTACAATATGCTGAACGGTTATTATGGATTTTTTTGCCCAATGATGCCAAAAACATTCTGCCTACTGCAGGTTTAAGTCACAAAATTAAAAAAAAAAATGAAAGCGCTAGGCTCCTTGCAAGAGTGAAAGAAAGAGAGGTATAAGGAAAATACACGAAGGAAAAATAAAAGGAAATTGCCAGGGTTTGTCCTGCTGTCCTCTGTTTATGGTAAAATGTCTATTTTGTGCCTTACTTCCATCTGACAGGGAGCTGTGATTCACGAGGACTCAAGTAGCAGAAATACTTAACTAGCTAACAGTCTAATGAATGTTTTACTGGGGTGACATGACTGCTGCTGTCCAACTGTGGCTGCTGTAATGGGCACACCACTGATAATTCAGTTTGGGGTTTTCAGCAAAGCTCATCTCGAGTCACAGTGAGGGGCCAATTGGCCACCTCAACGGCCTGCTGGTTGAGCTGAATGTTTGATAGGGGTCTGGCAAAAAAGGAAGGGGGGGTAACAGGGAGGAAATGGGGTGATGGCGGGGGAAGGCTGGGGCCGAAACAGGGACAGGGGGACTCTGGGCACTGGGACTGGTATCAAATTACAAGAGCATTTCTCAAGCATGTTAAGAGTTTACTTCTCTGGAATCGCCGTTGTTGCTACTCTTTGTCTAGGAGGGTGGGGCTTTTTTTTTTTTTAACAAGTCATTTAGCGTGCCTACACCAGTGGTTCCAGATGTGTGATTTACAGCATGAGAACATATAGCAAAAGAGCTAACAAAAGTTAAAGCAAAGATCCCCAAATTGCAGGGGAGGAGGGGGCTGGGAGCTTTTCAGGACTTCTCTGGAAGTGTGAAAGGTTTTCGCGGATCCTGTGGTGTCTTCACTACTGGGATGGCTGTTGTTGATTGATGGCCTTGCAGAGTGGCGGGGGGCTTCGGGCCACCGAAATGGATTAATACCATTAGCATAACAGTGGATCGCACTTTTGTTTCGAGCATGATGTTCTGCTCCGCGGTCTATCTCCATAAGCCTGTTAAGGACCGGAGTGTCACCCTATTGTCAGCTATCACCTTTCATTGTGTGGTGGATTACTGCTCCCATACAGACGATGGTTCACACAGCTCAAGCAGACATTGCAAGGCAGTGCGAGCAAAGGAACTTATTCTGTAGTGCTGCAACACACATCACACATGCTATACAGCCTCATTATGGTGGATTCAAGCACTGTAACTGCCCATTTAATGTGTATATATATAAGTATAAACATTGATTGGTATTTCAAGAATGTTGCACATAGTTTTTTTTTTTTTTTTAAATACACAACATCCCAACAGGACCCCATTCTCCTCCTTCCCTCCGTATGCCTTGCTTCTGGTAGAGGGGTGGGGGCACAGAGGAAGGGTTAAAGTAACCAGTGGAAGACGGGGTGTAGGGCTGGGCCTCAGTAAGGGAGGAGGAGGAGGAGTAGGAGAAGGAAGGGGGGGGGGGCTGTATAAAAACTGACAGAACACAAGTGGTGCTTTATCCACCCCGTCCCGCTCTGGGTAAGAGGAAACCCTTAACTGCTCCAGCTCCACCAGCTTCCCCCCTTTCTTTCCCTGCCTTTTCACACTCACACCCGTCGGACGTGTGCACTCTCAGGACAAGAATGGCAGCATCATCTACGAAGAGGACAAACGGGCCCTGCAAAATGTTGGCTTTCACGCTGCTTCTTGTCGCCTCGCTCTTAAATGGTAAGTTCTGGGATAAAATTCTTAATTCAAAAGACGGCCAACTTCTCAGGGATCGTATGGCCATCCACAGGGAGAGAGGGAGGGAGGGAGGGCCAGGAGGGGTGGGGTGGAGGAGTGTTTGTTTGAATGGCCTTTGAGTTGAATCCAGGTTTTAACCCTACAACCCTTTTATTCTCTGGAATGCTAACATACTATCTCCGTACTGAAACCAAATCTATAATATGTGAGACTTTATATGTTTTGAAAAAGGTTTGCAAAAGATGTTTTTTCCCTCCAAGATGCAGACGGAGAAGCATTACTTTAGAGTACACCTTGGCAAACAAAGGGATCACTTTAGAGAGAAGGGTTTTTAATTATGTGGAGGCATAGGGAAGATGATTTGGAGTTCTCTATTCTGAATATGCTGCCAAAATAGAGCTTTTATGAATTATCTCATGAATTTCCTTCTTCTGTTTTAAACTATTTGTGAATCTTCCTCTGGCGCTATGTTTGCTATTTCATTGACCTGATTCCCACGATCTTCAAGGACTTTGAGAAATGTGCGTATTTATATTTAGCCTTGAAATGTGAGGCCAGTTGAAGCGTGCGTGAGAGGAGGGCGTGGAGTTTGGTTGTTGGTGTGCGTTTCGAATGTGGTTGTGCCGATATAGTAGGAGCTTTATGGAGGTAACAGGGATGACTGATGCTGTTAAACCATGTGGCTCACATGGCTGAGCTTTCTATACAGTAAGAACCAATTTAAGGATTGTTTATCTGGAATGGATCAACTTCATCTGTTGTCTTTTATTAAAACAACCAACATCTTAACATTCTTCACCAATCAATTGGGTTTGGCCAATTCAAATTCAGGCTGTGTGTCTGATAACATCACCACATTTTGCACCATGCAGTCAGTTTTAACTTTTTAGAAAATTGAATCACGTATGATTTGCTTTTTTTTAAACTCTTAAAATATTGTTTCCCCTAATCCAATTAAACTGAGTCCACTTTGAGTCAAGCTTAAAAGGGAACACCGCTGAAATTAAGAGTTCCAATATGTTATTTCCTTGGCTTTGGAAAGTTCAATCAATATTTGTGAACATGAGCTACTCTCTCTGAAAGCCAGAAACCAGAGAAGTAAGTTTCAAACTTGTGATGCCATAGGGTATAAAATCTGGAGCTGCTCCGTAGACAATGAATGGGAGACTGATTTTGTTTGTTTTCTATTTTATACCCAAATGAGCTTTATTCTATTGTAGTGTAAACAGAAAATGTACCCACATACTCAGAACATTCCTCTGGGTACTCTCAGTGTCATCTTTCCCAATTCATTGTCTATGGAGCAGTTCCACACTTTACCCTATGACATCACAAGTTTGAGTTTTAGCACTCTGTAGAGATTTCGTGCACGTTTTCACAACTTGGGGATTACCTTCTAGAGACACAACCCTAGTTTTTGGATTTGGGAGAGAGTTGTTGATGTACACTAATATTTTTGGACTGTCTTATACCATATTAATAACATGTATGGATTTTGAAAATGGGCAAAAGTTCCCCTTTAAAGTTTAAATCAAGACCCACACAAAACAAAGACAATGCTCAACAGCTGCTCGAGTACTTGCTTAAGCATTAATATGTAGATCAATCTGGACTCCAGGTTTACCCCATTTATTGCAGTGGCTGGCATAAAATTAAGATGTGAAGAGATGGATCATGTGGTGAAAATAAATATCTGTGGAACTTTTTAGATAAATGAGCCGTTTCATCCTCCAACATTGGCAGAGCAAAGTTTAAATCAAAATAAACACAAAGCAAGACCGAGATGTCACAAAAATGGAGAGCTGAGGACGAACCAAAGCTATATCATCATTTGCAGCGCTCTCAGTTGTGGCTGGAAATGAACCGCTACATTCAATTGCTTAATTCAAACCTCCTGTCTTGTTCTTGGGATGTAGCTTATGGGAGTGAGATCATCAGCAACGAGAGGCAGCTGCATCTGCTTTGGGAATATAAAACTGCCTTGACATCATTTTCAACCTATAGATTCTGAACCAGACGCAGCGAAACCTTTAGTCTGCTTTTGAGAGAAGAAAAACATCTCTTGACGTGCGCTGCGATGTTTATCTTCTCTGAAAATCGCAAGTTGCTAATACAAAGCAGTGAAAATGTGACAAACCGCAGTTGGGCCAAATGCGCCAGCCAAAAAAGACAAATAGCAATGGAGCAGATATCAGATGTAACACAGATGGGAAACAGAGCAGAGACAAAGAAGGCCACTCAAGTTTAACAATATTTCAACTGCATGATAAACCACCTGTCTCCTGACACAGTCTTGTCAACCCAGGAGATGGGAGCAGAGCAGAGTTATGCAAGTAGAGGAAAGATGGGCTTACTGTACAACTGTACTCTACAGTGATGAGGTCAGAGCGGATTCACAGATGTCAGTGAGCATAACGGTTACCCGGGGGGGGGGGGTTGTGGTAGCAGAGGCTACACTGGAGATGATCAGAAACACCGCGGGAAAACCCCTGATGAGAATGTTTAGCAGACCTCTTTTGGAAAAGCAGTGTGATGGCAAGATGAAGCGATGCACAGTCAAAGAGTAGGGCTGTCAAATTTAACGCAATAATAACGTGTTAATGCAAATTAGTTTTAATGCAACTCATTTCTTTAACGCATTAATGCAACCATCGGTTTTTAGGTTGTAGCGGGCTCAGTTTTAGTGAAGATACTGGCATCATATGAAACTAAAAAAAAACTAATGAATCCATTGGTACCAACCATACCATACTAGCATGTCACGAAGGAGGCTAAATAACGCTCCAAACTTACACTAAATTTTGGTGAGGAAAAACTCAAAGGGTCCCTTGACCTCTGACCTCAAGATATGTGAATACAAATGGGTTCTAGGGGTACCCACGAGTCTCCCCTTTACAGACATGCCCACTTTATGATAATCACATGCAGTTTGGGGCAAGTCATAGTCAAGTCAGCACACTGACACACTGACAGCTGTTGTTGCCTGTTAGACTTGAGTTTGCCATGTTATGATTTGAGCATATTTGTTATGCTAAATGCAGTACCTGTGAGGGTTTCTGGACAATATGTGTCATTGTTTTGTGTTTTTAATTGATTTCCAATAATATATATATACATACATTTGCATAAAGTGAACATATTTACCCACTCCCATGTTGATAAGAGTATTAAATACTTGATAAATCTCCCTTTAAGGTACATTTTGAACAGATAAAAAATGTGCAACTAATGTGCGATTAACTATGGACAATCATGCAATTTATTGACAGCCCTTTCAAGAAGTGAAAGATGCTCAAATTTATTTTGTTGTCAGTGACATGGCTGGAATGTCTCATGCGTGCAAGATTTCAGATTCTGCAATACTGCACTTATGAACAATTTTCGTAATTTAGCTTAAGCTCCGTCTGCGCTGTGAAGTGGTTTTAGGAGGCTCTCTAGTTAAGCGATTGCCCAATGTCGCTGCCAACCCTGGAGCACGTAATTATGTGAATCATTGTTTGTGCAGTACCCACTGAAGTAACGGACGCACCAAAAGAATCGCCGGAAACAATGTCAACAACAGAGCGTTTACTCCTCTCTTGAAGAAAGCAGCGCAGAGTGAGCCAAGTCCAAACCCAGTGTCAAGTGATCCAGCGGTGGCAACTTAAGTAGACATCTGGACGCACACACTCTCAAACACAAGATCCTCATTCACTGGGGATAGTGTTTTTCATCCGCTCTTAATAGGAGAACGGCTGTTTTTCCACTCAGCTCTTAACAGCTTTGAACTTGTTCCAGCCTCTGTACTGTTTGACTGTATTTACTCTGTGTGGATTCAAATGCAGGAGTTGACATGGTACAGCGCCAAACAAGCTGCTTCATCAAAACAACCAGAAAGTGCCGGTATGTGGCCTGATCTATGAAATTAGATACATGTAAGGGAAAGGGAAGCCTGGGTATCAGATGGCAGCATGTACTGTAAAAACTCAAAATGAAAGCTGCTTTAAAAGCAGAGAACAAATCGACAAAGTGCGCTCCAGTTCAGCGTTTTAATGGCCTATTATGGTTGTTTTTCACTACCACCCCTGGATATATGTGTGTGCAAGTAATTACTTGGGTCGATGTTTTTGAAAGATATAGTACGTATCAAATTCTTTCTGGACAAAATCAATGTTGAGCCTCTGAGCTAGATCCGCCTCGCTCTGCAACAGGATCCCCCAACGGTCTACCTGCGTACACTCAAACCAGACAGGCTCATTCAAGGTAATACACGAGGCAGTGAAACGGTTAGTGGGCAATTGAGAGAGCGTGTGTGTTGGGAAAAGAGGGGTGGAGGGTGGTGGTGGGGGGGGGGTGATATAATGCTCAAAATCGAAAGCAGATGTCATGTTTCCTGATTGTGGTCCCAAGAAACAGGCACCGTGCTCTGGATAAGGGGGCTGCAGTGGCCCCGGGGTTGGGCTGGGTGAGCGCTGCAGCTGGGCAGCGTCGGGGTGAAGTAAGTGCTGCTTCCACGGGCCTGATTGAAACCATGAGATCCAGTTGCTTTCCTGCCAAGAGAGAAGAATGAGCTGGGTTCTGCTATTAATCGCTGTGACAGGAACGACAGGGGAGGGGTGTGCAGTGTGTGTGTGTGTGTGTGTGTGTGGGGAGGGGGGGTCAAGATAGTGGGGTCAGCAGTGTGTTGTTTCAAAGAAGGTAGAGTTGCAGAGCATGTTTAACCGGGGGGACTGAGCTCCAATCTCACATTCCTCTGCGAGCTCTTAACTCTCAAATTCTGATTGTTTAAGATATGACTTAAGATATTAAATTATGAAAACACTCATTAAGACAACACTCTGAAT
This sequence comes from Sebastes umbrosus, assembly GCF_015220745.1. NCBI lineage: Eukaryota > Metazoa > Chordata > Actinopteri > Perciformes > Sebastidae > Sebastes > Sebastes umbrosus. The sequence goes on along the minus strand of NC_051269.1, from coordinate 18,942,043 downwards.
GAATAAGGGCTCCATTAACTGTCTGGAAATGCCAAAAAGAAGTAACCACTTATAGGGCTAAACAAGATGAGGGGAAAATAATATAGCACATGTTTATTTTTGCAAAACATTTGCCTCATTTCACAATATAATCTTTTGATCAACTTCTGGAGCTACATTTGAAAGAAAGTGAACCTAACTCATTTTTTTGCCCTTTCTTGGAGTGCATTTTTGATAATATTAAGACAATGGCATAGTTCAAATCATAGTATAATTATGGGAGGCCAGATTGACAAAGCTGTACTTTGAAAAACCTGAGTGCAGGACGGGGTGGGAGGGGTGGGGTGGAGGGGTTGTGTGCTCTTAGATCAAATTTCTATCCAATGGACGTTGGCGTGACGTCAGAGCACCTCTGAAGAGGTGCTTTGACATTTACTATTTTGAGGCAGGTCCTGAGGAGGAAGGAAAGTTATACTTGATGGCAGTTTAATTAGGCATTTTTGCAATTTTTGTTAATTGCTCAGAAATGCTGAAATAACTGTATGTATTGTGTTACACTGTAGAGGCATACAATCACGTTTACAGTTAAAGAACTGCATTTGAATTACTAGGGCTGCCCCCTCTTAGTCGAATAGTCGACTAATAAGCTGTTTTGGTCTCCATTGACGAAGATTTCTTTAGTCAATTAGCCGTTTTTTATGCTTTTTTCATGCTGAATGACTTATTTATGAGAAACTTATGAGCACATCTCTGGTAAACACAAGATTTAAAGTGGTGCTTTTAATGTGATTCTTTGTGGAGAAACTCAGTTTTACAGATCTGTCGATTAAATCAATTAATCGATTAGTTGACAAAATTGTGTCAACTAATAGTATTAGTTGACTAGGAAATTCTTTGGTCGAGGACAGCCCTATAAATGACCAATTTCAAAATCCTACTTGAATACCAATCTGAAAACATAATGGTTTTTTAATGATTTATATTTGTGGTTGTTGACCCTATGGTGATCAACCACCATGCAGGTCCCAGAGTGAGGCCGTTAAGGGACTCGCATGCTTGGCCACCCGTGCTGCTGCCCCTTAACCCAGACTCCAATCAATCAATACTGTGCAAGGAATTCATACATATAGTACCTTGCAGACATATACATACTGTAAGGAATATTTGCCATGTAACCCTGAGAGAAAAGAGGAGGCGGCATGTCTTGAGACTAGTGTTTATAGAAGTTGTCTTGACAGGACAGACTCTCTCACACACTCAGTCAAAACAGTTAGGACATCCACGTTCTGCTTCAAAAGCAGAACATTGGTCTTGGTTCAAAGCTGCAAACTTCATTTGTGGATAGAAAGATTGGATATAAATTACGTGGCTTCATTTAGAGTTTGATTTTCTTGATTTCCAATGACAACGTTATGTCATGTGGTAACTATTGCACGCTGCATGTGGCCGTGGACTTTGACACGGTGGTCCACTAACGTGTGCAGACCATTATCACCTCACCATGCCCCATTACACAGCACAGGATTTTCCCCAACAGAAGCATGGAGAGGCTGGGGGGCCAGGGGGTATAAGGCCATGTTTTGGGGGTCAGTCCCTGTATGTACATGTAAACTCAGGACTTCTCTGGAAGCCAGGCTGGAACTGGAGACCAAAGCCTGGGGAGGGTCTACCCCATTTGAAACATCCAACAGCTGGCTCATGTTTCATATATAAGACACACAATAGAAGGTGCACATGAAAGATGCACAATAGTTGCAGACGAATGGGTGCATTGGCTGCATTTAGAAGTGGGTGCGTAAAATGTCACAATATCTTACATTTTAAACAATGAAACTTAACATAGACGGGTTTCCACCAAAAGTTCCTTTTAGTCCCAGGAACTACTTTTCAAGGAACCAAAAGAGTTCCTTCAGCCCTCTGTTGTCTTCAAACTGGTCCGCTGACATATGAAAAAGCAACATGACATGGGACGAGGGTCGCTGGTGGTCGCAGCGGTAAACAAACAATCAGCCTTCAGTTCAGTGTGTCCGGAGTAAAAAGGCCCCAAAAAAATGTCCCCGAAACTTAATTTAGACCCTGGTCTCTGGAGTCGAAACGCACAGAGAGTTCCTCAAAAGGTTTCTATTTCCAGGGAAAGTTCCTGGGCTCATCAAAACCTTTCTGTACATTAGAGGAACTAGAACAAATCCAGTCAGTGAAGCACTCTACTTGTAGAGTTTTCATGCTCGAAATCATTATGAGACAAAAATACAAAGTTATGCAAAGAAGATGTGCTCCTCATGTGGAACCTGTGTTTAGCCATTACATATACTATGCAGCAAGCTTAAGAGACTGAAAGCAGGGTCACGGTGGAGAAAGTAGCTGTTGCCATATGGCTCTTGGCATGTTGCTTTACATTACACTATGGTGTGGGAGGTGCGAGGGCCGAAGCAGACATCTCACCTCAGTAGATGCCTGGGATTAGCTGTGCGTGACTAGGAGAGGGCGAGCAGACAGGGAGTGCTGGGAGGGAGGAGGGCGTTGAGCTGCAGGCTCATCTTCTTCCAAAGCCTGCCACATTCCTCCATCCAGAGTCCCAAGAGATGGGGGGTTGGTGGTGGTGGGGTGGAGCGTTTCAAGACCGCAGCCGTCACTCCGAGCAATCTGGTGGGAAAATCTTCAAGAGAGCAATGAAGTCAGAGACCGGGCTGTATAACATATGGAGTCAGGGCTGATTAGTTTTGTCGTGTTTGTGCAATGATAGCGAGACACGCGGCTGATGACGGACATTCTGGCTGCTCCTTAACATTACACAAAGAGAAGGAATGAAAGACGAGTCTGTGTGGTTATCAGTGGTGATGCAAGGCTCGGGTTGGGGAGTTGTGAGCGTCTCTGATATACAGTAGTGGAATGGTTAAGTAAAATCAGTGAGTTATCACCTTTAGCTGTGGCTCCTGTTGAGTTGAGGGTGGAGGGCAGTGATGGGTTCAGAGGTCGCGCAGTCAGGAAGTGTGCGGACCTCACGCAGGGAGCAGGGCAGCAGCAAACACCGGGGACACTTCTGTATCAATTACAGCACAAAAGGTAGAGGTCAAGGCTACAATTTCACTAGAAAGCTACTTGCAGTTCCTCTTGTCTTCATACACAATAGATGAATATTAGCAAAGTAGAAAAAAATTATGGCCGTTGTGTAACAAGCCTTGAAAAAAATCCAGAGTTTGCCTGAAATTAATAATAGCCAGACTTGAAGTTTTTTAGGTCTACAATGAAAACAAAACAATAAAAGGCGCCGGCGGTCACGCAGATCCTGCTGTTTCTGTTGGTCATAAGTGGCAATTATATTCAGAGGTTTCATCCCATCTGGGCTCTGGGCTGTCGGGGAACGTTGTTTGTGTGTAATGAGTGACGACTGGTCAAAAAAAAACATGCCGTGTGTTATTGCGTCTGAAGCTAAACAAACATGTTTTGCTTCATGAAAATGTAGCAGCCAAGTTTTTACAAGTGTGCTTGAGGTGCCGCATGACATCATTAGCACAAGACTAGTAAAACACAGTCGCTTTTCAGTGTGGATTTAAAATCCTACTTAATCTTTCAAACTCAAACATGTGCTGTATCAACCCTGTCTCCCATAAAATTACGTTCCCATACAATTAACTGCATTCTACATTACATTTAAAGAGAAACACATTTTCATTACGGTCATTACGGTCTCAGTTTGAAACTGTTTAAACACGTGGTTTACGTTGTAAATTGAAATACAACTAAAAAAAATGCACTTTGTTAGGTTTTGGCAACAAAACTACTTGGTTTGGTTTAGTAAAAAAAACATCATGGTTTGGCTTATAATGACTACATTTCACATGGGACACCAACAGCGGTCTCCTTTGGGAAAGTCCAGCGTTTGTTAGACCTATGCACCTCCCCACCTGCCCGCTAGTAGTGGACTTTCTCCCTTGTTATACTTGTTATTATACTACGTAACTTTCTACGTCACCTGCTCTGCATGTCGCTTGTTGTACTACGTCACTTGCTGCAGCAATCCGCGGACTTACAAACATATTTGTGATACGTCAAGGACAAACATGATCCATGACAAAATAGGTTTCCTTCCAAACGTGGAACTGAGAATGCAGTTTAGTTGTATGGGAATGTCATTTTTAGGAGACTATATGAAATTGTGTTAAAATAATGCCAGTACCATTGTGGTTCTCTCCATTTTAAAAGGAAATATGAATTAATTTCCAGCCACTCACCACAGTAACCCACCACAGACTGCCCCGAACCCCAAACTGTAACTGAAAACTAAACATACCCATCAGCCAGTGAAGTGATCACAGAGCTGAAACAGCACATGTCAGCCTCTGCACTCTCACACTCCTGTGTGTCACGTTTGTATGAGAAAACCTGATTTATGCCCGACCATCTGAACCTCATCCTTTCCGGTAAAATAAACACACAGACCACACAGACCACACAGAGACGGTCGAGGGATGGCAGCTGTAGGCTACAGGCTGCAGACTTAACAAGGTTAGGGAGTCCTTGACCTGTCACTGGTCCACACCCCCGCTAATGCTCCTAATGGTAAACTAGAGACGGGAAGGATAGTGAGACAAGGCAACATTCTGGCTCCATAGTGAAACTTGAGCATGCAGAGCTTTATTGTAGGTTTGACATGGGTAAGGAGAGTGTAAAACTGCCTAGAGGTCAGTGTGTTTACTCATTTATTTCAACCAGTTACAAACTGTAGACATATTTCCCCGGTACAGGCACAGTATGACAGACAGCTGCAATGGACAGTTGCTAGCACTAAGCATGCCAGAAGACCTCCTTGGAGATTACTGCCCCATCTGCTAACACGACACACACAGTCGTGTTTACTCTGTTCTTGTGGCGCCTGTCTGTCACAATGATTTATCTAAGGAAGTCAGCAGACATGTGTCACTGTGCCACCTCTGTGTGAATATATATGTGCCTCGTGTGAAAACCTCAAGCAGTGACTAGAGACGGCCATGACGAGACAATAGGGTGCGACAAGGGTGGAAAAACAGGCGCAGAGCTCTCCACCTCCCGCCGGAGCTCCGACTGCAGGTCGAAGGTGGCAGCGAAGCCGGATCTGCGTAGTTTCTGGTGAACTTGTGTGCTGTAAATCATTTTGTCTGTCAGGCATTAAGAATAACTATATAGAAGTAGCCAACACTCTCGCTGATGGTCTTTTTTACTTATGTAGGTCATAAAGAGGCATCAGTATTAAACGGAGACTGTTTCATAACCAGTTAAAAGTTCATTGTAGTAACTTTAAGCTAATGTTTTACAGTCACATATACATTATGCAAAGTGAAAACAAAGCCATCAAAATCCAATCTTATATAAGCAAGAGTGGCAGTAAGATTTAGTTCAACAGGGGGCAGCAAACGTGAATAACAAACTTGAAATCAATCACAAACTCAATCTGGCAACCAGAGAGGAATCACACAGGGAGAGAGTGAGACGTAATGAGATCTGCAGAGGTAAGGTATTATGGGAATGTTTTGAGAGTGAGGTAATGCTGTTGTTGTTAGACAGAGAGAGGGAAATCTGGGTAAAAGAAACGCATGCTGCTGGTTTGACTCTCGGGTCCTATACCCTTGCAATGTGACCTAAGCAAATCAGAGCAATAAAGTCCTCGGCTCATTAGCTCGATGACCGCAGGGTGTGGCAGCATACTTTACTAATTTGCACAGAGAATAAAAAATGTGCCCTGGAAGTTATCCAGGTTATTACAACTTTGCAGGTGAAGTAATTTACATCCTGAAAGAACCTGACTAGAAATATCCTATCAGGACTTTGATGTAGTGCTACAATTTATCAAGGACTCCTACCCCAAAGTCATGCGGTTCCCTGAAAATGGAAAATGGTATAATGGCCTATTACATAATTCAAAAAATTTGGAAAAAGTGATGTTTTCAATGGCATCATTACCTGGAACCTTGGAGCAGCGCATTTAATCAGGGCATTCGTCTGTTTAACAGGGTAGATGGAAAAATCAGTCCACTCACGTTAATATATCTCTGAAACTTATTTTGTACATCCCATTCTTGCCTGACCTTCAGTGAGTCACTGTGACCACAGGATCTTTTGAAAAGCCTCGAAGTGAGAAAGATTGAATTTCAAAGTGAATGACTTCATAACGTGATCCGTGGATCTGAGCACATCAGTTAGATCTTTTACCTAATCTTCCATCAGTGAAGAGCCTCTAGGGACACACAGAAATCTCACTGTGAGCACGCCAAAGAGCTCTCAGACACTGAATGAGCTCATGCATTAGGATGATAATTGACATTAAAGCACACTGGTGAACACTACCAGTCATCTGACCTATGAGTTACTATCTACTTTATCAAATCATGGCAGCAGAACTATAATGAGTTGATGTGGGATAATAGCTCAGATTCTAGAGGTATTATAGCTGGACTTAAGTAGCTGGAAATGCAAAGTGGAAAATTTTGCTTTAAAACAGCAGCAAGTGAGCACTCCATCCTGAGAAAGTAGAGCAAACCATTAGACTTGTTCGCTGAATCTGTTATGCGCCTGCGATAATGTAATCACAGATTGTCCACTTTGGTACATGTGAGTCACTTAAAATGTCTGGATACTCAATTTGAAATGTTCAAAAATGTATGTCTTGCCAGTATTTAGAGCCAGTTAAGTGCAGATTGCCCTTCGTAGCTTTAAAAGCATAAACATATTAATTTCCAGTAAAGGCAATACACAGTAATAGCGCAACTGTGTGTGCTGCCGAACTGTACTGAATAGTTTGCAGTCATTGCATATTAATGTAACAGATTTTTTAATGTGAGCACAGAAATAATAAACCAGAGTTGCAGACAGACAATCACAAAAGTGCATTTAAAAACTAAACAAATCTCTTATTAATTTGTGTGAACTGCACCCTTTTTGTATACAGCACATCTTTATAATAAAAGAACATTTTTAACTATTTGGCACAAGTCCATTGTGTAGCTACCATAAAAGCATGTTTGCTGAGAAGCTCATAGCACCCATCCCAGTGGGAGTGAACACAAGGTCAGAGCTTTTGGCTGGAGTTCAGCTCTTGTATTGAGGGACGGTTTATTTGCTCAGGCTGAGCAGGTGAAGCAGCCCACCAGTGGGTTATTTATTACAGTTTCTCTGTGCTGAGATTTACAGATTTAAAAGCTACACCCTGAGAGTTGGTGTAGTAACAGAAGCCTTGGACCAATATCTTAAAATGATTTAGGAAAAAATCTCTTAGTTACAAGTATGCTTGTCACTGATTTAACGCTATGCCACTGCTGCATCTACAAGACAATATCAATGAGATCGTTTATTGTGCTTTTCAAACATTAAGCCTCATATTGATTTTACAGCAGGAGTCACGGCGCAGGACGATGATGTGGTCACAGCGACGGTGCCACCTGTGGCAGCAGAGTCATTTGTACGAGGAGACAGGATTCCACAGGCAACAACTGAAGCTCCTGGTAAGAAACACTGAATAGCACTACCAGTCATTTATAGAAATATGTTGTCGGTTTACTCTTTAGATTGATTTATCAGCAGGAAGGAAAGGCTCACTGATGAGAAAAACAAACAACCAATTTCCCTCACATCCTGAGGAACAAAATAAGTCAATAACAACACCATGTTTAACAATTAATCTATGTGTGTGCTGTAAAATGTACTTGTTGTTGCGACTGAGTTAACTTAACTAACAGAATTAATGAATTAAAACCTCAGAACCTTTCTCTGTAAACGCAGCTGAGCTCAACCATGTGTCCATTTCAATATGCTTACCAACACTACAACTCATGCTTTGATGCCACCATAAAATTTAATAAATGAACATTTGAAAGATTGCATTAAAAGCAAAAACAGGCCAGAGCAACAGTAACTTGATTAAATAGAGGAAGAATTTCTACTTACTGTACATGCCCTAGATAAGCAGTATTAATGTACTGCATAGGCCTAATCAATTCAAATTCATTAACATGTAGTCCAGATCAACATTTAAAGGAGACATATCATGCTCATTTTCAGGTTCATCCTTGTATTTTGGGTCTCTACTAGAACAAGTTTACATTCTTTAATGTTAAAAAAATATAGATTTTTTCCTCATACAGTCTGTCTGAATATAGCTGTATTCACCCTCTGTCTGAAACGCTACGTTTTAGAGCCTGTCTCTTTAAGACCCCCTCTTAAAAAAGACCAGTCTGCTCTGATTGGCATGCAAGAAAAATATGGTTCACCTTTGCGAAGGTAGTTCTCAAGCCAAATGGGAGTTTTTCATAATATGTCCCCCTTAAAGCGTAACCAAGGCCCTGGGTTGCATGAGTTGTTGGTGCTTATCGGCTTATTGTAGCTCACTTTTCAGAATCAGCCATATAATAACCTCTGCCATTCAATGTGTCTGAAAGCCAATGTGCATTGTTTTCATATCTAACAAAGCTGCAGAGCCAGAGGATCCACAAATCTTGGTTCTCCCGAGTCCGGGACCTCTAGAACCGACTGAACAGACTACAGCAGCAGAAGAAGCAACGACACCGACAGCTACAGAAGAGGCAGCTGATGTGGTAACTGGAATCACAGTTGAGGTACAAACTGTAGCCATAATCGCGCAACCAGAGACGCCAGCACCTATGCCTCCCAGGGGCGACGGCCCCAACAACATTCCACGGGTAAGATAAAGAAGTCCCTTCAGATCACTCTGTCTATCGTACAGAAATTTAGATACAAGGTTTCTGGTTTGGTCTGGCTGTATCTGTAGGGTCACATTGAGAGAAACACGCTATCTGATTGTAAATGTCACAAAAAAAAAATATGATTACCATCTGCATTAAAGTCATTAGTTATTTTAAATACAGAGCACAGAACAACTAATACCAGTTATATCATAGCGTGACTTCTTTGGCATGTTGGGGCACCTTTTTTTGCAAAATGTTTCAACTGACAACGAGCCATGACGCTATTTGCAAATGGTTGTTCTCCAACCATAGAAGGAAGTGTGGTAGTAGTTTTTGCATAACAAAATAAGGATATATTTTCATAATGAGAAGTGCGTCTCCGTGGGCCACATCTGTTGGGTCTTGTCTACAAATCTGAAGTATATGAATGACTGATCTCAGTCCCATAACCAGTGGGACTCTTATTTTCTTTAGCTTTTCTGAGATGGACAAATAAGTTTGTTATATACAGTATGCCATGCTGTAGGTGCACATAGGGCTGTCGCAGTGAAGGAATTTCCCCCGCAGTGATAATGATGCGATATGCTGTATTATCGCAATTTCTTCTGGGGAAATTACTTAATGTATCCTGATTTTAGTGCTGTATAAATAAGCTTTATTGTCAGGCTATGATTAGGTTTACTGTTGCTTTTTAAATGACAAAGATGACAGTTTTAAAACTAAATACTTCTTTATTGTTAGATGCAAAACAAAGAAGGTCATTGAGGCGCAGGGTTTTCTTCAGCTGAGGCGCTTTGGTTGCGTCTGGTTGCTATGATACGGAAAATAAAAATGTTAGCACAAGGTACTTGCTCTGGATGAAGGCAGGTAGGAAGACAGGATGGACCCGCCGGTCTATATTCATTTTTCCTCCATTGTTGTTGTTGTTGTTGTTCACCACTTGTAGCCTACATGTAGGATGTGACGGTTGGTCTTTGCGGAGTTTTACCCAAAGTTGAAAATTTTTTCAACTCTCGGGGACCAGAAAAAAAACCCAAAAATGCAGCGCTCAGGGCAGAATATATATATATATATATATATATATATATATATATATATATATGCTGCCATTTGTAGCAAAGTGTAAAATGCGGCACTCCCATTGCAAAGAATTCAAAAAAGAAAAAAGCGAACATAGTGGTTGTGGCGGTTGCTTGACATCTCCTGCGGTTGGCTTGTCGCGGTATTGCAATATTGAGTTATTATGACAGCCCTAGGTGCACATTTGGATTTCCTCTTAGATTGTTTTAAATAGAATCAGAACAGAAAATAAAAGAATATGCTTATAATAGAGGGAGCAATTCAGAGGCATTCAGTTGTAAGTGTTCACCATACTGTGCACTGTAATATCTTAAAAGGCATTGGCCACAAACCTAATAATTCTGTACAATTTGGCTGATAACATAGAGCAGTCATGAGTGGAAAGGTAAGAAGGGAAAGTCATGGGATGATTAAGGAGTTTTGGTTTCTTTCTGCAGCTGGTGCCACAGGATGATGTCGTCTGTGTCAGCAAAGAGGCGGTCCAGGACAAAAACGCAGTCAATCTCAAACTCAAGGCCTCCTCCAACTGTGTAAGTTCAGAAAACACCTCCTTCTGTCTGTTTGTCTATCTACTTATATGTGCTATAGAAAAACAGTCTGTCTGTGTGGCAGAACAGAAATCAAAAAAAAAAAGAGTGCAAGGGTGCAAAATATTCATGCACATACACAAAGCTACAAACTGTACTAGAAAGGAAAATAGTCTCTAGCTTGGTTTTGATGCCATTCCCAGTTGGCTATCAGCTCGCTAAACATAAGCGCAGCAGGAAAATCTTCCTTATTTAAGAGGGAGCGACTGTTGATTCTCCAATGCCCATAAATCAGTGAAGCTAGAGAAAAACTGTGTCCATCATTCTTAATGTCTTCTTCTTATGTGGGGAGGAAAGAGAAAAAGAGATTTCTGTTGTAAGCCAGGGCATGGATTGAGGCATGAGGGCAGAGGGAGGGTGAGCGCAATAGGTGGGCTCACTGCTGCTGTATAATATGTGATGTATAGAGGCCTGAAGCCACCGTGTGGGTGGTTTTGTGTTTAGAAACACACATTTTTCAGTGTCTCAGGATAGCAGCTTTGAGCTCTGCAGGAACCAGAGCGCATATGTGGAGGTCTGAACCCAATAGATGAGATTTCAGCTCATATAGCCCGAGCAGTAAATGCATTATTTAACATTTAAACAATGCATAAACAGCTGTAAGCAGCACAATATACAACAGGGGGTCCTTGTGTACTCAGACAAAGAGATCAACCATATTTCATTGTTCGTTTTGCCTTATTAGCTTATTTTAACCCAATATTTAGCCTTTAGGACTAAACAGAACTAAAGTGAACTTTGTTTCAAACCTGCTTGTTTATCATTTTAATCTCATTTGGTTCAACCTACAATCCTATATGCTTGTAAACTATACAAATATTCCTTAAATACATTATGGATTAAGTTCAGTAATGGCATTTGGTATTCTTGATCTGAGATACTAAGTGAAAGGATGATGTAGTTGTGGTGATATCTCACACACAGCCAAGTAATGGGGAGGCTCATCTAGTGTCTCAATGTATGCAATTTTGATGCCATAGCTCAATGTTGAGACAAATGTCGTAAAAAGGTTACTAGATTAATTTATTTGTCATTTTACAACACAGGGTTGCACAATAAAACATAAGTTGTAGCCGCTTCATGCTACACACATACCTGTATAGAATATGCGTATATACTAGGGCTGTGTGTTGTCAAGAATCTGGCGATACGATCTGTATCATGGCACAGGGGTAACGATTAAATATATTGCGATGTATTGCAATACTGTAAGCCATGCGATATATTGCAATTTTGAAAATCAAATTTTAGGAAAAAAAGTCATAGGATAAAGAACACATCAGAAATACACTATTTTAGAAAAGTCAAAAATAACATATTTGTACTGCATGCAAAAAATTGCATGTTTTTTTCCCCAAACTGCATGTGCTTATCATTCCTTGCAAAAAATTTGCGTAATTTGTAGCGTTATTTATTTCCTATAACGGGAGACTTTGACCAATCACAGGTCATTTCAGAGAGAGAGCATTCCTATTGGCTGTGCTCCGGTCATGTGACCGGAACTTGGCATTCCTTCAACAGATTTCACAATGGCTGCTGCGTCACAAACTTTATCATTTTACAGCTACACCGTACACTACAAGACGATTCTGAAAACCTTTGAGGCGAGAAATAGGCATTAACGTAACATAATATTGATTCATATTTGATCAGCCATGCCTAGTTTGACCGTTTGATCAGAAATACAGCCATTTCTCAGCTTTCTTTACACAGAGATCAAATAAAGAGCTCTTTAAGAGCAAGATTTCCAGATAGAGGTCACTGTGTCCTACCCATAGCTATACATCTAGCCATCTGTGCACTCCTGAACTGGGATCAAGGGCTCCTACAGTGTGGCAGATTCTGATGTTTGGATCAGATTACATCGGGGAAAAGGTTGTGCACAGAGTTGTGATAGCACTTATCGGATTAAAGACAAAGAAACAGAGGAAGAGGGATTAGAGGTGGAGTGGAAGAGTCAAGGCGATATTGAAGGCAGGTCTTGAGATTTTATAGAGAGCTAATCATTTGGGAATTTAGAATTTGTTCAATTAAACCATTCATATGTTGAAATGAATCATGTTTCAATACTGACTATCTTTTATTTTGATCTCATTGCAGAAAGACACCAAGGTGAAGATTGAAAGTGTTCTGCAGGAGCTGTGTGGTGAAGACTGTAAGCTAGATATCTACCAAGAGGACAACACAGCCGAAATTATTGTATCTGGAAAATATGTTGAAGGTCAGTAACGCTCTTGTGGTAATTATGATTTTTAATTAAGATGAACACAGCACATTGTTACACCTCATAAGATGACATTCAGTGTTTTAAGCATCCAATGAGTAGCCATTATGAAGATGCTTTGTAAGTTTTCTAAGTAGCAATAAATACAAAAAATTATAATAAAAAATTTAAATATCGGCTACCTTGCTCCAAACTTTAAAAACTCAAATTTACGTTACTGGCAGTTATGATGGATTATGTTTTTCATCACTATATGGTACTGTTTAGTTAGCCTCTCTACTTCCACTTCTCTAAAAATGTCAAAACATATAAAATGTCACAGGAAAAACACAAACAAAAACTTTTTTTTAATTTGCAGATGATGTTGCAGGCATGGCTGACAAGTTCAACAATGACAACATCAAAGATAAGGTACAGTACCACATATATTGTATTATAGAAATACTCTACACATGTATATGTATCTTGTCCTTCTAATAGTATTATGTATTATAGTAGTTATATGATACTATCAGGCGGCAAACTCCGGTTCTGAAAAGTGAAGCCAATGCTGAAGTGCCTTAAACTTGCATTCTTTCTAATAGCCAGCAGGGGGCGACTCCTCTGGTTGCAAAAAGAAGTCGGATTCTATAGAAGTCTATGAGAAAATGAGCCTACTTCTCACTTGATATATTAGCTCAATAAACATTGTAAACATGAGTTTATGGTCTCAATCTTCAATCCAACATGATGTTCATTTAGTAAATTATGGTCCCATTTAGAGTAAAATAGACAATAAAGCAGGGTCTGTTTTAGGGCGTGGTCACCTTGTGATTGACAGGTCAGTACCACGGCGTTGTCCGGTCTAGGTGTTGTCAGTGTTTTCGTCTTAGAACTTTAACCCTTTCACAGTGTGTTTTCAGTTCATGAAAGTTAATTACAACCTTTTTGGTCGACTAAAAATGTCTTATTCAGCGTTTGGTTGTACTTAGCTCCACCCTTTTGTGTCACTTCTGGTTCCAAAAAAACAATATGGCGACGGCAAAAATGCCAAAATTCTTATATACAGTCTATAGGTATTAAAAATATTATAAATTATTCTGTTCAGTTGGGAACTGAAGAGTCATAATTAGGTGTGTGACTGTGATTCTCCTCCAAATGCATTATGGTTAAATATCTTTTCTTTGGACATGGCCAAGGCATGGACCAAGCTCGTACTCAATGTCAAATGTCTAGTCAACATCATACAATGCACTATGAAGGGCCTGTAAAATATACATCCAACAGTAGAAAGCTACATCCTCTAGACTCAGCCACCATAAATTTGCTGGTTGACTCATAATCAAACTAGACGGGGGAATATACTCGGGAGAAGAAAAATACTGCCTGAGTGTGTAGACGTTTCCAAAGGCTTCAAGCTGCCAGGCTGTCAGTTTGTGTGACAAACAAAAAGCCCACAAACAATCCACTTGTCAGCTGCAAAACATTCTTTCTACTACCTAGGGAACAATCTGGGGTTATGGGTGTGCCTGTCACACCCCTCTGTCTCTCTGCATTCAACATACACCACATGTCCCTCTTTATTCCACCTTATACTGAATAATCTTATTGGTAATTTACCAGTGTTTCAGCCAAACAGTCGCTCTTCATTATGCTGTCTGCTCCCTGGCATCTTTTTGTTTTGAAACTCCCTTCTAGCCGGAGGAAATCCTGCCAATTCTGTAGGTACATTTCCATAAACAAAGGCGTTGGGTGGGGTTGTTTCTTTTCTAACTTTCAGTCACAACAGACAACAGTAACCGGATAATGAAGATCTCCTTACACACTATGTATATCTCAACATATGCATTGTATCTCATGTTTTTATCTCATGTGTGTCAGATTCAGTCTGTTTGTGTGGTTTGCTAGAGGAACTATAATTTTGACACACAATGTGAACACTTGACTCATGTTATGTTGTTCTCATCTTTGTTATCAGACTGATGTGAAGGAGGCTGTTCCTCGTTGGGGGAAGAACTCTAAGTTGGTACTGGTTTCCTTGCTGCTGACTGGCCTGTTGCTGGCTGCGTTGCTGGTTGCTGGTTATTACCTCAAGACCCACCGTAAGAACTCCAAAGGAGTCAGACTGGTGAGTTGATTAGAAGAGGAGTGTCACACTGTTAACACCAACTTTTGTTCTACCCTTTAATGCCTTCAGTTCTTAAAGTGTCAGTAAAGGTCTTCGCACACCAAGTCCGTATTTTTCGTATGCGTTTTTTTAAATCTGTCAACCGATAAAAAACGTTACGCGCAGAAACCTTGCACAGTGAGTCCGATGCATTTTATTTTTCTATTCGTTGCGAAAATTCGCAGTACAAGACGAAACTGAATTAATTACGTGGGTGCAATGGATAGTGCTAGTCCCAAACGGGCTAATCAATTAATGATATTAGTAAGAAGCTATCGTTTAGATGCCTGAGCGCAATAACTACCGTCTAATCTTTCGTACATTCCTTGTTTTGCGACCATCCTCAATGTCAATCTGTTCTGCAATCACCTACCAAAATCTATCTTTAAATTTTTGTTTTCTTTTTAAACGAGCGACAATTTTGGACAAAGCAAATTGTCGCAAAAGAATTTCTGACTTGATGCCTTTAAGAAAAGCATCATGGGCTAGCAATAAAGCAACCACCTTCTCTGACCTAAGCGAAGAAAATTTAGCCCCATGTATAAGATCCAGTTCACTGAGGAAATTGTACCCGCTGAATGTTTATTTGAAAAAAGACACATACGGATTTGAGGTCAAACGTATGGTTATCCTCCGGTCAATTGCTCACTCAAGATAGGACATGCTGGATTCGCGTGTCCCTTAACTCAAAGCAGCATTCAGTGCTTTCTGCTTTTTCTACTTCAATCCCCTGCCAGGGGGCTACAGATGGTTTTGGTTGGGGTTTTTTTTCTCTCTCGAGCTCATGACATCATTTTTCAAAACGTTTACATATGGGGGCACACCCATATGATGGTTTGGATGGAATAGATTGCTGAGTTGCCTTTGTTTGTTGTCTTATTTATTTAATAAGTGTCTGTCACAGGCATCAAATATCATCCTCAAAGTTCTTGCCTTCAGACAAAGCACCTCACCAAACTTAAACAAAGTCATTTACAAAGGGTTCATATTTTTTAGCTAGAAGCAAAGTAAAACAACAAGCATGTATGCATATCGTTAACCTCCCAACAGTCAAACAATTACCAGAACCCTTCTGGGTGCGCACAGCTGAAACCCATAAACCTCACGAACAAAGAATGCATTTGTTTACTTTTCAAACAACGCCCACAAAAACAAATCAATTCTCAACCACACACTTTTGTTGCTTGTTTGTCATATTTGAACAGTCAAATGAAACTTGTTGGTGTTAAATGTTCATCTTAAACCTGTATGAGCTCTGATGTTAAGTGTTGTCTGTTTGTTTCTCCTTAGGCCGAATCTTTCCAAGTGGATGAGGAGTACCAGGCCAACACCCTGGTGTCTGTGGCCCCCCTGCCCCAGGATCCACTCGACAAGCCGACCGGCAACGGCGAGTCTCCACCGGAAAATGGGACCAACCCCGCCCCCACTACCAACGGACACTCTGCCACCCAGACCCCAGTGGCTGACACGGAGATGTGAATCATGACACCCCTGACCTCCTGTTCTACCCATCACCCACTGGGACACACTACACACAAACCCCCTCTGCTGCCTCAGAGACTGTCCACACACTGAGACAAATTCAATCAAATACATTCACCTCCCCTCTTCCTCTACTGCACCTCTCGGGACGATGATGATGACGACAACAACAACGACGCCTCCCACGATGACGATAATGACAATGCCTGTAATGTGAAAAGTTTGGGAACACTGGCCTTTGCCGGTGTCAAGAGGAGCCTACATACGCTGTGTTTGGGACTGAGACTGCTCAGCAGGGCGCTGACTGGGATGCCCTGACTTCAGTCTAGTTGAAACAATCATTGTAGAATCCCCAAATAATGCCAAATCTGTGCTGAAGAAGCAGCCATTGCTCTATTATTTCAATCCACGATTGTGGTGCATTGAAACCAACGAAGCCAGGCAGTTGAAAGGGGACCAGTTTTGTACTGTTTTAAAAAGGACTGACGCTCACTCGATTGTTTTTTTTTTCTCTTTCTATTTGATTCAGGAAATGTTTGTTTTCGTAGCCTCTCTTTTTGCCTTAACCTTGTTAAGACTGTAATACAAAAACTGCCAGGTATTTGCAAAGAAAGTGCTTGTTACTGTTGTTAACCAATCGACATAGTATTAGCAATGTACAAAATAGATAAGATAACAAGCAGCAAACGTTATTTGGTTTTACTGATGAATGAGATAATGGTACCAAGCTATTCATAACATGGAAATGTCAGCTGAAAACTATCAGTATTTGCCTCGGTGCTTTCGACTGATGAGCATAATGAACAACTGAACCTTGACAACTACTGACCTTTGGTCAAAGTTTAATTGGGATAAGTTGCAAAGAACATTTCTATTTTTGTGATAGCGTGGTGATGTTCATGATGACATTAGTGTACAGTTTTTGTTGTTGTTGTTTTTTTTTTAACAAATGCAAACTTCTACTTCTCTCACTGCTGTCTCTGGGAATGGTGAAGAGCAGCAGCGTTTTTAAATTCAGAGAAAAAGGAAAAACACCAAGTTGCCGAGCTGGTAAACAAAATCACGGCCGTGACATTTCTACACAACATAAATCAGGTTCAGCATTCCCAAGACCGCCTTTATCTCCTTGTTGATATAAAACATGTTGTTTTTTACATCAGTGGTACATATTTTTTTAGCTTCTCTTTTGAACATCTGGCTGCTTTCATAATGTACTGCATGTGTAAATAAGCCTGCTCTCTCTCTGTTAGTAGTACCTGTGCCTGACTCATAAACTGTGATTGTTGACAATATCTTTGTGGGTTGTCTTCAGCTTACTTGATTTATGAACAGAAACATTTAAATACATACATCAAAAATCCTCCACAGCAGGTCCAGTAAGATACTTCTTTCAAGCTATAAAATGCATAGCTGTACTCAGGAATGTACAGCATATACAGTCCTACTGCAAGATCTGTGGTCTCTAGTTACTGTACTTAACATCTGTTGTCCACCATCTAAATATATACTGTAGATGGGAAGTACTGCATACTCATTATCTGAAATGACCAGTGAAATAGCACATGTCTGCGGCTGCTTTAAACTATTCATTTCCCCAAAACAATGGACACAACTCTCTTGGCTCTTGATCCTTGACAATCTAATTACCTAAATTATGATTTATTGCAAGCAAACTATTCTTGATTTAATCTCCACCAAAGGAAAAGACAAAAACACATGAGCTTGTCTCAAAATAGACACTTGAACTTGACACTCGCTCGCAAAATTGAATATACACTCACCGACCACTTTATTAGGTACACTTTGTACCTAATAAAGTGGCCAGTGCTAGTACCGGGTGGTCTTCTGCTGCTGTAGCGCATCTGCTTCAAGGTTCGACGTGTTGTGCGTTCAGAGATGGTATTCTGCATACCTTGGTTGTAACGAGTGGTTATTTGAGTTACTGTTGCCTTTCTATCATCTCGAACCACTCTGCCCATTCTCCTCTGACCTCTGACATCAACAAGGCATTTTCGTCCACACAACTGCCGCTCACTGGATATTTTCTCTTTTTCGTACCATTCTCTGTAAACCCTAGAGATGGTTGTGCATGAAAATCCCAGTAGAGCAGCAGTCTTTTAAATACTCAGACCAGCCCGTCTGGCACCAACAACCATGCCACGTTCAAAGTCACTTAAATCCCCTTTCTTCCCCATTCTGATGCTCGGTTTGGACTACAGCAAGTCGTCTTCACCACGTCTAGATGCCTAAATGCATTGAGTTGCTGCCATGTGATTGGCTGATTAGCTATTTGTGTTAACAAGCAATTGAACAGGTGTGCCTAATAAAGTGGCCGGTGAGTGTAAATGACTCATGGTATATGAAGCAACCATCAAAGACGATTTAAAGGAATAATAGAATTTAACACTGACACAATAAAACTATTTCTTCTATGATTACAAAGTTAGATTAGCTGCAACAATTAATCGATGAGTTATCAACTATTAGATTAATTGCCAACTATTTTGATAATTGATTAATTGGTTTGAGTATTTTGTTAAGAAAATAAAGTCAGAAATTCTCTGATTCCAGCTTCTTAAATGTGAATATTTTCTGGTTTCTTTACTCCTCTATGACAGTAAACTAGATATCCTTGAGTTGTGGAAAAACAAGACATTTGAGGACGTTGTCTTGGGCTTTGGGAAACACTGATCGACACTTTCACCATTTTCTGACATTTCATATACCAAACAACTAATGAATTAATCAGAAAATAATCAACAGATTAATCGACAATGAACATATTTGTTGAAGCCCTAGTTTTCAGTCATAGGCTGTGTCCAAAATCATTCATTCATTCACTACTCCCTACTCACTATCTAGGGAGTTCTATGTAGAGGACTATATAGACGACAGCATGAGTTCGTTTGCAAAATAAAAATCTTTTGGAAACAACTCCGGTCACTTTCTCGGCACCGTTAATTAAGTCATTGCTGTCGCACAATTAAAACGTGCCAGATCAACGCTGGCTGTTGGACCATCCATCATAAATACCGATATGCAAACTGAGCACATTTTCCCAAATTAATAAATACAAAGTACTTAGTGGCCGTTTGTGTTATGATGCTCTGCTCTGCTCTGCTCACATTAAACATATTATTTTCGTGCTACAACTCATGGATTTGTCTCAATCGCGCTGATCTCTCTCCTCTCAACCATCTGCCATTTTTCCTTCAGCGCAATTAGGGATGTCAGTTTCAGTTAATTATGCTTTCCATAGCCCGACACCGACTGACCAGTTACTAACTGGTTAATTTTTAAGAAAAGAAAACACAAAATGACATGAAATGCAAGCGGCGCTTTCCTTTTACTCTGGCACTCCATTGACCCAATGAGCGTCACATTTCGAAGCGCTATATCCATCCAATTTTAATGTTTTGTGTTTTAAATGTCTTGCCTTTTATTTAATTTCTGTTGGCTTTGCTGAAGTTTATTCCCACGTTTTGATCAGGTCACGAACATCCGATCGACCGGCCAGTGATCGTTATCAGCTCATATTCATTCTAAATAGTTTGAACGGTGGTCTTTATAAAATCAGAATTGAAACATTGACAGTACTCATTTGTCTGCTTTCTCGCCTGCTCTTAAGTTCACTCTGAGAGCGACACAGCTGGACACAGAAATGACCAGTGAAACAGAATAGGTCTCTGGCTGCTTTAAACTATTCACTTCGCTAAAAACATGCAAAAGCAGTAAAGACTCTTGATCCTCAAAAATCTAATTAACTAAATTATGATTTGTTGCAAGAAAAACTAGTCTTGATTTAATCTGACGGTCACTCTCAAAAATGTTATATAAATGACTTATGTTATATGAAGCAAACATCAAAGACGATTTAAAAGAATAATAGAATGTAACACTGGTACAACTAGAACTACCACTGCAGGGTTGTACACCAGTCAAGTTGCAGTTTACATCCATGTCTGTCCAAAATGTCATCACTTCATCATTTTATCCTATTAGTCAGTTATAGTTTTGTGAGGTCATCCTGAGATATCGCGATTACAAGAATGGGTCGAACTGACGGAGGCATAATGAAATTCTCTCTTCTATGATTAGAAGGTCAGATTAGGTATGATTTTCAGTTGTAGTTTCTGGTGAAATGCAAATCAATATTTTGCCTAAGGAAGATCGGATTATAGCCCTGTAGTTTGAATGTTCATCATGAAAATGCAAATCTGGTATTCAAAACATACCATTAGCGACGCGCTTCAGTGAAGTCAGTAAAGTAAAGGGTTGCATGCACAGTAGAGGGAGAACACACTCACAACAAAACCATCTAAAGAGCTCAATGTTCATGCAACATTCTTTTAAACACTTGTGCAAAATTGTACTTCTATTGTCTGAGACATTTATGGAATCGCACTGATACGATCTTATAACGTCAGTGAGAAAAGAAAGTATTTAATACTGATTGGTCACATCTGATCAATACCAGATACATTTAATTAGGCCACCGATCCGGTGAACTGGATCTGAGCATTACTGGACAGTATATACAGTATGTCCAAATAAAAAATCCTGATGATGCCACAATTGTACATGCAAAGTGGCCGAAATATATATATATATAACATTAACATTATAAAATTTTTAGTGTTAATATCTGCTGTCTTTACCATAATCTCGTCTAAATGGATAGGATAGAAGTTTGGGAGTGGCATGAATATTCGCAAACAAATTTAAGGCAATTGATACTTCCCATCAAGTCTTATTTGTGAACATTTGAATGCCCTCGATTTGTATCACCTGTGTAAGACTTCCTGGGTATTTTCATAATAGCATGGGATGCACTATGATTGGGTGCTTGCTGCTCCTTCAGGTGTAGTAAAACCCTAGACAGGACGAGGCACCTCCACAGAAGGGAACCTCAACATCAAGTCAGTATGAAGAAAAGTGCTCTCAGGTTTCTTATTCTCACATGTCTCTTTGCGGTGGCCGTCTGTTGGTGGAATAGGCTTGTCCCCCTTAAAAAGACATGGTCAGATGCCAGAGAATACTGCAGACAGCATCACATTAATCTGTCGTCAATCAGCAACCAGGTAGAAGATGAAAACTTCTTCACAATGGTGGAACCGGAAAACAATGGTTCCGCCTGGATCGGCCTCTTCAAAGACGCTGACGACACGTGGAAGTGGTCGGACGGGAAAAACGCATCATTCTTCAACTGGGCAAGAGTGCAGAACGAAACTGAAGACAAAGGATGTGCGACGCAAAATCGAAGAGGCTGGCGCAAAAGGAACTGCGAGGGCATATTAAACTTCTACTGTTTTGATAGCAGGCTGGTTTTGGTGAAGGAGAACAAGACATGGGAGGAGGCGATGGAGCACTGTCGCAGGCAGCACGACGACCTGGTCAGCCTGCCCTTTAAATCGGCTCTGGTTCACACCCTGCAGACTAGCAAGGACGCCCAGACGGACCACGTGTGGATCAGCCTGCGCTACCTGGCTGACGAGTGGCTGTGGGTGAACGGGTACAACGTGAGGTACCAGGCCTGGAGCCAAGGGGAGACGCCGCAGTGCCCCGCCTGGAGTCACCACTGTGGGTCCCTCTCACTGAAGGGAAAGAACTGGGCCAGCAGGGACTGTACAGACAAACTCAACTTTGTCTGCCATAAGTGAATGTCTTGATAGATGATAGAGAATGTTCTTGCGCTGCTTGAGCTGTTCTTCATATACAGTATACCCATGTCTGAGATCTCTAAAATTGTTGTGATGTGATTTTGATTCAAATGTAACCCCATGTTATGCATGTTTACTGGTGAATTATTTAAGGCAAAAACATCGTTTTTCATGTACTGGTCAATTCAATAAGAATTTGGGCTATTTTGCTTCCATAACGTCTTCTTTCAGACTAGTGGAAAGAAAACATCCAAAATACACTAGACTTTGTTGTATTTGCGTCTGTAAATTTCTCCTAAATTCACCAAAAGTTAGCATTAGATAATGCCTCATTTGCATATTTAAACTTAACATTTAAAAAACTTTTAATACAACAAATAAATGTCTTAATGTGAGTAATCAACTGGGGAAGTTTCATGGTGATATCTATTATTTATTTTTTTTGTGTCCTATTCACCTGTAATGTCTTGCAAAATGTATAGAATTTTACAATCCAGGCTGTTTTCTTAACATGAGTTTTTTTCTCATTCTCTGAGCCAGATATCTCCACTTCAGTAGCACTTACATACAACAAACTTTCCAGTTTTGTTCCCATCAATTTTTTGAAGGTTTTTATAGAGGAGGTTTTTCCTATATTATCCATAGCCTGATTTATAGAACATTTTATTCCTAAAAACATGGTGAAAATTGATTTTTTTTTATGGCTGTTGACTGTATTTTCTGATTTATGGAATGATAAAAAGAGATATCCCTAGTTCCCTCTGTAGAGACCTTTGACTCTAATATGTCAACAAAATGAAACAAGAATTTGGAACCTGGCTTTATCCAATGTTCACATTTCTGTTATGAACATGTATGCAAATTACTACATATTTAAATGCAAATATTTAAATTTTAACATTTCAGAAAAAACTTGCAATACAAAAAATAATTGTCTTAATGTAAGTAATCAACTGGGGAAGTTTTATGGTGATATCTATTAGTTATTAGTTTTTACCCTATGGGTGTCTCCCCTTAACATAAACAATTAAATAGCTTTATTCTGGGTCATTACCTGCTTATCACTCGTTATATCTTTCCAAAGACATATGCAATTAAATATTCATGAAAGCCAAGTTGTGTTTTTACTTTAAGACGTAATGAGTAAAGTAACACTTAGAAACATCTGCTGACTGGTTATTAAATCTGTATCTTAACAACAAAACCATAATGTTGTTGCCATTATTGGCCCAGTGCTAATGCCAGCGAGTGTTTTGGGACAAAAAGGTAATGACCTATGTGCTCCTGATGGCCGTGAAGATCCATTCACACAACACATCATCACAAGGTCACCTGTCCCTCTGGGTGTGTGGATACTCTGGAGAGGGAGTATGTGTATGTGTGTGTATGTGTGTGTGTGTGTGTGTGTGTGTGAGAGTGAGTGTGTGTGTGGCCACAGTAAATTAACCACTGCTGTCTTTTCTAGCTGATGTGACCTTTTTCAACCCTTGTTGTTACTCTCTGACGGCCTATACATGCCTGCAGTAACGGTTCACTTACCAAGCCCACCGGGCTAGAGGTTTCCACTGTCTGTGCGGCCGCTGTAAAGCTGAGTGGGTGCAAAGGTCAGCGCGGTGTGGGCTGATAGCAGCTCGGCAGTGACTCTGAACAAGGCCGCATCACTCCATCAGTGAAGATTATTCCTACAACAACAAACATCCCAACATGTGAAATGTCAGTGCTTTTACACCAACATCAAATCTCTCATTTGTCACACAACCAAGGCTTTTATAGCCTTCGTGTTATACTATTCTTGCATAATTAGTTTTCCATTCCTTTGGCATATATATCATGCTTAAAGGTCCAGTGTGTATGATCTGCCAATATCTAGTGGTGAGGTGAGGAGATTGCCACCAACTGAAGCCTCTCCTGTGTGCCAAGCGTGTTGGAGAAAACATACTTATTAATATTATATTCCATTTCTGCAAATAGATCCCCATAAATGCTACACACCGGTCCTTTAAGGAAACTTCAACATGCAGACAAGAGGAGCCAACGATCTTACCGCAAACTATGATTAATGGCTGGCCCGCTCTACCACCTGAGCTACAACTCCAAAACTGTCACCACATGGAAATGATCAGGTGAATTTTTCACACAATCCCAAGTTTTTAAAAGTGGTAGTACCATTGCAAAGATAAGTCAATGGTACTTGGTGCAATGGTAAAAGCTTTTCCTGAGTAAAAGTACAGAAGTAGGCTATTTTGGGGGCGCCCTCGTGGCTCACATGGTGGAGCGGGCGCCCTATTTTCGAATCTGACCTGTGGCCCTTAACTCTCACTGTCTCTATCAATTAAAAGCAAAAAGACCCAAAAGTATTCTTTAAAAAAAAAAAGTCAGCTATTTTCAGCAAAATGTACTCAGGTCTTCAAAGTAAAAATACTCATTATCCAGCATGGCGCCTTTAAGATTGATAAATTACCTTACAATAGCATAAAGGCTACGCTATATTATTGTATTATTATTACAGACTCAAACATTTTAGTCAGAGTGGAGTTAACTTATTTATATATAGTGGATCATTTAACTTACAACAATACACTTTTTATAAGCTGGTCATATATGAACCTGAATCAGCAAACCACTAACTAAAGCTGTCAAATAATGCAGTTGATTAAAAAGTGCCACATTTCCTGAGTACAAAGTACAACTTTTTTTGAGTAAATAAAGTTGCATCAAATGGAAATATTCACAAATAGTAGCCTACAAGTATCTACAAATATACAAATGACTTTCCACTGCAGCATATATGTGCACTGATGCAAGAGGAAAACTAATAGTTTTAACTATTTATGATATCAATATTTCTCAAATATGTGTTTTTATTTATAAGATACTTTCTGGTGGGAATATTCCTGAGCAGTTCAAAGACCTATTTTAAAACAAATTCTCAGGTCCATTCTTACTCAACCCGTCAATCTCTAGATCTTCATCCTCCTGAATGTCTCACTAGTAGAGGTCAGTTTTCAATAAGATTTAGAGGAACCAAATTATGGAGTAGCTATTCACATCTATCAATAAACTGTTCATCTGTCAAATGTTTCAAAAGTCGCTTAAAGGGTCATTTAATTGCTGTTTTGTAATGGCTTTTCCCCATGTTGTCCATGTATCTGTTTTTATCTTTTTTATTTTTTCCCACTCACAGTGTTGTTTGGTTACGATTGCCCAGAAGTCTTTATAGATATTTAAATCAATATCCTCCTCACAAACACTAACCATACACTTACACACAATACACACTCTTTTTTTTATATATTTACTGTATTGTTATTGTTGTTATTATATATATCTTGTCCTAATTGTTTTGTCATCACTATAATGTAGTCATATTATTTCTTTATATTAATCTTGTCTCTAGGTGGAGGTTTCAGCTAAGCCCAGTGGGTTTTTTTCCTCTTCCTGCACTGTATATTATTCTTCTTTGTTTTGTTTTTGTTGTTGTATAGTCTTAAATTGTGCAAAATAAATAAACAATAAACAAACTAATAGTCACTGACACTTTGACTGCATGGAAAAACAACCTGTGGAGAATCTGATTTCGGTAAAGAAGCAAACCTTGGATCTATGTGCTAATTGTCTTTAGCAAAGCACCAATAAATAGTACATACTGTGTCTCCATCTACTGGGAGTCCTTCGTCATTGCATCTATGAGGATGCTGTTAAACATTTCCCATCAGTCCCATTGAGAGGCTTATATGTTGAATACTGGTGTTGTTTTACGACACAGAAAGTGACAGTTTGCTTCATGTTTACGTGGTTTTCGTCTCAGGAACATTGTTGCTAGGCGACTTAACTGACGTTATCTTGTCCTCATTTCAAAAACTGTTAAAGTTGTAACGTTATGTGAGCTAAACTACTTTCAGAGTTGTGTTTTAAACGTGACAGGTCCACGTTTCACCTGTTTAAACATACCTGTACTTACTTGAAAGGCTGAGACAGTTTGCGTGTCAAGAGGACGGACACAGCAGGACAAATGCCGTAAGTGAGCCAGGCGTCTCTCTGGTGATGGCCAGCCAGAACATGAGTGACGTAACGTACCAATTACCGTAAGAGACAGTAAAGTGAGTCACGTCACTTACCGTAAACCACACTCAAGTGGAGCAGTGAGGCAAGACTATGGTGGTAAAGTGAAATTAGTCCATTTATTGCGTTTTCTTGGCTTTTTTTTTTTTTTTTTTGCCCATACCAAGAATGAAAATTAGATATGGAGTCAAAAGGAAATAGAGAAATAAAAATAGCACTATGTAGCCCAATACATTCTGTGTGCCTTTTGTCCTTATAGGCCTATATTTCTTCTCAGAAGTTCAGAAGTATAAGCTAGTTTCTTGAGTCAGAAAATAAGTTAAAGGTCCCATATCATGCTCATTTTCAGGTTCATGCTTGTATTTTGTGTTTCTACTAGAACATGTTTACAGGCTGTAATGTTAAAAAAACCCTATATTTTCCTCATACTGTCGACCTGAATATACCTTATTTACCCTCTGTCTGAAACGCTCCGTTTTAGCGCATTTTGACGGAATTGCAACAGAATTGCATTGCTAGGCAACAGCTTGGGTCCATGTGTACTTCCTGTCAGCTGATGACATTCACATACACTGCAACAGGAAATAAACTGGGACACATTTAGAATGTTTACGTTTAAATCTGTGTAAATGGTCTAAATATTGTATATTCATGACATCACGAATGGGCAGAAATCCTGACAGCTTGTTTCAAATGCAGAGTTCCTGAGTACGGGCTGTGTGTATTTCCCTGTGGATTGAGTGTTTCAATACTTTCACAGTATTTATATAGGACTTAAGCCTACTTTGTAATAAAAAAACATGAAAGTCTCACTTTTTTATAATATGGGAACTTTAAAGACAATAATTAGCTGGTTCTTGTCCTGGTCTTGGTCATAGTCATAGTCAAATGTGACATAATTTTTAAGTCACTGTAAAAAAAGAAAAATTTAAATAATAATAATTAATTTGACAGGGAAAATACATGTAGGCCTTGTTACACTTAATTAAAGTGCAACCGATGCAGTGTATAGAGGACTTCTAGCCGCAGCTAATTTGCAGACTTTTTCCCTGGTTCGGCTTTAAAAAGAAAAAATGCATACTACAACATCATACATAAAAATCACATAATACAACATCGTACTATATTACAATTAATTTGCATATGTATGTTCTCAATCAGTAATCAGTGATCACAGGTTTGGTTTAGTGTCAGCCAGTGTTTCACTTTTTCATTAAACATTTTCAGGTCAGATTGTATTTTTATTTCCGTTGGTAGGGCGTTCCAAAAATGTATTCCGTTTACTGAAACAGATGACTGACCGAAGGTTGTTTTGCGCTGTTCCACTCTGCTACCATTTGTTGATCTCCTAGTGGCTATTCTATTGGTATTCATTTTTGTGACATATGGACAAAGAACAGCTAGGGCATTGAGTATCTATAACCCACATTACTGTAACAGAAAATTGCCACAAAATGACATCCATGCCAAACATCAAACCTTGCAACAATGAAAGAACCTACTGTAGTAACCTGCAGTATAAAAACAACTAATTGTACCTCCTCACATTACATAACATAACACCATGTCATAGATATTTATGGAATATGTAGGCCTATGTCTAACAGATTTTGATAATTGAATTGATCATTTTGCATGTAATGGCACAAACAATGAAAGAATGTTTATATGTTGTGAAGAGGATGACAATTTCACTCATCAGTTTTGATCAGCAAGACATTCGCAAAGTGGTTATTGTGCAAATTGTTGACAATTGTCCTGACTCTTTTGCACACATGTGCCAAAACTAGTGCAATTTGCTTTAATGAATGAGAAATTGTAATCTGTTGTGAACAACAAACTATATGTTCAGAGATTTGAGCTCATTGTTTTGAAAAAAAAAATCATTCTCATTCGAGAATTGAGCCAAAACAAATGAGAAAAACCGTCAAATCTATAGGCTACTGCATGTCTGTCTATAATGTCAATTCAGTGACATTATCTTACCCAGTTAAGAATAGCTTATGGTGATGCAAAAGGTCATTCAAAAAGCAAAAAGCCACTATACACTCACTCTTCTAAGCCATTTATGAGTGTTACACTGCCATCTGCTGCAACAATAACAGCATTACAATTTAGGGGATGTTTTTTTTGTCATGTCACCTCACAAATTGCTGCTGCACTTGGATTACAACATATTGTTTACAAAGAACAGCAGATGTGATGAAGATACTAGACACATAGGGCCATAAAAGTTCATATTTTAGGATATTTTGTGGATATTATGACACCAAAAAGTCACCAGAGGCTAGAGCAGGAGGTCAGAATTATTTTAAGTATTGACAACAGCACACATACGTATATGCCTATGAAGGACAGTGGTTCCCAACCTTTTTTTACCTTTGACCCATTTAAAATGAACCCACATGGGTTGTGAGCAGTTCAGCCAGAGATGATGTTGTGTTTGTCTTATTTAAAAGATTTTGTAAAAGCATGTAAAGGTGAAAGTATTAAAAAAATACAAACATAGAAAAGTAAACAAAAATAATCAGTATCAGATTTTTTTGATTTCTTATTATTATTCCACCTCAGTGAGTCTGCGGTTCCTCCTCTCTAAATCCCTATAATATGCTATAATATCCCTTTATGTAGGGTTTCCTATATATATAGACAGGCTGAGGGTATGTATGGACTTCCTGTGTCCTTCTAAATAAGAATATTTAATTTTGTCATACTGTTATTGACAAAGGATTAAAAATAGGGCTTGTCTTATTTAATGGATTTGTAAAAGCATGTAAAGGTGAAAGTATTAAAAAAAAATACAAACATTACAGAAAAGTAAACAAAAATAATGCATTTTCTGTATCAGATTTTTTTTTAATTTCTTATTATTAATCCCCCAGGTTCCACCTCAGTGAGTCTGCGGCTCCTCCTCTCTAAATCCCTATAATATGCTATAGACATGTATGCCTATAAAGGACAACCTTTTTGACCTTTGACCCATTTAAAAAATAAAGCCCCACATGGGTTGTGAGCAGTTCAGCCAAAGGTGATGTTGCGTTTGTCTTATTTAAAGGATTTGTAAAAGCATGTAAAGGTGAAAGTATTAAAAAAAATAATAATACAAACATTATAGAAAAGTAAACAGAAATAATGCATTTTCTGTATCAGATTTTTTTTAGTTTCTTATTATTATTCCACCTCAGTGAGTCTGCAGTTCCTCCTCTCTAAATCCCTATAATATGCTGTAATATCCCTTTATGTAGGGGTTATCCTATATATAGACAGGCTGGGGATATGTATGAACTTCCTGTGTCCTTCTAAATAAGAATATTTCATTTTGTCATATACTGTTATTGACAAAGTATTAAAAATAGGGCTTGTCTCATTTAATGGATTTGTAAAAGCAAGTAAAGGTGAAAGTATTATAAAAAAAAAAAAAAAAAAAAAAAACATTATAGAAAAGTAAACAGAAATAACGATTTTCTATATCAGATTTTTTTTTAAATTTCCTATTATTATTAACCCCCCAGGTTCCACCTCAGTGAGTCTGCGGTTCCTCCTCTCTAAATCCCTATAATGTGCTATAATATCCTATAACAGGCTGGGTTATGTATGTGTGGACTTCCTGTGTCCTTTTAAATAGGAATATTCCATTTTGTCCTACTGTTATTGACAAAGGTACGACATCTGGTAAGCTGCGTCAAAATGAGGTAGTTTACGGTAAAAACGTCGCCCATTATTACTGCCCATGTGATTTCACCGATGTTTGTAAACATGCGTCAGCCACATGTGATTCTGGCTGATGAGGAAACACCGTCCGGCCAACCAGCGGCCAGGGGAGTGTCGGGGGCGGGTCTGCCGTGTTGCGCTAGATGGAAAACCATCGTTAGAGAGGGATACACAGAGATAAACGTGCTCCACAGATTCATAATAGCGAGAAATAACGAGAACCCGGTGTACTGACTGAGGAAGAGGAGGAGGAGGACCGAGGTCTGAGCGGTGCCAGCCGGGAAATGGATGAGGAAAAACATGCTTGGGGATAAAAACACGTAAGTTATTTATGTTACTATATAGGGCGAAAGCGACATAATGCTGCGTATGTAGCGTAGAGAATACCACTATGTAATTCATAACCACTCTGAGGAGGTGATAATAATAAAAAGCCCCAGAGGTGCTGTTGTTGTAGAAGTGTATAAAGACTAAAAGAAAGAAAGGAGATACAAGTATTTAGAAGCAAACTGGTGAAAAAGGTTATAAACACTTTTTTTTTGAATCACCAGTGTTTTCATCATCGACGTGACAACAGGTAAATTAAACTGCGTCAGCCACCACATGAGAAATCCAGTGGGAATTTCCGCTGCGATGGTTGAAACACGCTGCGGCGGCGTGATGAGCGAGCAGGAGTTGTTGTTGTGCTTAAAAGCTGTGAAACTTGCCCGGTTTTTTAAAAAATGATAAGATGTAAACAAAGCGTGGAATCGACGCTGGATGGATGTGCGTGTGAAGAAGAAGAAGAGCTCGGAATAGGATGCTGCGCAAGAGATGGACAGTGCGTAATCCTGTTGTGGAGAGGAGGAGGAGGAGGACGGTGTTACGCAGTTCCTATTGGCACGGTCATTTAACACCTCATGGCTCTATTTGTTCTACTAGTGTTACATCAGAAATAACTCACACTTTCTTTCTTCTTTTTTTGATATATATATATATATATATATATATATATATATATAAAGAAAGCAGGTTGAAGAGACTTTTCCAAAAGCATGGTCAATCGTTGACGCACGGTTGTTTCTATTGTTTGCGTAATAATATCGGAGCGAAACTTAAAGGGAGAGCAACACAATGGTGACGCAGCTTGTTTTATCTTTTCAAACAACAATTTTGCTGCGTCACGGAGATCCCAGGAGCTCCTTAATAGTAATCTGGCTTTTTTAGTGCGCACTTGATATGATGAAAACAAGCTCTATTTCCCAAACATAGAGGGTGCTGTTGAGTAACACAAAAACCTTTATTATCATGTGCTGTATAAGGGGATTGTTGACATACAGGTATTCCTCTTCTCCAGCCTGAATACTCTGGGGGGCATATTTAATCCCATTTTGTAATGATGACATGGGGGAAATATAATGTGATTATGTAACTAAAATCATGCAATGAGCTTTCTATAACTGAGGTTGTTTAGTCTTTAAAGCTGTTGTTGCTGTTTAGCAGATTTGTCTCCTTTTACTAGACCCTGTAACGCACACCTGTCAACGCACAATAGGACGCTGACACGCCTGATGGGATGTCGCTGTTGACAGCGAGGTCGCCGGCCTCTCTCGAACCTTCCCTAATGACTCTAGTAGTGAAGGAAGGCCTCCTGCTGCTCACCTGCCAGAGGCGCCCGGGAGATAAAGTGCTTCCTCGCCTCTCTCCGAGCTTCTGGGGTGAAAATGAGACACGCAGGAGGAACAGACTCCTTCCTTGCCAAGTGGATTTGTTCGCTCAATGGGTGACTCAGCAGTGGACCTCATGAGTTGCTAAACCACTGGCAAGGTAATGGAAAGGGAGAGAGGGAGAGATAGAGAGAAAAGGGGAGGGAAGGGGAGCTTTAGAACTTTAATTATGTGTACTGAATAGAAACTTGACTCCCGAGGGAATGTCACTATGGTAGTTTTTTAAACAAACAGGTAAAGGTCATGGCAGGAAGTACAGGCTGATCACTGAAAGAGTGTCAGGGGGCGGCCTTTTACAGCAGCAACAGCATCTCTTGTGCGTATTTGCGTTCTGAAAATATGAAAAAATCTACTCTACATCAGATATTTATCTGAACATTTTTCAGCACCGTGTCCTGTGCGGTCGTGATGTTTGCCGAGCCTCCTGAGGCTGACCAGCAGAACAAGTGACCCACTTTCCCAGACGAGAAAACGTGACCTCAATAGTTATTTTGCCGTTCTTTCAGGGAGGGGCGCTGCCTCTCAAGTCAAACAAACAGTTCAAGTGGGCTAAATGCGATGCGCTCAACCTAGTTTTATTCAGAGTTCTTGGAGAAGACCAATCCCCGCTTCTTCTGTTTTTTTTTCAGCTGGAGCAAATGCAATTCAGCAGATGCTGTCGGGGCCAAAAGTAGACGCAGCAAACAAGCACTCTCAAAAGGAGGAGAGGCAGTCTGGATCTACTGATGGATGTGTTTACAGCAGAGGGGCGGGGGGCAGCAGCACCTGTAGCCCACGGAAAACTTCAGAGGAAACGGTGAGCGACCCGCCGCCTTTTAAAACAAATCCCTCCCACACACGCAGAGATTATAGAATAGGAGGTGGCACGGAGCCAAGAGATGACAGCGCTAAAATTAAACTCAGAGCGCCGCCGGCCTCGCTGTGATGATGATGTATTAATAGACAAGTGTGAGGCAGCATTCGTTTGCAGGTATCATTAGCGGCGAGACACCTAACGTGCTGCAAAAGGGGGCTGAAAATCCTCACTGCCATTATTAATGGCCTTTAGTTTTCTCTGTGCAGGGATGCGTATTAAACCTGCAGTAGGCAGAATGTTTTTGGCATCATTGAGTAAAAATTCCATAATAACCTTTCAGCATATTGTAATTCAAGTGTTCTGAGAGAAAACTAAACTTCTGCACCTCCTCATGGCTCTGTTTTCAGGCTTTAAAAAATCTATGGGAAAGTTTGCTCAAACTTGTGGGTGGTGCTTGGTATTTCCTCAACTGTTCTCAACATGGCTGCCGGGTCACAAACTGTCTCATTTTATAGCTAAACAGTACACTACAAGATGTTTCTGAAAACATTTTACACTAGAAATAGACATTACAGTAACAGAATATTGATTAATATTTGATCAGCGCTGCCTAGTTTGACCGTTTGATCATAGTTCGCGAGTGATTGACAGCTGCTCAGAGACGGCAGACTTCAGCTCGGCTCTGATTGGTTGTTTTCCTCCGGTCTGGGAAATCTTGCAGATGCCATTAGGAGAACCGAAGGACACAGAGGAACATGATTTTTTTCAGATTACCTGTCTCATGCACTACTGTCAGGATATAGTGACCGTTTTATAAAAATAACTTTTTTTAATCATATTTGCTCCATTTCTACCCACTGCAGCTTTAAGTTCTGTAAATATTTATTTAGACATATAGCACATAGGAGGTTGAAATAGTGAGAAAGCTTATTGCTGGAAATCTGATCTGCTTTCGGCAGAAACCCTGCAGGCGCATTTAAAATTTTCATGTACACTTTTATCTCTAGTTATTTAACTTGTGTTATCAGCCAGACATCTGATATTTCCCAACAGGCTGGAGAGGGTGATAAAGAGTGCAAATCAACACATCCATCTGTGGCCTTCCCATCTATTTCCAACCATCGTGTAGCAGAACAAACAAAAGTGTCAGGCTCATCTGAACGTGTTAAGGCCCTCACGTCTCCCGAACATTTCGCAATTTGTTTGCTCTGAAGAGAAGATGATGCAACGTAGAGGGAGATATCCAAGCTATTACAATGTCCTCGCAGGCAAAATTAAAAGGAAATGAAGTCTGTGCCACCCTCGGCTTTGATTGGTCCAGTCAAGTATCACACGAATAACTTTAAAAACACATTAGTTCAACTTTCCTGTAGGTGATCACAACTCATATTTACAGATATCACAGCATATTCTTTATTTAATTTTATTCAATTTTATTTGAAAAAAGGGACAATGTACGTTAATCAACATTCAAACAAATGTAAATATACCTGAGTTAGCCAAGAGGCTAGTATTCATCGACAGTCTTTTTGCCAGATGTTGTTAGGTATCCTAGAATAATATAAATAATACAATATGTACAATAGTTAAGAACATACTACATTGGTAAAAAAGCATATACAATAAATAAAAAATATAAAAATAATATGATGGGGACTCTCTAATTGATTGCGTTGCTGAATTCCATTGGTGTTTATGTGTATAGTAATAATATATATAGACATATATGGAAATGTAATATTGTGAGAATTCTTAAACAAGATATTCTGTATCTTTCCCCCGATTGCGCAAATGCTGAGAGGTGGTTTAAAAACATATTGGCTCAATGAATTTGCCCCTCTCACTCCTGATAAATTAGGACCTCTAATCTGTAAGAGGATTAACCACCTACCCTGTTTACACACGCACACAACCCCACCTCCCCGCTGTCACACACATACAGGCCTTCTGTGTTCACTTTACGTCACCCACTCTTAACATGACCCAACCCAGTGGCTCTCGCTGTGACACAGTTTGGCCTCGTAACAGTCTGCGTTGCCTGATGCACAGTGTTTATCTCATTTTTGTAAACTAAATTGATTTTATTATTCTCTTAAATCAGAAAGTGAAGTGTTATTTCTGTTGTTGACTTTTAGTAAAACTATAGCATCTGTTCCTGTAATTTGTTGTTGGGCGGTGCACACAGTTTGATCTCTCCAATATAGTTGCTTAAAGCTGGAGTCGGCAGATTGGAGCAAATATGATTAAAAAAGTTATTTTTATAAAACGGTCACTATATCCTGACAGTAGTGCATGAGACAGGTAATCTGAAAAAAATCATGTCCTTTGATGTCCTCCGGTGCTCCTAATGGCATCTGCAGGATTTCACAGACCATAGGAAAACAACCAATCAGAGCCGAGCTGAAGCCTGCCGTCTCTGAGCAGCTGTCAATCACTAGCAAACTCTGATCAAACGGTCAAACTAGGCAGCGCTGATCAAATATTAATCAATATTCTGTTACTGTAATGCCTATTTCTTGTCTAAAATGTTTTCAGAAACATCTTGTAGTGTACTGTTTAGCTGTAAAATGAGAACGTTTGTGACCTGGCCGCCATGTTGAGATCAGTTGAGGAAATACCAAGCACCGCCCACCAGCCGGAGCAAATTTTCTCATTTTACAGTTAAACAGTACACTACAAGATGTTTCTGAAAACATTTGAGGCGAGAAATAGGCATTAGAGTAACAGAATATTAAATCATATTCGCTGCCTAGTTTGACTGTTTGATTGACAGCTGCCTCCGTTGAATGAACAGCCAATAGGAACTCTCTCTGAAATGACCTGTGATTGGCCAAAGTCTCCTGTCACGGGCTAGATTTTTTTAAAGCCTGAAAACAGAGCCATGAGGAGGTGCGGAAGTCTAGTTTTCTCTCAGAACACTTGAATTACAATATGCTGAAAGGTTATTATGGGATTTTTGCCCAATGATGCCACAAACATTCTGCCTACTGCAGCTTTAATTTTTTGTTTTGGTTTTAAAAGGGGCCGATGCGCCTTTAACAAGCAGTAGATGGTCAGGTGACCTGGCAGAGAAAAAAAAGTGCTTCGATGCAGAAAGCAGCCTCTACACACACACACGATAGTCGGCGAAAAGAGCTTGTAGTAAAGAGAGCAGGAGAGAGAGGTAGATGCAGAGTTCACAAATATAGCAGTGTTACATGGGAGGAGTCAGAAGAGCATAAACAAGGAGAAGACAGATGAAAGCAGGTTTGTGGCCTTCGTACCACACTGTCTGTCCGAGTTATTCTCCGAGCCGACACTGTATTCTTGTAAATACCGTTTGGTCGAAATGGATGGAAAAAGGATGTTTTAATCTTTTGTTTGGGGGCAAAGTACATGTCGTTAAAACCAAGATGGCCATCATACTATGCCCAAATTATAAACAGTCAGTACAACTGTTTTAGAAGCCCAAAACACTACAGTAGCAGCGAAGAGGATTAGGGAGTGACAGACAAGGAAATTGTCCCCGAAAGACACGTGAAGGTTCTGGATTAGTTGCTACGTCACCCTTTCCCCATCAACAGGACAACAGCGTCTGAGACACTGTCAGGGCAGATAACGCCAGCCTTTTAATGCCAGACCTGCAAATAGGATCAAGTTAGTTCTCCACTTTAATTGTTGCTGTCATTTCAAAAGAAAATGGTAATAGTGACAGAGAAAGTCTCAAATGAGCTCTCTTTAGATGTACTGTACTGCAGTGGTTCGTACTAATGAATCCTTACCTATTTCAGGACCGGTCAACCTCGCTTGGACCAGGAGCGGGACTGGATGCCCGAGACGGACCCAGGAGAGGAGGACACAGTATCCTATTGTGCGTTACAAAGAAGTCTAGAGGGAGCCGCGGAGATCTATTTTTCCACTGTGTGATGATTCATAGACAGTTTTTGTTGGGGTTCATCTCTGGTGCCAGTCTGCTGCTGAGATCTTGGTCATCTGATGCACTTCTAAAGCAAGGAATTGAGCTGCCGTGTCACTCTTTAAGAGGAGCTGGGCATGACTCAGTGGTTCTTCTCATTGGTCCCGGTGCCAGCAACGAGTCTGCATCTTCCTGGTTCCACTGCTGTCTGTCTCTCTCTTTTTGGAGAGATCCATAATTCCAGGATTTAAAGGAGAATGCGATCAGAAGTATCTCAAATTTATCAATCTATAGACTAAAATAAGCTTTGTTTGTAGTCAGTAAATTGTAATTTGTGCAAATATTTCATTTCACAATGCGTGTGGTCAAAACAGGTGTTTTCCCATTAAATAACCAAAAGTTGAGATGATGGTTATCAAACATTCTCGTATTCAATTTCAACACCACGCCTAAACTTGAGGGCAAACAAACTGCAGAGGTTGAAAAGGGATGTTAATATAATAAGAAATCACTTCTCCGTATCATATAGCCATGAGAAGAACAAATCTATGCCCTAAAGAGTTTAATTTTATTACCTCTGTAAATGCCGCCAGAACAAAAACAAATAGGTTAATCAACTAACTGCCTGCGTTTGGCAAGACACTCGAAAAGAGCATCATCTAATGGAACATTTTATTTGTATTAATTCAATGATATTCCTTCACACATGCATGTACCACTGTCTACCCGGTAATAGGATGTCATAATCTGATACTGAAACTGAGTGTAGTAGAGTCCCATGTCTGATTATGTGTCAGCTAGAGCTAAAACCATTAAATTAATTGCCAACTATTTTGATAATCGATTAAACAGTTTGAGTAATTTTCTTTAAAAAAAAAAAAAGTCAAAATTCTCTTGATTCCAGCTTCTTAAATGTGAATATTTTCTATTTCCTTTACTCCTCTATGACAGTAAATTTAACATCTTTGAGTTGTGGATGAAACAAGACATTTGAGGACGTCATCTTGGGCTTTGGGAAACACTGATTGACATTTATCACCATTTTCTGACAGTTTATAGACCAAACAACTAATCGATTAATCAAGAAAATAATCACCAGATTAATCAAGAATGAAAATAATCGTTAGTTGCAGCCCTTGTGTCAGTCATCAAAAAATATGTTCAAAAGAGATGACAGTAATGTTTTTCTTTTTCTAATTGCAGAAGAGGACATGGCTTCCGGATGTGTTTTCTCTTAAAGGCATCCTCCCCAGGGAACTGGTTTCAGATGGTGTCTTAGAGTATAAAATCCTGTCTAGCACCATTTGAAATCGGTGTTCTTGAGCGGGAACACACTTCAGGGATGACGACAGTGACAACTTCATTCACTAAGTTGCCAGCGAGTTTAAGATTTCAGTTTTGTGGCATTTTTTGCATTCAAATCATTGGTTCTCTGGATCAGTCCTCTGTACAGCTTAAGCTCCAGTGAGCAGAAGAAAAGAAGGTGTCAAGGGAGGGAAGTCCAGCCAATCACCCTCTCACCAAGGCTGACCGTTTTCGTCTGGTGTTCAGAGTTTCCATCATGTCTAGCACCATTTGAAATCGGTTACAATGTTGAGAAACTATCATCAAAGATTTTCACTTCAGCAGTCGCATGGTGAGTTTCCTTAAAGTGGCAGAAGATGGCAGCATTGAGCCGCCATCTACTATCATCCAAGGCTATCAACTTTTAGTCATTGAAGCAGCGAAGGTTTCACTGGATGACCCGAACAGGTAGGAGAACTGTTACACTGAGCTCCTTTTTTGTTTTTTCTGTATTCTTTTTTTATAATTCAGTTTCTTCTTTAATCATGTTGCAGTCACTCAGCCGTGCTGTGTGTTACAGTTATCTTGTCCTGTACTTCCTCCAGGAACAGATGATAAACAGGGAGAATATCTGGTTTAATGCTTCAGTAGTTCAGTTGTTGTGTATCTGCCCACTGCAGAGCTGTCAAGATATGCACTTTTTTTCTTATTTTTGTTAAGTTAACATGTTGTCCGTAGCTCTATGCTGTATTTCCATTAATAAAGCAAAACTGATTTCACTCACAAGTTGTACTGTGTATGATTAAAGTTCAATTTCAGTGAGTTTTTGCATTCTTTAATTGGCACCACCATGTCACCTTTGTTCAGTTTTAATAGCGACAGAAGTTTGAAATCAACTACTGTAGGTCGTTATGAAACCATTTCTAATTATAACCCTTCATTTCTTCGACCCCAGAGGCAATTCATTCTGCTGAGTTTTTGAAAATGTAATTATAGCGTGTAATCTTTTAATACATGCCTGCCTTTAACCTACACTGTTGAGGTTAACAGCATAGGTTGACAGAAAAAGCAATTATGAACTTCAACAGTGTAGGTTAAAGGCCTTACTCAGTTGCCAGTTTATTAGGTACACCTAGCAAAAACTAATGCAGTCTAATATAATAGTCCTGCAATAAATCCAGGTGTTGATTCAACTGTATGATCAATTTGGAGGTCTGTTATGCTGAGAGGTGTTTCTATTATTTTGTCCATCCCACTTATATCAATGAGGATGGGCTAAATAACAGAAACACCCCTCCCAGTCTCCCAGTATGTTCTTGAACATAAACATATGTGTAAATGGCCTATTTCAGCTGATATTTTGAGGATTTTGCTGCTCTACCGTTACGCATTAGAGATCTGCTATCACTTTGAGCACCGTTTGACACTGTTGAACCACCAGAAACTGAAAAGTCTCTCCCACAGCTATTCAATCCTCGTCTGACATTTCTTTCTAACAGTGCCCAAACAGGGTTAACTGCCGTCCACCACAGCTCTCTAATGATTCCCCGTTACTTTCTGACCTTCTCAAACAGAGCGATGTTGGGGAGCCAAAGCTAAATCGAAAAGTCTTAAAATACTGAATGGCCAGCCTTGAAAGGGGTAGAAATCTCCACCGCCAGCATGACCTTATTTTTATCTTTGCTGTTTGCGAGAAACCAACCTGACGAAAGGGTATGGATATATTCTTGGCAGAGTGTGTGTTGCCATATCAACAATAAACAAGAATATACCCTTTTGAATGTCTTTCACTTTGGAGCCAATGTGAGTCATGAGGAGTGTCTCCACTATAAACATGACATCAGCAGCAGCATCATCGATGCTTGATCCACCCAGCTCTGCTTTGACTTGCCCTGTCTGCTCCACTATGATGTGGTGAAGTGTGACTGGTTTCCGACTGGAAATTCAGTGTTTTCCTTTGACCTCAGCAGTAGTGGGAGGAGGACTGACGAAATGACATATTGGTCATAGTACAAATGAAGATTGAGGATTTAAAGTGAGACTGTGACTTTTAAAAGAAGAATTAGCATGTTAATTCTCTTAGAAAAAAGGAGAATTCATAAGCATTAAATCACACCTGTGCTCTGCTCTTTTTAGGGCTTAAAGGGACATGCGCTAAATCAAAATTTCAGACAGAGAGTGAATACAGGTATATTCAGACGGACAGAATGAGAAAAATAATGTGTTGCTTTTAACATTAGAGCATGTAAACATGTTCTAGTAGAAACCCAAAATACAAGTATGAATCTGAAAATGAGCATGATATGTCCCGTTTAAAGTTGGGTATACGCTAAACGAACTAGTTTGTACGGCATTACATCCAACCACGTCGAAAGGCAAAATGTTTGTAGTGTTTATACACTCAAAGACGAGATGCGATAATGGGTTAAACATGGGCACAACAAGGCAGACCTTCAGACAATCTTATCTGGAAGGCATACATAGTGTTACACACGTGTACACACAAAGAATGAGAGAAATAGTTCAGGAAATAGTCCCTATATAGAGACAGTTTTTGGTTTGTCCGTTCTGGTCTACTGTAGAAACATGGCAGACTGCTCCGTGAAGAGGACCCGCTCCCTATGTAGATATAAACGGCTCATTCTAAGGTAACAAAAACACAATTCTTATTTTCAGGTGATTATACATTATATTCCATTTCTGCCAATAGGTTCCCCTAAATGCTACACACTGTTCCTTTAAGTTACGCCACCTCCATATTTATTTTAACCCAAACCACGATCTTTTCCTAAACCTAACTAAGTAGATTTGTTGCCTAAACACCGCAGGGGCTTGCACAGGTGCTCTGATCTCTTGCGTTGTTGGAAATTCATAGGAAAACACACAGCAGTTCTATTGAAGTATACGAGCTCCTTTATGCTACATTTGTCTCTATTGGTATAGCTAAAGCAGACGATTAGACTGTTGTCAGGCTATTAAATAAGCGTTATAAGTCGCTATAAGCCCCATAGATGTGGGTCAATAGGGGCCTACTACACCCATACACCCACTAGTAGGTTTTATCATCTATGCACATGATAGATCACCGAAAGAAGGTATAAAAGAACACAAAAGCGACCTCTAGTGACCGTTGTAATTATGACAGTGACAAAACACAGGGTTTTCACCCAGGAGACCGTAGTTAGCATCCCGTGTGAATCCAACAATATTTAGTTGTCTTTGTTTGTAGTTATTTTAACAGCTGTTTTTCCCTCAACTTGTTTTTTTTTTTGCCTAAACCTAAAGAAGTGTTTTTGTTTGTGTTCAAAAGGTGACGTTTCATGCAATTTTACATCGTGTTAGAACGTATTGCTTTTAAGTTTTGCTTTCCCTTTCACAACATAGTAAGCGTAGTAGGCCCCCAATGACCCACATCTGTGGTGCTTATAGCAACTGATAAAACCTGTAATGTCCTGATAACAGTCAAATCGGGTGGCTAAAGAGGCCTCTTTTCAGCAAAGGTTACACACACTAGCTTTAAGTTTGGTCCTTGAAAACCAGAACCACAGCTCAATACTGACTGAATTGTGTTAATGCGGTCACTGTAAGCGTATGTCGACATCATAAGCGTTAGTATAATTTGTGTGGCATAATGTACAGTGTTATACTACAGCTCATGTTCATGGCCTTATGTTGACTTTTCTTTTACTGAAGTAAAAGTGGAAGCCGGCTGCTCAAGTTAAACTAATAATCCATATTGTTGAAGGTGCTTACAGTAAGAGCGGCTCTATTAAAAGCATGTAAACATTTACTTTGAGACCGCTGCCACACTGATGGTAGGGTACTCACGCTTCACATCTGTTCCTGGTCTAATGCTGAGGCCTTAGTGGGAACCATTTATGTCTTGTTTGTCTTAAGTTAAAAGATCTCCATCCGCCCTACTCATGAGAACAACTTTAAAGAGGAGTCTTCGTCTTTTACCAACAAGTGTTTTCATCCTGTTCCATTCTTTTTTTTTCTCCACACGGCTGTTGTGCCATAACCGCTCCTTACCACACTTACCACATCATGCGTAACTAAATGATTCACCAAGGATACATGAATCATAAACAGAGCTACGTATGCCACAGCATTTGCAAGAGTCAGGCTGCCAGATTTATCCTACAACGCCACAGCATGCGTTAGCCTGAGTGTGTGCGAGGTGTTATTTATTTTCTTGTTTACAACATGTGTAAAATTGCATCACATCCTCTGTGGTGAGATTCCACCCCTCTAGCCATGTTGATCACGAGGCTGGGACAGGATAATGCCCAAACACACTATAAAGACTGATTATGGGATCATGATCTTTTAAAGTTAATGTAATGGGAACCAGTTTAACGTCCAGCTGTAATGTATTGTATTTGATATAGAACGTCTTGAAACATAATGATTGATTTTTGTCATAACTCCAAATTTATTCAGCTCAGGGATACTTCAAGTAAACCCTCCAGAAGTATCTATAAAGTTGTGTATATACTGTCAATATACTGTATGTTTTGAAACACATTTACATGTAGTTGTAAATATATTTAAGTATATGTTTTATCTGATTATTAATACATTTATAAAGAATAGGGCTGTCAAAGTTAACACAAACGTGTTAACACAAATTTGTTTTAACGCCACTAATTTCTTTAACGCATTAACGCAACTTGCGGTTTTTAATTAACCTCTTAAAAAGGTTGTAGCGGGCTCAGTTTTAAAGCTGGAGTGAAGATACAGAGTTTGCTTTATTAATGGAAATACAGTATGGATACTGATTCAAACTTGTGCTAAATTTTGGCGAGTAAAAAAACTGGCACAACCACTTTCAAAGGGGTCCCTTGACCTCTGACCTCAAGATATGTGAATGAAATGAAGTCATAGTCAAGTCAGCACACTGACACACTGACAGCTGTTGTTGCCTGTTGGGCTTGAGTTTGCCATGTTATGATTTGAGCATATTTTTTATGCTAAATGCAGTACCTGTGAGGGTTTCTGGACAATATTTATCATTGTTTTGTGTTGTTAATTGATTACCAATAATAAATATATACATTCATTTGCATAAAGCAGCATAGTTACCCACTCCCATGTTAATAATAGTATTAAATACTTGATAAATCTCCCTTTAAGGTACATATTGAACAGATAGAAATTGTGTGATTAATTTGCGAGTAATTACGATTAACTATGGACAATCATGGGATTCATCGCGATTAAATATTTTAATCGATTGACAGCCCTAATAAAGAATAGTATTAGCAGTTAGAAAATGTTCAATGACACACATAAAGTTCATTGAAGTGTTGGAGGTATAGGCAGTGTGATACGCGCACAGGTTCCTGTGTGTGTAGTGACGCACTGGCAATCGTCAATAGACAAGATAACCCTAACCCTAACCCTGCATAATCAAATGGAAGGTTTGTGTGGTGGTATTTTGTCGTGTTGTGGCTTGAAATTTTTGAATGGGTCAGGCCTGAGTGCTGCATTGATGTTAATCTTTGTCATGACAAGCTCTCCTCCAGCCCGGTCTGGTCTTCTCACATCAGTCTCTTTACCAAGTAATTCATACCAGCCAACACAATAAATTATTT
This sequence comes from Sebastes umbrosus, assembly GCF_015220745.1. NCBI lineage: Eukaryota > Metazoa > Chordata > Actinopteri > Perciformes > Sebastidae > Sebastes > Sebastes umbrosus. The sequence goes on along the minus strand of NC_051269.1, from coordinate 18,899,159 downwards.
CCACACTCCATGAAGCATTTATTCATTATAAACATTCAGTTCATTTAATTTAAGTGTGTATTTATGAGGGAAATTATTCACGGGAGGGGTTACAATTCTTTATAAATTTGTGAATAACTACCTAAAAGATGCACTATATCGCTGTGTATACATCAAATTAAAGGAACAGCGTGTAACATTTAGGGGCATCTTTTGGCAGAAATGGAATACAATATTAGTAAGTATGTTTTCTTTAGCCTATTATCAACTGAAAACAAGAATCGTTGTTTACGTTACCTTAGAATGAGACGTTTATATCTACGTAAGGAGCGGGTCCTCTTCACGGAGCCGGCCGCTATGTTTTTACATTAGCCCGGAACGGACAACCAAACACTGGCTCTAGATGGGGACAATCGCGTATTCATGTCAGACACCGTAGTTCTCCTACAAGCTTGGCACATGGGAGAAGTTTCAGATGGTTGCAATCTGCAACCTCACCGCTAGATGCCGCCGAACCCTACACACAGCACCTTTAATAACCACACAAAAACATGTAAACGTAGAAATGGCTTATAAAAGCAATAAATTAAGGGCCACAATTGTTTCTGAATATATGTATATAATATATGTACAGCCACATTATGGCGTTTTCTATTGACTATTTGACTGTACAGCATAAGCGTTAGGTTTTAGATGAGTCTCAAAAGTTTAACATCAGTGTCCGTATCATCTTTTTTATATAAGCACAAAGTGAATTCCCGTAATAGGATCCCCACAAAGAGGATGGACAGACATGTCATCGTCATATCCCTGTTCTGCTCAAACAGGATAGGAACTCATGGATGCCTGGATGTCGTTGGCAGACACATGTTTCTCAAGGTTTTCTGATAGTGATGATACAGTATGAGCCAGGATGGGTGTGGTACTGTACTAGTGCAGGGGAAAAACAGAGTCGGAAAGAGGAGGAGGAATCAATGCGTGTGATTTTAGTGAGTGGAAAACTTGCTGAGACAGGGAGGACACCCATCATTTCCTGCTGTCACTTAAGTTTTTTTTTTTTTTTTATCACTTCCCTTCCTGTGGTGAAGTCACATTTGACAAAGGACTGTTGGAGCTACAGGAGAGGACCAGTAAAGTGATTCATGATACTATGATATAAAACCAGTTTAAGCGTACATTGTTATTTACTTGCGTCACATCACTATGGTTGCAGAGCTGCATCACTGGGCCAGAGCCTGGTGTGTATTGAAGGGAAGTCCCTGTTTTGACTGCAGGGTGACTAAGCACTTAGAGACGAGACACATAAACAGTTTATGTATCCATGCATTGCTCAACTGATTTTGTTGTGATGTTTTGTTTAAAGGAAAAAGCTGGCCTGGCAATATTCTACATTTTCAGTGATGATGGCACCGTGGCTCTAGAGATGGCAATGTCGGTTAGGCAGACCACCACTTTTGGTCTAGACTGGAATATTCCTAAAATCTATATGATTGATTATGAGTCAATTTTGTACAGACATTCATACTCCCAAGACCGACTTTGGTGATCCCTGAATTTTCCTCGCATGCCACCATGTGGCTAACACTTGTGGTTTTAATTGAAATGTCTCAACTAGATGGAATGCTATGAAATGTGTTATTTATGTCTCCCTCAGGATGAATTGTGAAAACTTTGGTGACCCCTTTACTTTACACCTAGTGCCATCATCAGGTCAAATTTTGAGCTTGTCCCATATTGGTTATATCTGCAAAACTGATTACATTCCCATCAGCCCCAGTTGTACTTTGTGTTTAGTGCTAATTAGCAAATGTTATCATGGTAACACTCTAAACTGAGCTGTGTTAGCATTTAGCTCAAAGCACCCAAATACAGCCTCATAGAACAGAGCCACTAACATGGCTGTAGACTCTTGGTCTTGTTTCGACGTGTTGCTGTCTCTCCTCAATACTTTTCAACATCCTCGCCTTCATTCCAAAACATTAATCCTCAAAAACAGCTCACAAATATGGACTGTCAGGTTTTAAAAATAGCAAATCATTTCCCAAAACAGCTGGGCATTGTTGTTTACTGTAGCAAACTGGAGTAAATAGTGTATTTGTGGGTAACTACTTTCAGCTGTGGATTTGTCACGATGTGGAGTATTTATGGCACCAAAAACGTGGTTAGTGTTGTGAAGGAACATGTTATCCAGTGCAACAGTGTGGCTCAGTGATGTGTTTTAATAGTTTTCAGGCAACGATGGCATGGTAACGGCATTGGCCTCGCTCAGAGGTCATCCTTACCATAATAACACTACTTTAGGAGCAACGGAAGTCACGTTACCGCAGTTTTACAAGAGTGTCGGAGAACTACAGTGGCCTTCAGGTAACGTAAAAACCTGAAAGGCTCTCTCTCGAGCCAGTGTTTGGTTTGTCCGTTCTGGGCTATTGTAGAAACATGACGGAACAACATGGCGGACTCCGTGAAGAGGACCCGCTCCCTATGTAGAAATGAACGGCTCATTCTAAGCTAATGAAAACACAATGATTCTTAGTTTCAGGTGATTATACACTAATGAAAACAGAGTTTTCCATTTCTGCTGATGGATCTCCCAAAATGTTACAAACTGTACTTTTAACAGAAAATACCTGTTCATAGGATCAATTCATTGTTGGTTTTGGTCTTTTCAAGGGATTTGTTGACAAGAGGTACACAATATCACCAGACTTATCTTTTAAATCATAAGAATTGTTTGAAATCCACAGACATGACGTGGCTCCCACGTGAAAACAGTGGGCAACACCATAAAAGCTTTTCTTTTTTTTTTTCCTATTTGGCAGGCTGGGTTTGGAGGATAGTTGATGACTCCTACAAAGGCCACCACTGTTATCGAGATTTCTCTGAGAAAAACGGCAAACCCTTCCTCTCTGGTAACACACTGTCTGTCCACATAACTAAGATGAATAACTACAATGACCAGTGCACATCCTGTTTATGACCACGCTTTTGTTTGATATCTCAAGTGCATCGAAGCATGTTTTAAATCCAGCCAAAGCTCAATCATATACTCTGAAGTAAACTGTAAAATCGGAACAAAAAAGATATAAAGTAGACACAAGAAATCCCCTCTTTTGATCCCAAACAGGCACACTCCCAGCCTCTGGCACTACTACATACCAGGCTACAATGAAACACTAACCACATTTCATTATGGGGATTTTCTCTGCACTGGTCCACACCCCTGCCAGGATAATAGCTCGGTCCTTCACTGCTGCCATGACTGTGAATGCAACCATTGAGTTTCTCATTAAGGGCACAAAAACTGCCTCTTTGTAAAAACTGCTACTTTGTTGAACAGTGCTTCAACATGTGCTTCAAGGTTTCTTTTAAAAGAAGCTTTTTAAATATTTTGTGCCTTGCAATGAAGAACCAAAAAACAAACAGAAAATCTTCTTTCAGATCTGGTAGTTATAATTTGATATGAAATATTTTTTCAGCGATGGCTGCATTAACAAAACCATCCTTCTCTTCATGTCAAATGAATGGTTAACAAGCTGTTACAGGTTTCTGCTCCACTGGCACAATGAGCCCATTTAGTTAAACATTCAAGGTCAAAACATTTCTATCACTTTCCTGAGAGTTCCCCCTCACACTTAATATGGTAGTTAGTGTTACATGGTTCATTGATGGTTGGATTCTTTTCTCATGAAAGAAGGTTTCTCATTATTTTGCACAGCTTACAAAAAAGAGCCCCAGAACAATAGACAATGACAAAAAGAAAGTCCGGAGGCGAAGAATGCAGCTGATTGTATCTTTATCAGTCGTCATTTCAGTCTGCAAACTGAATTAACCACATTGTACGCCTCTTGAATCACCTTTTCATGAGTCTGTCGCAACAAAGCAGCACATTAATAACACGTAAACGTATGGCCTTAGGATTTTGCAAAAGACAAAAAAAAACAATTGAAAAATAAAATATTAAAAATAATGTTGCAATACTTCATAACACATGATGTTGAAGAGTTTATTCCAGTTTATAACATAAATAATATACAAAATAGAAATACTATGGTGGCCTTAAATATTTACAATTGTTAAAAATAATGTGGCAATAAAAAAGTAATACAAAAAGTGCTTGATGATTTAATTTATGATCAGATTTGATTATCTGTCATTTGAAGTGCAATATTTTTCCGTCATCGACTCAGAGAGGCGCTGCTACCGTTGTTTTGGCACGTCCCTCCTGGGTCACAGAGGATCTTTAATAGATAAGCGCGGTTCCATTTACAGAGCTAGTGACAAGAAATGGAGAGAAGACTGTTTGAGTTTGAACTTCATTCTCACGTGGCGCAAGAAATGAAAACAATACATCATTCATGCTTTTTTTTGGCTTCATTTGTTATATTTCATGCTCCAACTTAAATACTGAATGTTAGCTTTTTTTCTGAGACGTGAACAAGTAAACAATTATTCAATATGTTCTTTTTTAGAATTATTTTTGTTGTTTTAGCACTTAATAACATAGATACACAGGAATTGACAGGTACCTCAGTCGTGCAGGCAACCTAAAGGTTTTGGAACTGTAATAACTCCGGCTTCAGGTCTTCTCTGGTGTCATATGAGCTATGGTGTCATCAAATAAGGAACTTGTGTCAGAATTGGTGAGTTATGTTATTTTTATGTTAAAATTGTATTAGTTCACCAAATGCTGTTTTATTGCTGATTAGCATTCTGAAATGTTAGTATTAGTCATTGCAACTTTGAGAGAATAATTACTTTTTTATTGTGGAGGTAAAATAAGCTTTAAAGGGATAGGTTGGGTGTTTTGAAGTGGGGTTTTATGAGGTACGTATCCATAGTCAGTGTATTACCAGCCCAGTCACACAACAGTTTGTGAAATAGTCACAACATTTAATGTATTGATTCGTGTACATAGACACAAATTTCATTTTTTTTTGCTTGATATTTGTAGGAAAATGCACTAGAAATACGTTGTTGAAAGTCGTGCTGAGCATCACGAAAAGAAAATGGAAATTCGTGTCTGTGTACACAAATCAAATAGATTACATTTCGTGACTATTTCACAAACGGCTGTAAGACTGTGTTGGTATTACCTACATTAGATGACGGTTGGCACGCCTACTGTTTGGAGAAGCAGACAGATGTTAACTGAACTGAAAGCTAAACTTATCTATACTGTTTTTGTCAATGGAGTCTGGTGGCTTTGAAGAGAGCATAGACAGTTCCCCGCTGTAATGGGCTGTCTGATGGCAAGATAAAGTGGTGAAGATATTCTAAATATAGCGTACACTTAAAGTGATATAGATTTTTTTAGGTGAGCCTTTCTTTTAGTTGGCTAAAATATGTTTTGCTGCCGGCCCCGTCCACAGCAGTACATTGCTTTGCTCCTGTGCGGTAACTCCTGTCTGCTTCTCCAAACTGGGGGCGTGCCAACCCTCATCTACCGAAGGTAACACACTGACTATGGATAAGTACCTCATACAACCCCACTTAAAAACACCCAAACTATTCCTTTAACCTTGGCTTAATGCAATGTGTGAAGCATGCTTATGATTATATGAGAGATGAAAGTGTCTCTGGCTGAGTCTGAGCTATTTGGTTTATCTACAAGTGGATTTCACAAGATGAGTATGAAGTTGTTGTTTCGCCGTTAAAACCTTCAAGTGCCTTTGTCGTTGGATTTTTTGTTGTTGGTCAAATTCAGGTTACATGATTGTCTAACAATATTGTTGCGAAACATGCCTGCCTGTTTCCTGTGCATTTCACTGAACTTTGATTATTAAAGACATCCTGATTCATTCCGGCCTGAAGGGAATTTTCTTCCTGCTGATCTCTTTGTCACAGCTGCTTTTATTAAAGGATTTCCTGTTGACTTCCCTCATTCCTCAGCACAATCTAGATTTCCTCAAACAGTTCAAAACCTAGAAAGAATGTGAACCTGCTGTAGATTACTTCACTGCATGCTGTATTTGTTCACAGAAATATGTGCAAATATTGATTGAGCATTTAGTGTCTGAGAGTACAAATAATGTGTAAACCTCAAAAGGTAAAAAGAGCAGAAAGTGCAAAGAGGATAAAAAAGCATATCAAGTATGAGTCATGCATCAAAGAATGAAGAGTAAAATATTGGATCTCACCCTTTTCTCCCCAGAAGATACTTGCGCAAAATGAATATAACCCCAACTGTAAAGAAAATAATATAAAAAAAGATTTTTTTAATTTTGTACTTAAACAACAAAATTTGTGTGACTTCCAAAGAGAAAATTGTACATTACCAAATGAAAGGCCTATCCCGCTGACTATAGCAGGCACATATCCTGAAAGACACATGCAAAGTTAAATGCAGGGCATTAATAACGACCCATGTTAACATCTTTCTTGATAGTACTACTGCTGCTCAATAACTCACTGATTTCCTTGTTAGTATCTACATCTTTGTCATGCTCTCCTGCAAGTATAAAACAGTATCATTAGTATGCAAACTATTTAAGCTGCCGAGGACAACAGGAACATCAGAAACATTATCAACACATACAAGAAGGTTTGTTACAAACTGAGCATTTTCATTTACTGATTTAAAGCCACTATGTGTAAAGTTTTTATAGCATTTATAGCATATTTCAAATGATTTTGCTGGTAGAAAAAAAGTCGTTTGTGTTGCTTTCAGCTCATTTATTTCAGTGTGTCCATGTCCACCCAATTCGACTGTTACAAAGCCATTAAATAGGCGTTATCGCTCGGGTCATTAGGGGCCTACTATGTTGTAAAAGTGAAGTGAAACTTAAAAGCAACACGTTCTAACATGTTGTAAAACTGAATGAAACGTTACATTTTTAACACAAACAGAACAGCTTGTTAAGGTTTAGGCAACAAAACCACTTAGTTAAGTTAAGGGAAAAACATCATGTTTCTCCCTTTCAGATCTATCTCTCTCATTATCAATAAAGGCATGAAAAAGCCCCAAAAATAATCTGAAATAAATAAATAAATAAATAAATAAATAACTAGGTTTCAAAAGTTAAAGTGAACTTAACACTTGAGTTCACAAAGACAACTACACGTCTCCAACACGCTTCCACTTCTGCTCCTGTCACTACGTTCACTAGAGGTCACTGTCATGTTATTTTATACCTTCTTTCGGTGATCGACCATGTGAATATATGATAAAACCTCATTTTGGTTGTAGAAGTTTTTTTGTTTTGTTTAAGAAGGCCCCTTCTGACCCACATCTATGGGTCTTATAACTGCCAATAACGCCTATTTAATGACCTGATAACAGCCATGTCGGATTGTTAAATATTAATATATTAACTGGCACAGGGACTGAGGGAGGGAGACATGTCTGCGGATATTAAATGACAGTAAATTAAAACCATTATTATCTGTTTTGCAAACAATAATAATTACAAGGCAAACTTAGAGCCATAAATTACAATGTTAAAGGAATAGTTAACATTTGGGGGGGACAAAGAGCTTATTCTTTTTCTGGGCGAGAGCTAAATGAGAAGACCGATACCAGTCTCGTGTGTGTCTGTTAAATATGAAGCTATAGCCAACAGTTGTTTATCTTAGCTTGGCATAAAGACTGGAAACAGGGGGAAACAGCTAGATTGACAAAATCACCAGCCCCTTTGAAACTCACTGATTAACATCTTGTTTCTTTGATATGTGCAAAGTGTAAAAACACATTTTCCCACTTTATGGGGGTTACGGCCGGATTATATGTTGGCTGTGACCAATACCTTCCTGGAGTCTTTGCTGGTTGCCTGGCAACTGCTCAGAGCCAAGAAATAACCCGACACATAACCCCCCCCCTATAAAATGGCAAATTGTTGTTTTCACACTTTGGTTCATCAAAGTCTCTTCCTGGAAGCGAATAAGCTTCTTTCCCAAAATGTTGAATTAGTTGTTAAGTTAAATTTGTTAGTTCAAGTAGGCTTATATTAGGACATGTCAAAAAGGGCAACTAAATAACTAATAATCCCATTCATGAGCTATGAGCACATGTAAACTCCAGCTGACCTGTCTGATGGTTTAGGGTCAGCTGATCACACTGATGACAACGTTTATTCTCCTCATAAATGGTTTTGTACATCCAAGCGTAGCACGGGAGTCATATAATTTACTGTGCTGGCAATAATTTCCACTATAATCCATTATTTTCCAATTAGGACCGGTTTCAAAGTACTAAATCTTGTGTTTGACTTACAGATCCTGTTCAGTTGCCTTAAAGGTGCAATGTGTAACATGTGGCCTCATGCTCCACAGAAAAAGGGGCAGCATTTCACCTCTACTACTGGGTCCATATAATCTAAATTTACAGTCATCAATTATAAAAAAAAAAGTGAAACTACTAACTAACAGCGGGGCAAGAATACGCAACATTTAACCAAACTGCTGAAATTCTGAGACGTTCAAAATAACGACTGAACTATATTTTACTAAATTATTTTCATCCCTCAGAGATGACAAAAAAATCGTTGTTCCCTCCATTGAAATAAACCAAATAGACATAAAACACACAATGTTTAGAAGTCTACAGTTGTCTAATCAAACTGGAGTAAACCGAGGATTGCTTGGGAAGCATCTCAAACATGACAGCTTCTTCATGAAATAATTCAATACCTTGAAATGAAGATGATGTCGTTGATGTTACACTGGTTGTAATGGCTCTACCCTCAGTTGTCCCAATGCCTCTGCCACCTTTGAACAGAACGATTAAAGCGATTCTTAGTTCTTCTGAGGCTTGGCCGGGATAAAAGTGATTTGTCAAGCCAAGAAGCAATTCCTGAGATGCATGCAGTGTGCACATAATCCATTCATGCTGCCAAGCGCCGCGCCTAAAACGGTTTTCAATTTAATAACATGCCGATCGGCTTGTCTGGACACATTTTTCTGTACCTGGTAGTGAAGGTGAGACAGTTGGTGTTGCACTGGTTGTGACAGATGTAGCTCTGTGAGCTGTGGGTGTGGGTGTGGGTGTGGGTGTGGGTGTGGGTGTGGGTGTGGGTGTGGGTGTGGGTGTGGGCGTGGCAGGTGAATCTGTAGCAACGGACACTTCTGTGGAAAATAATCATTGTTGTCAGAATATCTATAAAGTCTTAATATACTGGATTCCTTGCTGGGAGAGAGGTTAAGTAATAATGATTGAATATGTATCAGTTATTATCTCTATACATTTATATACCTTCTTCTCCTGGTGTAGATGTTGGCATTGTTGTTGTAATTCTTAAAGCTTCTGTTGTTGTCTGACCTATGAATAAAAAAAACGACTGAATTTATCAAATAAAAACCGTTGGGATTGGTGGTGGAGCATGCATATATATTTCAGTTTACATGCAGAATGTAGCCGTGCCTACAAATGACATGCATTTATCAGTAACATGCTTCTTATTCTACTCCATGTTATGTCAACAGAGAAAATCAAATGGAATGAAATCGGTTTAACCCTCCGTTTGTAGAAATCTATGTTGTGTTAGGTGAAGGACGGTTTTGACCGATGACCAGCTCTTTAAAGAAAGGTTACTCTTTAGTCAATACACTGTTAAGCTGTGAATGAAGGAGATGAGTGTGGCAGTTAGTAAGCAAACAACTTGGGAGTGAGCACAGACGTGAATGGTGAATAGAAGAATGTTGTAGAGCTTGAATAGACATACTGCTTCATTAAAGAGCTGGGATCTGTGTCTCAAGAGGCTTGCAAGGCAGTGTGACACCATGGCAACACCTATAGTAGGCTATGCGCTCTGTATATAATTGAATACAGTATAGTACAGTTTGTTTGGGTGCTTGAAAGTGCACTGCAAACTGGGTGCTGATCTTACATGCCTCTGTTTATGCCCATTAAAGACTGGGAATGTATGACCACGCCTGTGGTTTCGCATCATTTAGCCCATTAACTACAAGACATTTACAGACAACATGTCAAAGCATAACAGTGGGTTTTCCTACTGATTTATTACATTCCAGGCCGAATTTTATTAAATGTATTCAATACAGTATGAACATCAAATGGCAGAGCTTCGAAACTTGCTTAAAGGGGACATATCATCCTCATTTTCAGGTTCATACTTGAATTTTGGGTTTCTACAAGAACATGTTTACATGCTTGAATGTTCGAAAAACACGTTATTTTTCTCATATTGTCTATCTGAATATACGTCTATTCACCCTCTGTCTGAAACGCTTCGTTTTAGGGCCTGTCTCTTTAAGCCTGCATGTGACTTAGGAAGAGGAGCCAAATCTGAATGGCTTGTTGCATCACCTGTTTTCTGATCTAGACAGCCCACAAAAAACTGACTGGGTTGTCTTATTTCACAATTTGTGGGTTGGTAGAAACGCCAGATACCCAAATGTAGTAGGGGTGTTAGTCACAAGTTTCATCACGATACATTATATTGATTCTATCGACAATGATACGATATATTTGCTAATATCACAATTCAGGGACCTGCAATCGATATGAGACAATATCGTATTTCATACAACACAATCAGTTCGATTTTTATCAACTCACAAACAGCAACTAAATTATGATTTGACATTTTTATTACTGGGCTCTTCCAGACATTTTAATGTATAATTTAAAATGAATTTAAATGAAAATATCTATTTGTTATTCTATAAAAAGAATAACTGCTGATTTTCATATTGCATTGAAATGAATGGGAACCAGTGGCTAAAAGACTGGAATTATATCTACAAACATTTATTTGATATTAATTTAATAATTGTATGGATAAAAATGGTCTGCAGTAATGTAAAGAGTTAACGTATTCTCATACAACGGTTCGTATGATATCTTACGAAAAGATTATTCCTCCTTTTAGTCGTTTTCCAACGAATGTCCAGCAACCCCTCAAAATAAACTTCCCTCTTCACAGGAAACAACTTCCTTAGGTTTAGGCAAGAAAGCTACTTAATTAGGCTCAGGGAAAAGATCGATTTGTCTAGGATTAGACAACAAAACTACTTAGTTAGGTTTAGGAAAACATTGTTTGGTTTAAAATAACTCCGGAAGTGGCGTTACTTAAGTACGTAAATTACATGCAAATAAATCAACGCTGACTTCTGGTTTTACACGGGACATGAACAGCGGTCTCTTCGGGGAAAGTCCAGTATTTTTTGACCCACCCATCCTCCCTACGCGGCGTTCAATCCTATTTATATTTCCTGGTTCACAATTACATTAATTTCACTTTAATTGTTGATATACTTGAATTACAGTTGTAGTATCTACTTTTCGTAGGTCCTACGAAACACTGTATGAGACCAGCCTGAAAGAGTATTTGTAATTAACGGGTTAAAACATGCATAACTACCTGTGTGGTCCTTGAATGACTTAAACAATACTTGTTATGCCTGAAGCTTTGTCATCAGTGTAAACAGTAACAAGTCATGGATGGAGTGTGCTTACCTTTACATGTTGGAGGCTGATAATCGTATCGACCATGATCACTGCACATAAGGCTATCTTTCCCAATGAGGACGTATCCCATGTTGCAGACGTACTGTACGATTTCTCCATATTTTGGGTATTCTTGAGAATCCCAAGAGCTTTTGCCATTGGTCACGTCGACAGGTTTGGCACATATTATAACTGAGGAATCAGACAAACACATGTTTCCACGCTTTCTTATCACAAAGTAATTTGCATTAAAGATAAATAATCCATCTTGTTGTCATATAAACGGTGCTTCTTGCTGACTAACGTAGAGAAGAGAGAAAAAGCACAAAAAAAAAAAGTCTGGAAAAAGAAAGAACAAAACCACTGCTGCTTTGCCACGTATTAAAACGACTCCTGCAGTTGACAGAAACAGTCTTTTGAAAATAACGTTCGTTGTAGGAATTTACCAAACAATTGTTTTATTGCTTCTGGTTGTGGCTTCAGGAAATACAAAACTAGAGACACTTACTTTCACAAGTGGCGCCTCTACTCCAGCCTTTCGCATAGCACGTTCTGTAGCTTGGTCCGCTGACCTGGAAACTGTTGGAAGGTGGAGGAACATAGAGCAGGACTGTTTATTTAAGGAGGAATTGATACGGCAGAGCCATGATTTTGTAATGCAACGGAAAGGTATTAACAACTTTGAAACTAAATTCTTAAAGAGTTTAGTCAAGAACTATGTGTCAACAATTATCTCAATGTTGGCAAAAGGAGAGCCAAGTTTCTAATCAGTGAAACCATAACATAGCTGGGCTCTATCTGTCTTCCAGACTATTTTGTTTTTCTTTAGAGACTGTTTCCATTAGCAAATCCACCTTGACTTCAGTCATCTATGTCTGTTTGCCAGCAGCACTTTCTGGTGTTGGCAGTACAGCAAACAGAGATACTTTGTATGCAAATGAACATGACTATCTACTGAGGGCACCCTTTGTGTTGTCACTGGAACTGCTCCATGCACACTTGTTTCTCTAAATGTAATTTCAGATGAAATTCAACCAGATAGCAATTACATGGGAAAATAGTTCATATTTTATACTCACCCTTTATCACAAATTCCTCTTATTACAGCACCATACAGGGTACCAGAACTGATATTAAAACTCATATGCGGTTGAGGTTTAGGGTCACCACAGTCCCTCCCTGTAATATAAACACAAACAACAGGATGATGGATTTTTAGGCCCAGGATATTTACCCCAAAATGACAGAATAAAGCTGTTTGTTTGTCAACAGTAGAAGACGGTGTTTGATCAACGTGTCAGTAATTAAAGTATACAGGACTCACTTATGCATTTGAGATCTGGTTCAGTCCAGATGCTGCCAAAGCAGGTTATGATCCCAGAGCCACTTTCTTTAACATATCCATGACCACACTCTAAAGTGACGTCCAAACCGTCTGGAAAATCATTCCGTAGAAGTGCTGCTTTGGTTAAGACGCTATTTGCCCCTCCCTGAGGTTTAGTACAGTCAGCTTGGTAAAAAAAAGAGACAAAGATACAACATCAACATCAATAGCAAAAGCTTTCTGTTTTCAAATTAGCCAATAAAACAGTAAACCAGAAATCCTGTAACAGGATTAAATACATAAGTGAATAAATAAAGCTAATATGAGTCTCATCATGTAGTCGTTTATAGAGATGATACAATGCATTTGAGAAAATTCCTTACCAAGTTTAATAATATTAATACTGACAAATATTTATTAAATACTTGTCAGTTTCTCACTTTCTAATAAGTCATCAAGTCTGCAGTTATAATTGTTAATAAGTCATTAATAAAGGGCTTTTAATCCATCAGGTCTGCAGTAAGAAATGTTAATAAGTCATTATTAAATACATTTAATAAAGATTAATCTTTATTTATCAAACATAATAAAGCCATTAATTACAACTAATAAAGCCTGTATAAAGGGGGGCTTATTATAAAGTGATACTGAAAAAAATTACAGAGCTTCTCTTCCAAAAAGAAGCAAGTGGTCTGTGTCTGTGGAAAATCAACTTTTTGGACAGTCTACAGTTTCTTTTGGCATCTTCACACTTCACGGAATTTTCTTATCATTCATTTATCATTCAGAGGAGTGCAGGTTAATGTCTTGTCCTGACAGGTCATCTCACAAAAGCTGTCCTAGAATAGACGAGAAAGTATTCAATGTAGAATTTAAAGTCTTATACAAAGTGAGTGCCACTTTATTAGGTACACAGACCTCTCCCAACATATATCACAGATCATAATGTTCAGCTTTTGTTGACATTGTTGAAAATGTGTAAATTCAACTATCACATAGGTCTTAGTTAAAGGTGTTGCTGTACTGGACTACATTAGGCTATATTGAAAGTTGTTTTGTAATTTTTGTCCTTCCCATTTCCCATAACTCTACTGACCCCAATGCTAAAACATATCTTTAAATTAATTAAAACACCTCTATGACAGTGTCAACAAAAACTAAATAATGTATATAATGAATAATAAAAAATAAAAAAAAACTGACAATTATAGGCTCTATAACAGTTTGCAAAACATTCTACAGATGTACCTGATAAAGTGGACACTGGGTGTATATTAATATTGTTATTTGTTAATTTCTACTGTTATTTTATTCAAGGATTTCATAGAAAAATACACATTTATACACAAAAAACAAAAAAACAACTCTGTGGAGTTGACAGAAAATGCAGCCTGGCTGTTCTCGCTGGAAGTCTCATGTGACTTGATAAATATTATCTCATTAACCAGACTGCGAGGCTGATCTTCTACTATACTGACCTGCTGCCTTCATGACCAGGAGGTGTAGTAACAGCAGACATGTGACTGCTCGTCGTCCAGTACAGGTGTCCAGTAAAACGTCCATGCTGGTTCTGCAGAAGGAGACTAAACAGTTCTGATCCAGATTCTGTCTTTTCAGTCCAACTTCTCTAGAGAGGCAAGACCCGAGTCTCTCTGCTGCCTGCCGGTCTACAGTGGTCCTCCCTCCCCTGAACGCACCACTACTATCCCTCCTGTCTGCAGTCAAGTTCACTTCAACAGGCCCAATGACAGGAAGTGAGGAAAACAAACTGCTTCACAATAAAAGCAAGGATATTATCCCCAAGAAACACTATTATCATCATAATAATTAAAACATTGATCATTAAAAGTACTATTTGTTTACAAATAACAGACATTTAGCCAGCCAGGTAGGCTACCTGGAGGCTATTACATGGGCTACATGCTGTAGGGGTGTCACGATAGCCTACCAGTAGCCTATTAACGATAAACTGTGATATTAAAACAAAAAATGAATGAATGATTAATTCATGTTGATAGTACACATACAATAACAATGTGTAAATAATCCAGCGTCTCTTAAATCATATACAGTAATGGTTGCAGACTCTCTCCACCCAAGGCCTCTGGAAAGGAGGCTGGGTCACGGTCGGACACGGGTCTTGGGGGTTTTGGGGTATGACACGTGCGCAGTGTAACTGAAGCTGCGGTCGTGCGTTGCGATTGGCTCAATTCCTGCGAGTGCAGACCAGATTTTACTGCGCACGTGATGTGACGCGTGACCCGGCCTCCTTTCCATAGGCCTTGTCTCCACCTCCCTGTGTGAGTAAAGAGAGACAAAACACACAATAAGCAAAGTTAAAGATGAATTTGTCTGATAGCATTACTATTATTATTATTATTATTTATTTTTTCAAATTTTCTATAGATATCGCAATAGTATTGTTATCATGAATTCTTTTGGCCACGACAATCATGTAACTAGGCCTAGTTAAAATCTGATATCGTGAGACTCCTACTTGTACTAAGCCTACATGTAATCCTGTGCATTTATAGATTCATTGACTAGTAATAATTTAAATTTACTATGTTTCCATTGTTTCATTTTCTTATCTACCGCTTTGTATTTTTCTTTCCTTATGTTGTTTGTTTAGCGATTCATCTTCTGTTTAGCATAAACTAGTGTCTTATTTTGAAAGGGAAAACAGGAAGTTTCTCTTTTAAAACAGTTTATCTTGACCTTCAATGTGCTCCAGAGTCAGGGTAGACCGACAGGCACAGACAGAGTGAACAAATAAAGTCCTTTAAATAAAGTCTATGACATATTAGAACAACTTAGTTAACAGATGTGTGTTCTTTTAAATACCAGTAACAAACTCCCAGTATATCCACCAGTAAGAGCAGCTCAGTCTAGTCCCACCTCCTGTGAGAAGTGGAGACGTCTCCCCAACATGTTGCAACACCAAAAAGTGGAAACATGATGGGTGTGTCCTGGAAAAAAGGGGGTATTCCCTCTTTGAGTCCTCCAAGGGGGAAGCCTTTCAGTAGTCTATCACCAAGAGAACATAATACAAATCATAATAATACAATTTCAATACATGTGGCCTTGGTTAACAATAAAAATACCAATACTATAAATAAACAAATACGCAATAAATAAGTCTGGGATTGCGATAGAGAGGATTTGGATGTTTTTCATAGCAGTTTACACTTCATTACAGAGCCTGCGTCACTTTGTGGGGTTTGGGTTATTGTCATGGATACATTCCACAGTTTCTCAGACAAAGGGGTTGTGCCTCGTTGCCTCACACACACTCGCACTCACTGGGGTAAATTCCAAGGAGTTCACTCCACCACCCATTTTCAAAAGAAACACAGATTACATGGAAAAGCTGGCAACAAAGAGCTCATGAAGTTTAGTAGCCCATAACCTACTCTTCAGTGAGCCAGTGAACTAGTGAGGAAACACCAGGATAGGGGATATTTTTTGATTACATAATTAAAAAGTAGGATATTAAAGGAGGTTTCACTTGTCTGCACACTCAATCTCAATCAAATTTGACCTTTTAAAACTATGTGGTACACCTCACGCCCTTCTGTGTGAGTATTAGTTGATAACGAATACTAGTCCGCCAAGCAACCTATCAAGTCTCCAAGAGCTGTAGCCTTCTTTCCTTATCTCTCCAAACACCATGTGTCCAAGTGAACGATAACGACCCCTCCCTTCTTAACAACGACCAGGAAAAAAGCATCTGCTTCTCTTCACGTCTGTTAATGGAGCAGAGAGGCTGCCACCCGACCGTTATTATCTGCTCGCTGCTGCATAGTTCACCTGCCTCAAACATACCAAGGATGTGATGTAAAGAGTAGCAGGATCATAACCTTTTACTCCTCTCATACGTTTTATCTTCACACACATATAGGCTATATCATGACATAACACGTGTTACCTACAAAAGGTTTCGTTTTGGTGAACTTTTTCTCCCTGATATCCACATATCACAAAACTGCATGACCAAAAGCCTTCATATGACTCATAAGTATGCCTTTTTTCTTTTTCACAAGAGAAGGCTCAAATAGCGCATGTAGGAGCTATTTATCTGTTGTTAGTATTTAGTTGTTGTTTTACTAATTATAAGTAGTATTGTTTGATTTATTATTCTAGACGTTTACTTTATTTTGACTAAATTTTTGATAGTTAGTTATTTGTGTAGTTTAACTATTTTCTTTAGTTTAGTACAAAGTATTCAGATTTTTTGTGTGATTATTTTTTTATTTTCTTTTGTTTATGAATTGGGTAAAACTGTGGGCACCTATGGTTATGTAGGTAGGGAGGCAGGTAGGACCAGCATGCACCTGGGTGGGCTTTACGGTATTTTACCAGAACAAGATGCAGTAACATCCATGTTTTCTTTATGCTTCGTTTGATTGTTTTTTGGATAAATAAATCATCAGATACACATATATTTTGCATGGACAATGGACTCTTTTGCCTGCGTTAACCACAGACCCGTGGTGTGTCAGAAGCCTTTTGATTTAAGTTTGACTTAGATTTTTCTGACAAATGGCCTCTATAGTGCATAGTCTGTTCACAATGTTCTTATGATAATGATCTCTTCAAAAAACAACTTTGAATGCCCTAGATTAGAAAAATGATCCTCTGAGTCAAGACATTTTATTCTTATCTCAATTGATGTGCTCTCTCTTCCGACCATGTACACTAAACACTTGGCCATGAGTCCTGCCATCTAGTGGTGAGAAAGATGAACTACATCAAAACCCAAAAGCTCTGACTACTGACAGTAACAGGACAACCATGATACAAAAATCATGTGTTGTTTACTTCCAGTGTGAAACGTGAGTCAGTGCAGCGGTTTCCTCCTTATTCATGCAGACACAAACAAGATTCTTTTGCACAAGGGGAACTTAAAGGGGAACACCACCTAAATCAAGAATCCCAATGCGTTATCTCGATGGCCGAGGAACGTTCAATCAATATGTGTGAACATGAGCTACTCTCTCTCAAAGCCAGAAACCAAAGAAGTAAGTCTCAAACTTGTGATGTCATGGGGTATAAAGTCTGGAGCTGCTCCATAGACAATGAATGGGAGGCTGATTTTGTGGACTCAAGGACTGTTTTTTTTTTTTTATACCCCAAATAACCTTTATTATATTGCAGTGTTCTCAGTTGTGAAGCAGACAATGTGCCTATATACTCAGAACATTCTCCTGGGTGGTCTCAGTGTCATCTATAACATCCCAATTCATTGTCTATGGAGCAGCTGCAGACTTTATACCCTATGACATCACAAGTTTAAGTTTTAGCACTCTAGTTTTTGGATTTGGGGGAGAGTTGTTCATGTTTACTAATATTTTTGGACTGTCTTAGACCATAGGAATAACATGTATGGATTTTGAAAATAGGCGTAGTTCCCCTTTAAGTCATTTGACAGATTTACATTGCGCATAAGTACTGCACTAGTTTGAAAAAAAAAAAGAAAAGTGCTTTGTATGTGTGTTCGGTTCTGAGCGAACAAGGTGAATAAGTGGTGGTTATGGTAAAAATGTGAATAATAGAACATCTTTATTTATGCCTATTCAAACCTTTAATGTTCAATACATCTAAGCTATAGAAATCAGCAATAACAGGAACAAAGAAATCTAATAAAAACTGAACCACATCAGATTTTTTGTGCCACGTTATTGCAGCGGAATGTGATTGTTTTCAGACAGAAAATGCAACAAAAACACAACATTTGGGTTACAGAAACCTCAGATTTTCTTCTTAAGGTGTATTTCTGAAAATAGAGTGTGAAATTTCCTGGAAAAAAGAAGAGGTCAAAGACATAGCTCTTTGCAGAACATTTACCTCAGCTGTGAAATAGTCACAATCCAGCTCCACACATCATTTCTTGCCCGTACCTGAAATAGAACACAATTCCAGTCATTTTAAAGCAATTTAAGTCAATTATCACACCACATGCAATTACCAGTTGTTCTGTAGCCATTAAGGCCGCTCTTCTACGACCGTATTGAGCTCTGACAGACTGAGGGGCTCTCATCCAAACCAGGGTCAAAGACAAGTCACTAACGTACAGTAATGGATGTGCCGAGGGTCTTTGTAGTCATTGGACTTATAGATACTGTATGTGTCCAAGACAAATCTCCCTCAGGACAATAAAGTCTATCTTATCTTACTTCATCAATGAAGCATTCAAAACAACTGTACCCATGGACGGATTATGAGACAATGGACCAACTCAAACGCGAAGATTCTCAGAGTCTACTTTTAGTCATTTTGCGTCCCTTTGTGGTCGTTTTGCATCTAATTTTAGATATTTTATATATCTAAGTGGTCGTTTTGAGTCTCTTTCTAGTCATTTTGGGTCATTTGTAGTTGTTTTGTGTCCCTTTGTGATTGTTTTACATCTATTTTTTAGTCATTTTGCACCTCCTTGTGGTCATTTTGTGATTGTTTTGCATCTATTTTTAGTCATTTTGCATCTCTTTGCAGTAACTTTAGGTCTCTGTGTGGTAATTTTGGGTCATTTGTAGTTGGTATGTGTATGTTTTTGGTCGTTTTGTGTCTATTTTCAGTCATTTTGTGTCTGTTTGTGATTGTTTTGTGTCTTTTCTTTTCAGTGACATTTTGTAAGTCAAGCCCCCTCACCCTATGGGCCCCTTGGGCCTGTGCCCGGTAGACCCATTCAGTAATCCATCCATGACTGTACTGCTGTAGATTAGTAGTGTTATTATGGTAAGGATGGCCTCTGAGTCAGGTGAACGTCGTTACAACGGTTTTGCACTCGGCGGCTCACGTTACCACAGTCTTGGAAAGGGAGTGGAGGGGTACTCAGTTGGTTGCAATCTGCAACCACACCACTAGATGCCACTACATCCATACCTTTATAGCCACTATACCACTATACCTTTAAGGTTAAAATGTTATTATAAAATGAATCTGTGGTCTAAATATTTATAATTTCAAAATGAAATGTATCAGTCAGGGACGTTGACTTATACAGTAGAAGACCCCCTCAGTTAATCCAATTTTGATTTATAAAAACTTAAAAGATCCTGCACAAGAGAAACCTGTTTGAGTTATTTCTAATTCAATATATGCAATTCATTCATGTGTTTCAGCTTAATTTGGGTTCTCATTTCAAATACAGCCCCATCATTCATGCCTGCTTTTGAAATATGGATATTTAATGCACATGACGCATAAGATGCCTCTGAGCCTTCTCGTGTAATTGAAAAAGCATTTCCTTCGTGCAGTGAAGCTCTCTCCGAGCTCTGTGGAGAAAAGCAGTTGGCTACCATGACAACTGGAAATCTACCATAGTAACAGCGGCTAATGCTGCTTTGTCATATGAAAGGACAGTATTGTTGGCCTGCAGTGAGAAACAAATTAATCTAAATATATTATAATACCTAACATAATACCTTAATGATTATTCTGTGAACAATTTCGACAGAAATATAGCCTATGAGGGTCTTAATTAAAAATGTATAATTTATGTGTATTTTATTTTCAGTACAAGAGGTCCACAGGGTGTTTTCAGTAAAACTTTATTTTTCAGTGCATGAACGGAACACCATGTCAAGGTCATAGTCTATCCTTTTCAATTCATTTTTAAATATTTTCTCTTTTTTTTTACATAAAAAAATAATGGAGCGATTTAATATACCTCTATTTTTTTCCCCCCCGAAAGAGCACTCAGCAAGTATTTATAAAGGTGCTGTACAATGTACAAACATTTACATCTACTGTTCCTACAGAATGTAGAAGAAACCACGAGGATTGTTTTTCTAATGAAGCGATGCAAGGCCACAGTATGATACAGAGACGAGATAAAAAGAAAATGGTCAAAAGAAAAGCATAAAGGAGTACAACAGTGCAGGGGACATACAATAAAAAAGGGCATTATTTGACTCGCCAGAGTGAACTGCCTGTACCTGACACTCAGGGTTGGATGTATTCATTCAACCAACCACTATTACTATTGCACAAAGACCTACCGCTGATTGGCTCATAGCGCTTCCTCGAGTATTTTTTTAACCTGAAAACTCCCTTATACAATCACAAGCTCTTATCACAGTCAATCACAGACCTTAAAGGGGACATATCATTCAGTTCTTCAGTTCTTGTGGACATACATTTGAGTGCCTACCTACTCACTAGGGCTGGATATCGGTACTCGATACCTTTAAAGTATCCACCGAAATAACCCAGTACCAAGTAGTATCCAAACTTCTCTGTAATTGATCCTTTTTGTACCCAGATCTTGAAAAAAAATGACTATATGTCAGAGCATGTGAGCTCCTTTACCGCTCACACCATTAGTTCGAAACATGCCCGAGTGAGCCTGACCCAGAACGTATCTGTGTGTTGCGCACGGCGGCTGGGTAGGATTGTTTCAATCTTGTGTGATCCAAAAATGTTCAATAACTCCAGAGCGTTGTAAAGTCCAAAAATCAGCAGTTATTGAAAAAGAGATGTTTTTATCTAACGAAATATTCTGTTTCAATCCAAATTTATTGGCGTTTAGCTTTTCAAAACAATATTTTCACTGCGGTCAAAAACTGTTTGCTCTCACACTCGCAAAACACAAATGACATACCTGTATTAACGGAGCGGTCTAGCAGCAATCCAATGAAACTGATGAATTATATTCATTAAAGAAAGTTGATTTGATAAAAAAAAAAAGACTGCCTTATTTAATCCGATGAATCACTTAAGTCAAATTGAGAATTTTGTTTGAGGATTTATTTTTAGGATGATGTCATCATAAAATATGACTACAGGCATTCAAAGCTTCATCCACCCAAACCTCAATAGAAGCTTCAAATATTAAAAAAATGACATTCGCAGCTTGTTGCTTTTTTGGAGCGAGCGGTGAGCGGCTTTAAGCTTGGGAGCGGAGGGAACAAACGAACCATATGAAGAACTCTATTGGTATTGGTATCATCAGAGGGTGAATACAGGTATATTCAGACAGACAGTATGAGAAAAATAATGTGTTTTTTGAACATTAAAGCACATAAACATGTTCTAGTAGAAACCCAAAATATACAACAAGTATGAACCTGAAAATGAGCATGATATGTCCCCTTTAATCACCATTTGACTTTCACTGACACTGACTTTATCACACGTTTGCTACTATACTGTGTTCCCTGAGCTCATCTGAATATGTCTTAATCTCATAAACTGTATTAGCAGGTATGCTGAGTATATATATAATTTTCTCTGATTTCACAGCAGAAGCTTTGGAAAGTTGAAGTAACAGTGAAATCAGACTACAGTCTCATTTCCACTGACTCCACATTTGGAACCAATTGTTATCTCACAAGCTCAGCACCCTTTCAAATATGTAAGCAGCTGGGATCTTTGTATACCTGTCTTACATCAGCAGCATGCTCAATACCTCAGTAAACCACCACATCACTCTCTAAGCTCCATTATCCTTCAAGCTATACCATGTCAGATAGTTATACAGCAGGATTGACGAACACATACTTTTTCAAACCCTCCTTTTCCTTTTCTCAGTACTCGGCCAAGGTAAAACCATCAGGGACACGACTTAGAACTTGCACATTATTATATAAATTGCCATTTTGGCCTTAAACAGTGAATCTCTTTCTTTTTTTTTTAGAAAAAATTAAATAGCTTTATAAAATAAAAAAAACATTAATAATAAAATGGCATCGGTAGCAAGTCAACATCACAAAATTAAATACAACTCATGGTCATTCTGTTATGCTACAAGGGCAGATGCAGTGCAATGGAATTCAATAGATATTTAAAAGTTAGAATCTGCAAAACATGACACATTCAAATATATATAATATATAATATTTCACAATGAGACACGTTTTGAGCGATTGCAAACATTTGGTACAGCGGTTTGCACGTCACCTATACATTTCATGAACTACGAGATCCATGGTAATTCCTACCACTGAAATACATCGGAGGGATGGTGAAAGTTCAAATAACATGGGACAAATCTTTTGAAGTCTATATCAAAATGTGGAATGGCTTGGTACGGCTACATATACACATATTAATCTATCGTCTAAATAAATTACACACTGGTTGGTTATCGTACACATGGTAAACAAGATCTCAAACCACAAGTTTCTGGTCTTTTTAATGGTACTGTTTTGTATGGAGGCGAGTCGTGTCTATGATCATAGAACAGTCTAGAGTAGTCCCCCCGGTTAAAGTGAACGCTTGCTGGATTGTACTGTATTTAGAAATCTGCCTGGTGTTGAGAATGAGAATTAGAAACGGGAATCATCCTCAGTGATGTGCAGAACAACGTGCAGCAAAACAAACAGAAGGACCGACTGCATGCAGTTGAGCAAACGTTTAAGAAAAAAGACAAGTCAAAATATCCGCACGATGAGGCCGAGAGCAAAATTAAACCCGAGATGACAGTCACACTTGGTGTATACTACAGGCGAGAGGCGAGGGCCTGTCTCCTTTCTTTGCATATGGGTCATTGCATTGTAATGGGTGAAGCGCTGTTGGTGGTCGTTGTTCCACAGGAGGCTCCCGGGATTGGCACATATTCACATTTCAAAAATGTCTCGTCGTGGCAAGGCCCCGAGCATGCCGCACATGCTTAAGTCCCTCATCGAAAGATGCCGAAGCAGCGGACAAGGCGGTGGAGAGGGTGGGGGGAGCTGCTACATGCCAACACGTGATGTCACAGGACTCCCAAAAATAGACCTAAAAGACAAACACGGTCCAAAAAGGTAATAAAAGTGGAACCATGTTGCACTTCTCTGTTTTATGGAAGAACTCTGAAAAACGATCCACTGAGGATAGTGTTAAATATACGCAAGTCTGGGCAATTCGATATTCCATCACAAAGGGTCACGAAGGACCTCTGCCTGGGAGAGGATTCTGGCTGTGCTGGGCACTTTCCAAGGGCCGGGGCTAATAGGTCCCTTTGGGCTCGGTGGGGTGCCTGTATTTACAGAGGCAACAAAGCCTTCTTTACTACCGACTTCTTTGGAGTAAGAAAATGTGTCTTCTCTCCCTTTTGCCTCTCTCGACAAAACCACTGAACCTTTTCTACTCCGAATACCTTTAAAAGACAACAGCGATTCTCTTTTGATGATGGGTTCTCTACTTGTATTCCTGTCTTGTGTGGATTTGGAGCTCCCATTAGCATCTCTCTGCCCCGAGTCTTTACCTGTACCTTTCTCGCCCTCTCTGACCGTATGAGGTGACGTCCTGTGGTGGGGAGACTCTGCCGCCACCCTTCTTTTGAAGCTCACTTGCTCACGGATGGGCCCGCTCCTTTCTCCTCCTCTCCCTTCCATCTCCTGTCTTCGTGAAAATCTTCTGATCTCAAGATTCCCCCCTTTGCCGTTTTGCTTTTCATGATCCAAGCTCTCTCTGCTGGAAGAGTTTTTCAATCTCCTCTGAAGACCTTGTTGATGCTCTGCGCGCTGCGGGGTCGAGGCCGCTTGCTGTTCAGCTTGAGGAGACTTTCTAGGGTTTGTGAATTGTGTTTTTGTCTGAGAAGCCCTATTCCTGCTCAGCATTTCTTCCTGCGCCTGACTTTCAGTCTTTTTGGGACCGTGATGCTGCTCTTTGGCTTTAGAAAATGTCTCCACTGTGTTCTTTGGGCTGCTTAGCTCTCTGGAGTCTCTCGTGGGCCTGGTCCTCGTGTAGAAGCTCATATGCTCGGGGGAGGCGGGAGAGAGCCTTCCTATCTCTTTGTCCGCCCACTCGCCGCTCTCCTCCACTGAGCTTAAAGCCCTGTTGCTGCGGGGCTTG